>NC_046320.1:5101676-5450676 GCF_009819535.1 Lacerta agilis | reverse complement strand
CGACCCCAACCCGTGTGTTGGAAGTCATGTAAGGGTTAACCACCAGTAAGGAACCCCAGTGATGTACATCGGCCGGAATTCCCCCTGTGATCACTGTTAGGGGCGTGCCTTAGGCCCTCAGCTCCGTGGGCTTTGGACAGGGCCACACCCCTGGAATCCTTTAATGGAATACCCTTCAATTGAGGGGCAGTTGATGATGCTACCTCCCCTCCTCACTTCTATGGAAATTTTCCAATGCCTAACCGCCACTTGAGCCTAATGGGCTCGCTGCGAATACCCTCACACCCACAACCAATTCCTAATGCCCTCAATTATATCTGCCTACCAAATATCATTCCCTGCTTCCGAAAGATGCACACCATCATCACGCTATAAAGAGGGCGAATTTCCCGCCTGTCTCTAGTTTAAAGGAACTAGTACACGCACCCCCAGGCTGACCGGATTGGTCGGCCTGCGGGAGGCGTGGGGATATTCTACCAATCGCGCAGGGGCTGAGATCAGTCCCTACGCGTGTGATTGGGTCGTGACGCCCGCAAATCCACCTCCGTTGCAATGAGGAAGTGGGCTTGCAACATTTTAAAATTTAGTCTGTTGTGCACCACAGGTAGCTTAAACAGCTATGCAAAAATAAGTTATATTGTTCATTATAACAAACCCTAGCATCCAATTATCCAGCTAAGCATACAGTTTGTTGTAACTCTAATGGCAAACCCGTGTACAAGTTCTTCTTTAATTAGATCAGAGCTATTGATGAAATTTCATCGGTGGAACTTGCAGTCGATGCCTGCACTCATTTCTTGCTCATTTCTTTTGATTGCTGGGGTGTGGAAAGCAGACTCGTTCAAAGCCATTATAAAAGGATTTCTGATTTATAGGATGTGTTCATTCACGTAACTAGAGAAAACTATTAATTTGCTTTTTGTTTAAAGGGGGAAAAAATAATACGCAGGCATGTTTGATCAATGGAATTGCACCTTCTTTAAAAAAAAGGCGATCACAGCAACAGATCACTTTTTAAAACAAAATTATTCGCAATCAAAAATAGTATGAAGTTTTGGTTTTGCTTTGCTAAAGAAAAATGCATTTGTAAGGTCATATAGCCTAGGGACACGGGTGGTGCTATGGGTTAAACCACAGAGCCTACAGCTTGCCGATCAGAAGGTCAGCAGTACGAATCCCTGCGACGGGGTGAGCTCCCGTTGCTCGGTCCCTGCTCCTGCCAACCTAGCAGTTCGAAAGCACATCAAAGTGCAAGTAGATAAATAGGTACCACTGCAGCGGGAAGGTAAACAGCATTTCCATGCGCTGCTCTGGTTCGCCAGAAGCAGCTTAGTCAGGCTGGCCACAAGACCTGGAAGCTGTACGCCGGCTCCCTCGGCCAGTAAAGCAAGATGAGTGCCACAACCCCAGAGTCGTCTGCGACTGGACCTAACGGTCAGGGGTCCCTTTACCTTTACCTTTAAGGTCATATAGCAGTCCCATCCTCTAGTTCTGGGGGACACCTGGCAGATGGCTGAACCTGGGAGACACACGTAACATGCTCTGGCCCCCGCAGTCTTTGGGGCAACCCTGTACCTCTATCCTGGTGGCTCTTGCTATACGATGGTTCCCCTCTGCATTCTCATTCTGCAGTGGATTGCAACTAAAGTAAGTAAGATTGGGTCTGCTTTTGTGAAGGAAGAGTTGACAAGCTCTGCACCAATCTTACCCAGCAAAAAAAAAAAAATATTTTCCTCTGTTGACAGATTGTAGCAAATATCCAACATCTTTAAAGCTTAGAGACAGAGACAACGAAGGGAGGGAGGGAAATAAAAAAGAAGAAGAAGGGGGGAAAACCCTAGAGGGAAAATCCTGATACATCCAATAGACTGAAATAAAAATGGAACTGCTGGTTGCGCATATTAGGTGATTAATGGACTTTGGATTAGTGCTGACTGATTTGCAAAGGCATCGCTTTTTCTTGAGATTCCGTCAGCACTAAAGACTTGCGGTAGTCTGTAAATTAATTCCTTTCAAGATTTTTTTTTGCAAAAAGAGGAGAGGCTTACTTACACCAGCCGCTAAGGCCTGGGAGGTGGGAGGAATAAATAAAAATTGCAGGGGGAAATGGTATGCCTGATAGTACAGGCACTGTGATGAATAAAGCGATGGATATTGGCACAGCAGAAAGAAAGGCAACGTGCTGTGGTTTTGATAGTTAGCCTAATAATAGGTTGGAGGACAGTCCTTTCTCATGCACTGTTTGGAAGAATGCCCTTCAATAGAGAGGAATAGATCTCCACTTTTTTTTCTGGGGGAAAAACATTTATTTGAATAGCGTAAGCAGTTAGCGCCGAGCTGGGTGAGTGCAGAGCAGTTATGTACAAAACAGTTCGCTGAAAAGTGCCATCCAGTTCTGTTCCGCACAGAAGGGTATAATCCAGGCTGAAGGGGTTGAATTGTCCTTTATGTAAATACACATCAATGATAAAAAAGAAGAAGAAGAAAGGGTATTGATAGTCCTGGCACCAGCGCTGAGAACTAACCTGTTCCTGCTCAGTGCAAGCAACCCGTGCATTAGAGGAGCAGCAAATAGTGCTGCTCTTACTATACAGATATTAAATGAGGCTTTCGAAAGGAGGCGAGATGGCATGTCAGAAACAGGAAGTAATTTGGGGTTAAGTGCAGTCACGGCGCTCAATTTGTAAAGTGAAGCAGGGCTGATGTGGCAGCAAAACCCAGGAAGTGAACTTGCTTCCCAATCCTCAGGGTCAGCTCCATAATGAAGAACTTGAATTGGTTTCATGCAGAAGGGGCAGTAGGTTTTTGCCAAAAAAATAATAATTAAGTGTGCCATTTGTTTGTTTGTTTGTTTGTGGAAGGAAGGAAGGAAAGCCTTTACCAAAGGTGTCCTGGACTTTGAAGACGCTCGAATTCAGGACGAAAGGGAGAAATGCGCTAAGAGGAAGGCACGCCTGGCAAACCCTCACCATGATCAACTCCTGCCTGGAAAGCAATGTCCCCACTATGGAAGGACGTGTGGATCCAGAATTGGCCTCCACGGTCACTTACGGACTCATTGTTAAAGCCATGTTTATGGAAGACAATCTTACTCGGCTACGAGTGATTGCCAAAGAAGAAGAAGATGTTTTTATTCAGGTACCTCTCCAGTTTCTTGAACCCTGGGTTTGGATGGGCAGCACACAAACACACACATATGGTTCAAAACATTGGAAGGTGAACTCATTCCAAAGGACGGTCTTGTTTCCCTCCAGATATTGTCATCAGGAACACAACAGGACCTGACAGGTTATGACTACTACCTGTCAGAATCCCAGAAACCCTCTTCTCTTTCCCAACTATGTATCCGACAGCAACAGCAGCAGTGACTGTGGTGAAAGTGCTGCAAGGCCTTTAGAACTCAATATAGAACCATACTGGGCCATCGGAAATGGATTACTTTAGAATCTATGGGAACTACATTTCCCATGGATCCTTCTACCAGATATGATACTGTTGCATGAGATTTCTCTTTGTATATAATTTGGCTCCTAGAGTCTGTTCTGGCAGCCCTAGTAGGGACCCAACTTTCTGCCTTGCGTTAATATGTGAGCAAAACTTTAAATGCTTTCCAACTGCCTGGTGCTCACACACACAACCCTTAAATGAGAAAGGGAGTTTCTGCTTTTAAAAACAAAGTTCATTACACTTTGAATTCATTGAGCTGTAAAAAAAATAAAATAAAATCCAGCTTTTCTAAATGGCACAAGTGACTCACTCTGGCCCATTATAAAATATTCATTATAGCTGTGACACAGCTAAACAGACTTTCTAAGGTCCCATACTTTTAGAATCTACTAAAGCTGGCTTCTGCATTTGGGTTTTCGTCCCCTTTTCTTCTATGTTCTGTGTTCTGGGGCTCCATCTATTGGTGAAAAGTGCTAGAAATCTCTGGACAGAGTATGAGACAACATAGTAAAGACAAAGAGTTTCATATTCCATCTTCCACAACATTGTCAAGGAACAGTTCAAGTCGGCCCCCAAGCGTTTTTAGATGCTTCGAGATGAATAATCTACATTTTCAAACTAGTGCCAGCTATGGAAAGTTTCTGCCTTCAAAGAGAGAAAAATGAGATATCAAATTAAAATACATAAAGCATAGGTTGGCAGAAAAACAGTGGTTTTGTCCATTTACACACACACACACACACACACTAAACTCTACAAAGATAATAATTAATGCAGGCTTCAGTTTTCAAAAGCTGCCCCCTATTATCAGGACATTAACTTCTCGAAAGTTGGTGACATGGACATTTTGCTAGCCACCCATCTACTCAGAAGCAGAAGAACTCTCATCATGCAAACCTAGGGACAGGCATGTAATCGTGCTGCTGAAATAAAGTTAAGCAGCAGAGTACTATTACACCAGTGGTGAACAATTTGGTCATGTGCACAAATGTGGTTTGTGAATAAGGGTAAAGCAGGGGTCAGCAACCTTTTTCAGCCATGGGCTGGTCCACCGTCCCTCAGACCATTTGATGGGCCGGACTATATTGGGGGGGCAGGAATGAACAAATTCCTATGCCCCACAAATAACCCAGAGATGCATTTTAAATAAAAGCACACATTCTACTCATGTAAAAACACCAGGCAGGCCCCACAAATAACCCAGAGATGCATTTTAAATAGAAGGGCGCATTCTATTCATGTAAAAACATGCTGATTCCTGGACCATCCAAGGGCCGGATTGAGAAGGCGACTGGGCCGCATCCGGCCCCTGGGCCTTAGGTTGCCTACCCCTGGGTAGAGTGTACACTGCATCTGTGAATACCATGAATTAGTGATCTTATTGATCTTCATAATCACCTGCTTTAGAATACGCTTTGCTGAATCTCAACTCTAGCAGTATTCCTCCCACCCCACCCCAAAACTTCTTCTGTGGCCTGGAATGTGAAATGGGATTCTCACCAGGCATTCAAAATCAGATGCTCTATTGTTATTTGTTTTAAAAATGTATGCTGTGCCCTTTTTCACTAAGTGATCTCAAGAGGGGGAAACAGTATGTCATGATAAAATAATATGATTCTCATCAAATGCCTCTCCAGATTGGTATGCTGTTGCAGGTGTTACAACTCTAGCATGGGGGACAAGAGGAAACCTTACAGAATCTTGTCCGCCACTGGCCAAGGGGAAAGAGCAACCCATTGAAATCTTCTGGACTTGACCTTCCAAGAATGAGTGCAGTCAACTTACCTCCAGTGCTCATATCTGCAGGTCTATCTAGAAGCATAACATGCCAGTGGCACCAAATGCAAGAGAAACAACAGGGAAAACTTTCTGACAGTAAGAGGTGTTTGACAGTGGGACAGATTCCCTCCGTAGGTTGTGGACTCTCCTTCACTGGAGATTTTAAAGCAGAGGTTGGATGGCCATCTGTCATGGATGCTTTAGTTGAGATTCTTGCATTGAAGGGGTTGGTGCGGGTGGCGTTTTGGTCTAAACCACTGAGCCTCTTGGGCTTGCCTATTAGAAGGTCAGCAGTCCAAATCCCCACAACAGGGTGAACTCCCGTTGCTCTATCCCAGTTCCTGCCAACCTAGCAGTTCGAAAGCCTGCCAGTGTGAGTAGATAAATAGGTACCACTGCAGCGGCAAGGTAAATGGTGTTTCTGTGCGCTGTGGCTTCCATCACGGTGTCCCATTGCACCAGAAGCAGTTTACTTATGCTGGCCACTTGACCTGAAAAGCTGTCTGTGTGGACAGACACTGGCTCCCTCAGCCTGAAAGCGAAATGAGCGCTGCAATCCCATAGTTGCCTTTGACTGGACTTAACCATCCAGGGGTCCTTTACCATTACCTTTTTTACCTGTCTGACCCTTGGGGTCCCTTTCAACTCTGCAATTGTATGATTCTATCAACAGGGTTGCATCTCCCAGCACAAGCCACCCACTGTCGACCAGTTTTGATTCCCCAAGACCAGGTGAGAATCCAGACTGTAAAGGATCCTTGCAATAAATTTTGTCAAGAAATTTTCATAGACAAATGTATAAAAAGTTATTTAACGTTAAGCCCCTTCCTCTCGCTGAAACACTCATTGATTGCTAGGTAACCATGTGAACTACAAAGCCAGCTGCTGTGTAGGCATATACACAGAAATTCTTTAATGTTAAACCCCTGATACACACCGAAACACTCATTGATTGCCGTGAAATACGTGACCAGATCCTCTAAACAAGCAGGCTTTGGTTTGATAAGTATCTTTTCTATTGGTTTCCATTCTTATCTTGGTTGTTTCCTACAGACGTTTATTGTGGCTGTTGTCTCCCATCTAGATCTGAGACCCTCTCTCGTTCCTCAATGTGTTTTGGGAGACAGCTACCTCATTGTTAAATCAGCTCTCTGCAATTCCCATAACAGGCAATATACACGTAACAACAACAACAACATTTATTATTTATACCCCGCCCATCTGGCTGGATTTCGCCAGCCACTCTGGGCGGCTTCCAACAAAAATCAAAATACATTAAAATATCACACATTAAAAGCTTCCCTAAACAGGGCTGCCTTCAGATGTCCTCTAAATGTCTGGTAGTTGTCTATCTGTTTGACATCTGAAGGGAGAGAGTTCCACAGGGCGGGTGCCACTACCGAGAAGGCCCTCTGCCTGGTTCCCTGTAATTTTGCTTCTCGCAGTGAGGGAACCGCCAGAAGGCCCTCAGCACTGGACCTCAGTGCCCGGGCAGAACAATGGGGGTGGAGACGCTCCTTCAGGTATACTGGACCGCAGCTGTTTAGGGCTTTAAAGGTCAACACCAACACTTTGAATTGTGCTCGGAAACGTACTGGGAGCCAATGGAGATCTTTCAGGACCGGTGTTATGTGGTCTCAGCTGGGAAAGAAAACTTGAAACACAGAAGAGTTTCTTGTTCTTCTGAATGTTCACTTAGAAATCTGTTACTGAGATAATTCTGAATAAAGCTGGCAGAAGATAGCCCATCACTACCAATTAATTTAGTTAGTTTTAGTTAGTTAGTCAGTCAGTCAGTTACTTACTTACTTACTTACTTACTTACTTACTTACCTACATACATTATATCCTGCCTTTCCTTATAATGGCACCCAGGGCAGCGAGCAGCAAGCGATATAATAATAAAACCTTCTTAAAACCATTCTGAAACAGGTACCTTTTATCATATGTGGTGGACTTGTAAGGTAATAAAACTTTTTGGGAGATGATATATAATGAAATGAAAAAAATGTTCAAAATAACTTTTGTTAAGAAACCAGAAGCCCTTTTATTAGGAATTACAGGTACCAATACTGTATACCAAAGGAGCAGAAAAGATTCTTCATGTATGGAACAACAGCTGCCCATATGTTATTAGCCCAGAGTTGAGGTCGCAAAAGTGCTGGGGATCCAAGTTTGGGAAACCCTGATCTAGGACAATGGGTCTATCGTAAGATTCCCACACCATTCAAATGATCCCCACCACCCTATTCCATAGCATATCTGTCAACTTTTCCCTTTTCTTGTGAGGAATCCTATCCGGAATAAGGGAATTTCCCTTTAAAAGGGGGGGGGAGTTGACAGCTATGCTCCATAGCAAAGTCCAGAGTCAATTAACGAGACCATGTTGACTAGGGAGAACATTTACCAATAAAAACACTGTGTCAGTACAACCCTTATTAATAAAAAATGCTCTTCAAGCCATCACTCATAATAATGCAGTGTTCTGAACCCAGAAGTGAATTACTTTCTTGATAGCTTTTTTTTCTTTTTAGCTCACCAAGAGATAACTGTGCCTTCCCATGATGTTATGTACAAAGCTTGGATCCTAGAACAATAGGCAAGTAGGATCCTAGAATGCAACAACAGATTGGCCTGCAGGAAAAGACCAATCAGGCTCCAGGAGGGAAGCAGAATCAGCCAATCAGATGGGACTCATTGTGTAAATAATGTATATAAAAGCCTGAGGTTTGGGGGTGCAATTCAATCACTGTTTACAAGCTGCAATAAACAGCATGAAGTCACTACAGGACTCCGAGCATATTTCACATAATACACCTTCAGAGGGACAAAAAAAGACGACATGCACCACCAAAAATTATAAAAATGGGAAGCCATGATTAAGTGAGTTTATAGAAAAGTAATTACATGCATTTATGACAAGGAAAATGAGCCATGTAGTGAATTTCTCCCATCATTCCAAGCTAGTAGAGCTTTGTTTCAAATGAGTCTCTGTTCCCAGATTTATACCTACCTTCACCATGAAGAACCATCAACAGGCAGACTTCAGACCATGTTAAATATAAATCTACAATGGAAAAGCACATCTGCAAGAAGCCTTTGCTGCCACAGGGCAGCGGCTGATAAATCAGTACAAAGAAGCTACATTCCCTTTTCTTCCCTCAACAGTTAGATCACATCTCCTCTCCTGTTGGTGACTGAAAGACTGCTAAATTGTATCACCTCCGAGTGCAGGTAGGGAATAAAATGAATAAATTATCAATCAATCAACTTCTTGAACATATACAACCGACTTAAGCTGAGTTTTTTCCTCGACACAGTAGCCCAAATTAGAAATCTTGAACATGAATGAGAATTTACTCAACTCACCACCTGTAATCTGACAGCAAATAATGAAATGTAATTAAAAAAAAAAATTGATCCCACGACTGTGATCAGGATCCAGACTCCTCCTGTGCAAGAAAAGGTGCTCCCATATGCACATGTGGGGAGAGGCCATGTGCTTCCAGCAGCAACCCCTCACACCTCATCATAGGGATGGAAGGATCTGTCAATTTTGGTTCTCTCGGTTTCTCACTTTTCTAATGCAGTTCTCCAATTTGCAACTGAAAACAATTCTTCGTGAAAATGCATAGACGTTTTAGTGTAAATGTCTCCCAATGAACTCATTTCTGCATGCAGTTTTGATTAATGCACACCTTTCTGCAAGTAAATCCCTTTAAACCACTGCATTTGTGTGCTGCTTTTCATTGACGCGTTCGATTTTCTGCACACTTTCCCCTGACGTACGAATTTTCGCAAGCATTGTTTGGTTGGCGAACTGCCTCGCAAAATTCAGATTAGCGCAAATGCAGAAGAGTGGCTGTGTTTTCGTTCACATGTTGTTTCAGAAAGTACGTATTTGATAGATTCACCTCAAAATGCAAATTTCTCACCCCACCCCCCACTTCACTGGCTCTGGAGTCCTCCCCTTTGGCGGGGGGAGAGGGAAGCAGCTTGGGGTGTACAGAGGATTTGCTGCTGAAAGGAGAAAGTTGAGCGCTGCACGCATTCCTTTACATCCCAGCCCGTGCTCTTTGTGTCTCCT
The DNA here is from genome assembly GCF_009819535.1 of Lacerta agilis. Classification (NCBI taxonomy): domain Eukaryota; kingdom Metazoa; phylum Chordata; class Lepidosauria; order Squamata; family Lacertidae; genus Lacerta; species Lacerta agilis. The sequence goes on along the minus strand of NC_046320.1, from coordinate 5,441,363 downwards.
TTTGTCACAGAGGTCAGCCCATGAATTAGCAGGCAATGACAATCAGAAACATAAAGCCACGGAATACGAACAAAAGTGAACTTGTACCACAGCGCCAACTGATGCCATCCCATCAATTACACTGACTCTACCAGGACCTTTGTGTAACAGAGCTTGCTTCAATATCATTATAATCTTCCCTCTTCCACTGCATATTGCTATAGCAACATACAGGAGGGTGGGGGTTTATTACTGATTAGGAAAAAGACAATAGTCTATGTGTGGCATGGGTTTTAAGTGTATTATTATTATTATTATTATTATTATTATTATTATTTGGTGGCCAATGCTTTGATATTGCAAAACCCACAAGAATGCCCTCCTCTATTAAATTAGTTCTTACTGCTTAGTTAATTTAGCCCTGGTCTCAGTAATTAACCTGTAGTATAATTAAATTTTATAAGATGGCCTCGTGTTAACATATATTTTTTTTTAACAGACTCACAGAGACTGGTGGCAAACTGTAATTAAGAAACTGCTTCTTCTCCTTGCCTGTCTGGGGATATAAACACTTTCAAGATTCCTGGGTACCAATGCCTGCCTAATGGTGGGAGTCATGGGTTTTGTGTTTTTCACTCATGTGTCCAGCATGGATGCCATGCCTTCTTAAGAGGTGACCTTCCCACTTCCACTGCAAGCAACAGCAATGGTGTTTTGGGAAGTGGTTTTTAAATTCAGTTTAAGGACCCACAATTATTAGGAGCATTTTACTATTTGTGATGCCATGTTCCACTTTTTCCTGCATATTTCGGAGAATAAAGCAGTTCGGCAATCAAATGAGCTATCAAGGTTGTTGTGAAGTCCCCCAACTCTATTTTTCAAGAAGGCTTGAACACTTTTTTGTGTGTGTGTGTGTTAGCTTTAATAACTTATAATTATCAATCCTGAATCTTCGAGAAGAGCCCTGTGAAATATGGTGTCTTACCAGTGCTGGTTTTTAACTGTAGTCTTGCCTTACATTTAAACACCCAAAGCAGCATCTGCCAAGCTGGTTCCCCCCAGATGTTCTGGACTACAACTCCAAAAATTGTGCTGGTGGGAGTTGCAGCCCAACACATCTGGAGCACACCAGGATGGCAAAAGCTGCCCTAAAGAATTGCTTAGGTCACAAACCAGGATGCAAGAACATGACTGATGTTAGTCTTAAATATAAGAGCTCTTCGGTAATGAGTAAGCCATGATTGAGGCAGTGTCCCATTCTCTCCAGTCTATTGGTCTGTGCTGCAAGGTGACAGGCAGGTCTGGCTAGTAGTCACAAACAATCCCTGCCTTGTGCATGTAAAAATGGGGGCAGCATTTAAGTTAGGGTGTAAAATAGGAGCCTCCTACATTCTCCCTCAGACCTGGGCAGGAGTTGGGGGAGATTTAGGCTGGGAAGGAGGGCAGACAGGTGGTTGTTTGTTTGTTTGTTTGTTTGTTTGTTTGGTTAGTTGGTTGGATGGATGGATGGGTGGTGTCAGATTTCAGGGAATCCAATCCCTCCCCTGGTGGCAGCCAGTAAGCAGAAAAACAAGAGGAGTTCTTACCAAGTAATTTATTCCACAGTTCACAGAGAGAGGTGAAGGAATGCAGCCTCCCTAAAATAATGGCATTTCTCCGAAGAAAGTCCAATCCCCTCCGTCTCTCCTATTCTGCACCACTCTTACGGCGACTAATCTGAGCTTTCTGCCTCTGAGCCTTCTGTTCTACTACTCTTAATGCACACCTGGTCCTGGGAGGGGGCAGGAATGCTCTCCAAAGACACTGAGTCTGTTAAGTTGTCTCTCCCCTGGTGTTTCTTCTTCCTGCTGTTCCTCTCCCAATATTTCCCAGCTTCTCCCCTCTTCAGCCTCTGAACTATGACCTTCTGCAAACCACCGTTCTAAATCTATACTGTCCTCCTGTCCTTGGGAAGGTTCAGGAGAAGGGGCGGCACCCCCCACCATTCCTCCTCAGTCCAGCTCCTGGCGGATAGATGGATGGATGAGTGGAGGAGGAAGATGATCTTTGAAGCCAGGAACTGGTGCATGGTTGTGTATTCGGAAGGACAGCTGGAGAGGAAAAGAAATGCATGGTAATCATGATCGCTATCTGGCTTACCCATCAGCTTTCTTCCAGGCAGCTTTCTACCAGAGAAGGAAGGACACAGAGACAGACAGACAAACACACACACACACACACACACACACACACACACTTGAAAAGAAGATGACAGCAGCCAAGCTACAGGCAATTCACCAGCCTGCCTTTGGAAATGCCAACATTATTCACAACTCTTCACTGATCCGCACTGTACGATGGTAGGTAAGAACAGATTCCCCCAGCAAGGTAGGAAGAAATCTCAGAGTTTTCACACTGTTTATGTTAATGCTTAAGCTTATGATGGACAGGCATGATGGGAGATGCTTAGGCTACAAATGTATACACCTGGGAGTAAGTCCAAAAGAATCCCATGGGACTCACTTTTGAACAGATACCTAGAGGGTTGCACTGTTAAGCTACTATTGCCTTAGAGTCCAACAAGTTCTCCATCCTCTTTTCATTGCCAGTAAAGTGTATGGTCCTTGGAGGTTCCTTGCCTGCCTTATTCTAGATAGTATTTGTAATACTAGGCTGCCTGATCTGAAAAAAGACACTTTGCTATCCTATAGTTAGTGGAGAGCAATAATCTGAAGCACAGTTTTTTAATGTGATTGGTATATATGGGCAGAGACTTCTGGGTATAGTGTGGTATATAAATTCAATAAAAAAATGAATCTGCCAAATAAACATTTGACTTGTTCCTTGAAATGTTGTGCCTATTATAGAAATGAATAGAAACAGGAGAGTTCTGTGCAGTTGAATTCAAATATGAGTACTAAAAATAAATTGATAGGATGTCTGGGAAGTATTTCCCTCCTCTGATTGATTCTGAAATAAATTTGGCCTCTAGGCTCACTGACACATCCAAACACAATGATATAAAGTTCTGAAAGAGTCCCAGCATTCTCTGGGAATGCATGAGTAACTAAAGTCCCACCCCCACCCCCCAAAATCTACATCAGATAGCAAAAACATTTTTGGTGGGTGCTGAACTGGATTTGGGGAGGGGGGAACTGGACCCCCCTCCCAAATCTTGCCAAATCCCCCTAGTTTCACTGATTCTACTGACAATTCAAATGTAGCTTATAAAAATATGGAGTAACCATTTTCATGCTTCAGGCAATAAAAATATGGAACTGAAATTGTAAAGGGGGGGAATGAGATTGTGGCGATATATTATGAGTGGTAGGAGGGGTTTATGCGAAGCAGCTAAGTTCTTGACACTGGCTTCTTTATTCTCTGTTCAGTATTCTCACATTGTGGTACATCTCTTAAAAAAAAGAAAAGAAAACCTGTCAAACTGCACAGCTGGAGTTAATAAACTGAGGAAGGATGCCCATTACCAGTTACAGACATCCCTGTTGTTTGATGCTTTCAGTATTTCATTATCTCCCCATCAGCTCTGGTAGTTCTGCAAGTGAAAACCCATCAAAATAACGCAGCTTGAGATGATAAATGAAAGCAACGAACAACTGCAGCACAGAGCGCGATTCTGCTCCATGTGCTGCTTCCCCCCCCCCCCTAGGTAGGCAAACCCAAGATTTGTTTCCATGTAACAGCCACCTCATAAGAGGACCAGCAGAAAATGAAATAATGTGTTTGTTTTATGTTAACTTCTAGCTTGCTTTAATTTGCTGGTCTCGGTACAATAAAGAACATTTCAAATATATGTATCTATAGGAGCAAGGCACATTAACTTCAGCTGTTGTAGAATTCAGCGGCCAGGTTGCTCACCCGGGAAAGATGGTTTCAGCATATAACACCAATCCTGGCCCAACTGCGCTGGCTGCCAATTAGTTTCCAGGCCCACTTCAAAGTGCTGGCTTTGACCTATAAAGCTTTAAACGGCCCAGGAGTGTAATACTTCAAGGAATACCTCCCACCATATGAACTGACCTGGACCCTGTGATCATCACCTGAGGCACTTCTTTTTGTGTCCCCTCCACAAGAAGCCTGAAGGGTGACAACACAAGAACAGGCCTTTTCTGCAGTAGCTCTCTATTTGTGGAATTCTCTCCCCAGGGAAGCTCACTTTGGTGACAGAAATAAACTTGGAGGCTCCTCTTCATAAACACACACACACACACACTCACAACCTGAAAACTTTTGAAGTGAGCAAAAAAGAAAAAGAAAATGGATTCCCCGCCCCCCCCCCAGGGAATTTTCTCTGTGAACAATGAAAAGCAGCATCACCAAGCCCCTGTAACTGATTCACTAGTCTGGCAAGCGCATGAGCCTAGGAAGAGAAAACTATGCTTTCTTTTTTAATTTTCTTAATTTTTACCAAAGGGTGTTTAAGGAGATGACAGATGTTGCTGGGTTAAAGCTGACCAAAAGTCCAGAGGTAGAATTATTATCAATTTAAGATGGGATAGAAGGTTCATAGTCTATGAAGGACTTGCTCACAAATTTATTGACAGCTGCACGAATTATGATAGCTAGGAAGTGGAAGGGGCAAGCAGAATCTAAAATGGAAGAATAGTATAAAGAGGTGTGGGATATAGTATTAATGGTAAATTAACATGTGCCATTAAGGTAAGACGTGGAATATGCAGGGGAAATGATTTTGAGGAGATATGGAGGGTGTTTGTAGAATTTGTATTGTTAAAACGGAAAGGGGTTAAACCAGCGCAAGAGGTGTTGAAATTTTGGGAGGTTGGATAGTTACAATGGAATGGTCTCAGGGGTGAGGTGCACATTTTTATTCTTGTTTATTTATGATTATTACTTTGTCAAAATAATAAAAGGGGGGAGAACTATGCTTTATTTATTAAAAAGACTTATAGCCTGCTTTTCATTAATATAACCCCATAGTGGGGTACAATATAAGAAATACAATACATAATAAACTACTCAAGTCACAAATTTCCAGTAGGGCAGTCAGGCCCATCTCCACCAACAGGTTAATTGAGCTTAACTGGCCAAAACGGATGAAGGACCTAGGGGTGGCCACCCAGGTATTGCTAGACTACAAGTCCCAGCACCCCTGCAGCTGATGGGAGTTGAAGTTTGCAATATCCAGAAGGTGCAATCCTACTTTATTTCCCTTTCCAGTTCCTTGGGTTTCCCCTGAGCTAACCAGCCCGAGGAAGCAGGCTGTGAAATGTTCTCCCCCTACCCCCACCTCAGCTAATAAAACATTGTCTTTTGGAGAAGGTATTAATATACCTAGTCACAAGCTTAGTCATTAAGAAAGATTTCCTTGTTTTAGACACTGATTAACACAAAGAACTGTGTCACGCTGACATTGAGGAATTCACCGTGCTTCAAAGAGACCCCTGTTGCTTTGACATTCATTGAGCAATGTCTCATACATTTCCACTGAGGAATTATTATGGGAGATGTAAAGTTATAGCTCAAAGTGACAGAAGCAAGCATATCTCTGCCCTCTTTTACAGCGCTATTGTCAAAGAGCAAATATGAGCACAGCTATCCTTGCTATAAGTGGATGCAAAGCAAAGTCAATCGCTTCTGGTAGTATAAGTTTTCCTTCTTCCTTTTAAAATGTGAACAGTTGTTGTTGTTGTTGTTGTTGTTGTTGTTGTTGTTGTTGTTGTTGTCAGTTCAAATGTTGCATGCCCAGTTTGTAAAGCTCTCCTATGGAGATTTGATGAAGGCTGCACTTTTATTTATTTTGGGGGGCAGTGTCAAGCCTGGGAGTTCCCCTCTCCCTTTGGTAGCTCACAGATAAGAATTAATGGGCCTTTGAAAGATTTATAGTCCTTTTATTACAGTGCCATGCTGCAAGCACAAACAGACAACCCTCCGCAAGGAGATCATTTGCCTGCTCTGAATCCTCCTTCCGACTTCTGTAGCAAGGAGCTCACCAATGGGAAGTTCCTCCCCCTCTTTGCCTCCTCTGTACTTTCGGACCTCCGAGTCCATGGGGTGGGGTGGGGGTTCCCCCACACTCTCAATCGTTGTGCCTCCCAGCTGCCCCCTCCCTTCTGTATCTCTTGCCACTATCTCACAGTTGGGTAACTCCTACCTAATCTGTACATCTTCTGTGTCTGTGTCTGCCTCTCTCTCTGCTTTTGAAAATGCAGAAGGGGGACAAATATTCCCCCTCCTCTTCTGAGAGGAACTGATCTGTCTGTGACTGCATTCCCATTCTTCAGATCCAGACTATTCCCTGACAGGCAGGCTGGACAAAGGTCCTCATTCCACCTTCAATGGAGCATGCTTTCCGAGAAAAGTGATTGTGGGAAATTTGGCAACGTCCATAGAGAGGGCAGGAAAAAAATAATTTGACTGAGGTTGGGGTGGGAATTCACTTACAATTATGAGGTGAGCCCAGGGCTTTTCTTTTTTAATTTTTTCTCTCCCCCCCCCCCCCATGTTCTTCTGTCACATTATCCTTCCAAGGATTTTTTTGTCAGCCACATGGGGGCCATAAAGCAAGAGTCTCTGAAACACATGGTTAGCTGTGTTGGACAACACAAAGGTTGCTGGTTCCTATTTGAGAAACACTTTGAGGGAAAAATTCTGCACTCCCTGGCATCAACATTGTGAGGTCATTCAAGATTCTGTCCGCCTCACCAATGCTTTTTGACATGTACATGAATCCGTTGAGTCAGGTAATCTGGAGTTTGGGGGGTGAGGAGCAGTGATCAACAGGCAGATAAAACCCAACTTTGTTTCTCTTTTTCTCTTGTACAGGTGGATTGGGAAGGGTCCAAGAATCAACCACATGAGGGCCAGTAAACTGAAGTTCAGTGCAGAAGACATGGAGTGCCCTGTTGGCAGATGGTACATCTGCCCAGATTGTTTACCTAAAGAACAAGTTTGCAATCTGGTGTGCTCATTGGTCTATCATTGCCACTGGAGGAATGTGTTTGATACAGAGTGCCTTTGTACCAGCTTAGACTAGTGTACCATTGGAAACCTTATCTGAACAGAGATAGCTTGGCCTCAGTGACCAGTGCCCTGGTAATGACCCCATTAGACTCATGTACTGTGTTAAAATTGGGGCTGCCTTTGAAGATGGCTTGAAAACAAGACTTTTTATGTGACAACAACAGCACAGACGCTACCAACCCAGAGATGGAAAGAAGAAAGAGTCCCTACCAGAGAGGAATTGCAAACCAAGCTGTTAGACTATGCCGAAATGGCAAAACTGACTGGAAAGCTCAGGAACCAAGACAAACACTTCAAGAAAGAATGGGGGGAATTATAATTTATTTAGGAGACCACTGTAAGCAGATGAAAACATCAGCAGGATTTTAATCTCACTTGTAATGTAACAAATACTATGGACAATATGGAGAGATACAAAATATGGTTTATGAAATAATATGCAGTTGAAAATGTTGAGAATAGGACCCATGGAGGGGATGGGGGAAAGTCTCATGATTCAGAGAAATCTCTTTATATGGTTATGTATTTGGTACTGTTATAAATTTATATTTGTAAAATCAAATAAAAATGATTTATTTATTTTTTTCAAAGAAAACAACCACATGTCTCTTGACTGGGGCTGGATAGGACTCCTGTACTTCACTCTCTGCACTAGACACCAGTTCATTTCCAGGCTCAATTCAAAGTGGTGCTCTTTACTTTGGAAGCCTTTCACAACTCAGGATAGGGATAAAACCTTAGAATATGTTTTCCCTTGGAAATGAGTGGGGCAAAGGGCAAACCTCTCGGACCCGTGCCTGAGAAGCAAGAGTCCATGCTTGGGCCTATGCTTTCTAGCTACAGCACAAGCAGAAGGGTGGACAAGCCCTCACTTTGCTAGGCATTTCCCAGTGCTGCTTTCTCTGCTTTAAATAGTAGTCTGGCATGCAGAAATTGTGGGATGTGATCCATGAGAAGCAGATACGTACTACATTCCTTGTAATGCTAGAGAAGACATGTGAGGAAATGTTTGGTCCAGCCAGTCAAAACTTCCTGTTCCTCCTGGCTGGAGCATCCTTCCTTTTTCATGTGATAGAAGGTGGGCGTGACCTTACCTGGCCAGGTAACAAAAGGATGAGTCTTCCTTCTTTTTCACTTCCTTCATTGTTTGACCAGCTTTTAGCTAGCACTGCTCTGCTAGCTTTCAGCTAGCAGAAGCACTGGGATTATTCCCCCATATGGGGTAGATCCACATGTACATATTTGTAATTAAGTCTGCCTTCAGGAATCCAACTGTGAACTGATGTGAGCAAACTTCTTTTATTAACTTTGAATAAGATTGTGTTGTCTTTATTCTTTTTAAGAAGGATTCAAGGGAATTTACCAGGAACGTACAATTCAATCTGAGACAGATTGAATTGTATAATAGTGAGAGGCTCAAACGAGCCTGCAACCAGTTATCTGTTGTGTGTGAGAAGGGGAATGTAAACTCTGCTAAGTAAAGAAACTTGCTAGCGCAAGTTAGGAAGGATATGAATAAACAATATATTCTCTCCTGCCACCCTGAACATTCCCACAGAAATGAAGCAGATACGTTTTTCCCATTGCTTTTTCTCCATGTTAGGATGATATTTAAAAGGCACAAATAGAGAATGACTGAGAAGTTGGCAAAACCCCACCTAGAAGATAAATGTGAGTGTTTAAACTGAAGCTTATGTGGAAATCTCAGCAACAAGAGCTTAGAGGCTCACAGTACAACACAATTTTCTCCTTTAAATTTTAGGTCATCCTTCTGTTTATGCTTTCACTGACTCCAGAAATGGATTTCCCCTTAACACCCGACCTCCTATTTCCATGTGTGCTAATCCTTTGCAGGTGTTTATAAGTAGCTTTCAAGTTGCAACACAGTCGTGTTTTCCCTAGGTTCGGCAAATTCATCCTCAATACCAGGGAAATTCCCACCTATTCTCCTGTAGTTGGAACCTTTTTCCAACTTACTAAAATCTTTTTTTTAATGTGATGAAGCCCCAAATTGCACATGAGGCTTAAAATAGCCTCAAAAATTTGCCACACAGATAAAAAATAACAGTGACTTCTGTGTAACAATATGAAAGAATAATTAGGCACAGCCAGTGTGGTTTGTGCTTCCTGGGAGAAACTAGGAAATAGTTAAAGGCAAGGCACACTCCTTCTGGCCTGAAGAGAGGGAGGACAAAGGCTGCGAAAGCTTCGTAAAATGTTCATGCAATAAAACTTAAAGATTTGTCAAAAGAGAGGGAGAAACCAGATGTAATGACAACCGTGGACATTACAGAACAATATAAATGGGGAGGTGGGAAGAAACACAAGAGAAATAGAGAGGCACCCAGCTTATGGGAAGAAATGCCACAACTGTGACAGACATAAGTACTTCACATTCAAATCTGAAAAAGCTGAAACCTAGAGTGCACACTGAGAATATGGAGAGTGGTAATGAATGCGGAGGTATTCTGTGGGTAACAGATCACATAGGAGATGGGCTGGTGTGGAGGATGCCCTGGTTCTGAATGGGGTAACTGCCCCCCTGAAGGACCAGGTATGCAGCCTGGGAGTCATTTTGGACTCACAGCTGTCCATGGAGGTGCAGATCAATTTTGTGTCCAGGGCAGCTGTCTACCAGCTCCATCTGGTATGGAGGCTGAGACCCTACTGCCCGCAGACTGTCCTGCTAGTGTGATGCATGCTCTGGTTATTTCCCGCTTGGACTACTGCAATGCACTCTATGTGGGACTACCTTTGAAGGTGACCTGGAAACTACAACTAATCCAGAATGTGGCAGCTAGACTGGTGATGATGATGATAATAATAATAATAATAATAATAATAATAATAATAATAATAATAATAACAACAACTTATTATTTATACCCCGCCCATCTGGCTGGGTCTCCCTGGCCACTCTGGGAGTGACTGGAAGTGGCCACCTAGACCACATAACACCGGTTCTGAAAGACCTACATTGGCTCCCAGTATGTTTCTGAGCACAATTCAAAGTGTTGATGCTGATCTTTAAAGCACTAAATGGCCTCGGCCCAGTATACCTGAAGGAGCGTCTCCACCGCCATTCAGCCAGGACACTGAGGTCCAGCTCCTAGGGCCTTCTGGCGGTTCCCTCACCATGAGAAGTGAAGCTACAGGGAACCAGGCAGAGGGCCTTCTTGGTAGTGGTGCCCACCCTGTGGAATGTCCTGCCATCAGATGTCAAGGAAATTAACAACTACCTGACTTTTAGAAGACATCTGAAGGCAGCCCTGTTTAGGGAAGTTTTTAATGTTTGATGTTTTATTGTGTTTTTAATATTCTCCAGAGTGGCTGGAGAAACCCAGCCAGATGGGTAGGGTATAAGTATTATTATTATTATTATTATTATTATTATTATTATTATTATTATTATTCTACAGGAAAAAACAATGGCACCAGAAACCCTGCCAGGCCTTAAGGCAGTCCTGGCTATGAACCTGGAAAGGGTGCAGTTCCAGAACATACTTAAAGTGAGCAGCGGAGTGACTGAAAAACCAAATGAACATAGAAGCTGGAATCAAGAAAGGATTCAGAGGGAATTCAGAGATCAGCTTGAGTGAAATGGACAGCTAGATGGATCATGTGAAATACAGATTGGCACAAGTGTGAGGCCACTTAAGTTACCTAGGATGAAGGTACCATTAGCTTTTTATGGCCTCTGAAAGAAGAACTGCAGCGTATGCAATGGTGGGGGATTATACAGCCAGTAGAGAAATGCACAGACTGCATAAGCAATCTAATGATGATCAGAAAACCATCAGAGAAACAAAGTATATGCATAGATCTAAAGCCCTTAAATAAAGCAATGAGAAGAAGCCACTTTCCATTATCCACTGTAGAAGATATCTTGCCAGATCTGTCACTAGCAAGACTATTCCCTGTCTGTGATGTCAAAAATGGATTCCAGCATACTGAGCTGGATGAAAAACCCAGTTATTTGACAACATTTGCTGCACTCTTTGGTCCTCCATTGCTAGCTCTTTTGCTAGCCAAGAATGCCAATGGGTCCTGCTCTTGAAATGTTCCAAAACAGGCTGATACAAACCTGGGGGGGGGGGCTTTACAGGAATCTGTGCACTAGCTGATGATGTGTTGATACTGGGAAAGGCTGATGACCTAAAGCGAGCACATCAGGCCCATGACTCATAGCATTCCTGAAAACATGCAGAGAAAAGAAGATCAAACTCAACAGAGGTAAACTCTGAGGGTCACAGCGGTACCATATATTGACTATTTCCTGATCTACAAGGGCTTGAAGTTACATCTGGAAAAAGTAAGACCTATATGAAGCATGCCAAGCCTCAGATGTCAAGAGATTACTAGGAGTGACTACTTACTTCAGTTTTTGTAAACACGTCTCAGAGAACAGGGAGGCCCCAAAACTGTTAACACATTGAGAGACAACTTGGGAGTGAACAGATGGGGATTTTGAATACGTCACTTCATCACCAGGGTATTTTCAAAGTATTAGGAAAGTAGAATCAGCAGTGAAAGCAGCTAAGAAATTCTTGAAAAGCAGCAGGGCAGAACCATTTCTAGTACTACTAAATCAACAGAACACCCCATTCAAGGTCTAGGTTCAAGACCAGCACAACAAAAGATGGCTCAAAGAACCAAGTCACTTGCCAGCAAGTGGCAAGCTACTGGAGCCAGGATTCACAGGGGCGCCCGTTGGTGAAAAGCGGAGGCAGCAGCAACAGAGGTGGGTGCTATATTGCAACCAGTTGTCCAGAGATCTTCCAGGCCTAGACCCAAGGGTAATGCTCTAACCCCTAACAAAACAGGACAAATTCAGGCTCAAAGCAAGAAGAATATCCACAATCATGTCTTTCTTTCTTTGGCGAACACTCGTAGCTGGGTGATCTTCCATAAACACGGTTTTAACAGTGAGTCCATAAGTGAGTGTGGAGGTCAATTCTGGATCCACATATCCTTCCACAGTTGGGACATAGGTTTCCGGGCATGAGTTGATCATGGTGAGGGTTTGCCAGACATGCCTTCCTCTTAGCACATTTCTCCCTTTTGTCCTGAGTGTGAGTGTCTTCAAAGCCCATGACACCTTTGGTAAAGGCTGTTCTCCAACTGGAGCACTCGCAGGCCAGTATTTCCCAGTTGTCAGTGTTTATACTACTTTTTTTTTAAGATTTGCCTTGAGAGAGCCTTTAGATCTCTTTTGTTGCCCACCAGCATTACAGTTTCCATTTTTAAGTTTGGAATAGAGTAGTTGCTTTGGAAGACGATAATCAGGCATTCGCACAACATGATCAGTCCAACAAAGCTGATGTTGAAGAATATAAGGTACATATGGCCAATACTGAGATATAACAGAAGACATCCAAAGAAAACCACAGAAGCATCAGGTGATATCATGACTGTCAACAAGAGACAAGCAGGTGACCAGCAGAAAACCAATACAATGACACTTTGTTTGTTACTCTCTATTGAAGGGACACACCAGAGGGTACTCTAGGGGGGAGATGAAGGCAAATGACACCAGTGACATACCCTGAGCTTAGAGGGGAACAGACAAAAAGAAGGCAACTGAAGGATGCCATCACTGACCCAACTTATCCTCAAAGTTGTTGAGTTGTTAAAAGACCTGCACACATTGAAGACTATGTTAATGTTCAGTTCCATTCCTTTCAATGAGAAGGAATGTGAAATAATTCATAGATCCAGCCTGAGTAGCTTGAGCTTCCTGGGATGAACAAGGAAGTTCCTTCTGGCCTAAGGAGAGCTTGGTAAAGCTTAAAAGTTTGTTTATATAGCAGAGCCTTTCTGATTCGGCAAGGGGCTATATGAGAATCTTTGAAACACCCCCTCCTCCTGACCTAATTATGTTTTTATTTGGTGCTTTCTGAAACCTGGTCACACAGATTTCATTATCTGCTCTTATTCACTGGTGATATATTCCTGTAATAACATTTGCTAAATTAGAATTGTATTAGGTCTGCTTCTCCCTTTACATTCATCCTGATTAAGATTCAATTCACTATATTTAGCCAGTGACCCAAAAGAGAAAATGTGAAGAATCTTTTTCAAAAGAGGTTGGCTTTCAGGTTTGAGCTGCCAAGGTGGGAGTAAGGAATTCTGGGTGGAAGGGCAAGATAAGACAAATACCCCAGTGTGCTCAAGTCACATTATTATACCAGACCAAAGGTGTACAGTAGCTTTCAGGGCATTTTGAAATTGAGTCTCATGGTCTGAGGCCAAACCTAGTCTGTAACCCAGGCTCACAGGCCCTTTTCGAGCACCAAACAGGGATGTGCTACATTGGCCCCTATGATTGGCATCCTGATTGCCTAGTGCTTCTGCAAGCATAGACGGAACATTTTAAAAACATGTATAAACAGACACCATCCTTGCAAAATATCCTTTCTCTAAGGATTATGAACTGCAAGCGCTATTGTGTACAGATGAGTGTTGGAAAAAATGGAGGCCATGAATCTAGTTCCCACTTCCCCTTGTCTAGTGTAACCTATCCACAACATCACACTACACAATGGCACCCAGGGAAATGCACAACATTGCAGCATCAGGGAAGTGGGAGGCTGCATTAGCTTTTTTTGGGGGGGGGCGGGGGTATATACAGGTCTACTTTTCTCAGTGGTTGCAAAGGGTATATCAACAGTGCTTACATAGGAATACGACATAATTCTGGTTTACAGTACTTAATTCTGGCCTAAGCAGGCCCTCAGAACAACCTCCCCCCCCCCAAAAAAAAAGATATCTTCACTTCTGAGAAAACTCTGGTATGCATTCTTTGATTAGGCATATGAGGAACGGTCAATAGCTCTTTGATCTTTTTAGCAGTTTCAGCAGGGATATCTAAAACAATCATTTGTAGGCTGTTGGAGATCATATCTTTAAAAAAAAAAGAATCCTTGGGGAAAGTAACCATATTGTCATATAATCAATATCCTTGGTTAGTCCTCAGTTTTTCAGTTACTGTTGTTGTCCACATTTTCACTTTCAGTTTGGCCTCCATCACTTCCCTTGGGAGGTTCTTCCATTATAAAGCCTCCTTTTATCAGATCACAGCCTGATGGATCAACATATATTTTCGCTTTCTCTGTTTCATTCAGTACCAATATATGTCTTTTATTATGCTAAATACCTTGTTAGCCTCCTAAGAATCCAGGGCATTTTTGTGGTTATATGTGGCTAAATGTGTATTGCTAACACTGAGGTTTTTCCATAAAGTAGTTTTTCTAAAGCTCCTTGCAAAGTTAATGATTAACTAACAGATATTCTCCAGTAGCTAACTTTGAAGGTTGTAAACCTGGGATCACATCATAGGTATTGGCTTGCAATCTCCATTTTGAAAGGAGTCTTTGCCTCCCAAAACTGAATGGAGGTTCCTCTCTGAATGCTACAGGGAGAACAATGCTGGTAAATGGCTCTCCTGAAAGGACAGCAAACAGCCTGGAGGCTGGAAAGTAGGCTGGGGAGAGAGAGAGAGAGAGAGAGAGAGAGAAGGAGGAGGAGGAGGAGGAGGAGGAGGAGGAGGAGGAGTTTGGATTTGAAATCCTGCTTTATCACTACTCGAAGGAGTCTCAAAAAGGCTAACATTCTCCTTTCCCTTCCTCCCTCACAACAAACACCCTGTGAGGTGAGTGGGGCTGAGAGACTTCAAATAAGTGTGACTAGCCCAAGGTCACCCAGCAGCTGCATGTGGAGGAGCGGGGACGCGAACCCGATTCACCAGATTACGAGTCCACCGTTCTTAACCACTACACCACACTGGCTCTGAGAGAGAGAGAGAGAGAGAGAGAGAGAGAGAGAGAGAGAGAGAGAACCTTTGCTTATAGGTGTGTTTGGATAATTTCATATTTTATAAGAGGCTGAACCTGTACCAGACAGCACAACATATTGTATGAATAATTTTGATGTTTGAATTCTGTTGTGAAGGAAGTCCTGCCAGCAAAAGCTTAAATAATATTTTCATGGGTCTCGACAATGCTTAATTTCCAAAGGAGTAAGTTCTTACGCTTTCAGTCAGTACAACATCTAACTTGGGCACTCAGCTTCCTAAATCTCATTTTTTTTATTTTTTTTTTAAAAAAAGCAAAAAGAAATATTAAAGCTAGCTTCTGACCTTTATGGCTGCAGAGAAAAGTTTGCAGATATGTAGGAAGTATTTGAAAAAGCTTATAAAACAGAAGTACCATTTGATAAGGTCGTCTCCTATGAGGTCCTACATAAGCTTCTCTTCCTCCATCTTTTCCCACTTCTTTCTTCTGGTCAGGTATAAAAACTGTGCCACCCACAGACTCCCCGTCCCGTTGAAGAAAACACACACCAAGAGAGATTGTGGTGAAATTACAACCAACTCTGTGAAAACATAAAGGCAGCAATCAGAATATAATGTATTCAGAATATTAAAACGTGTTTCTCCTGAAACTGTCCTCTTTATAGACCAACATTTACTCAAAGTCACATATAGAGTGGCAAAATTTGCAGTGCAGAACCTAAAAATGAAAGTAGCAGATAATAAGTATACGTGTAGATATTGATGTTTTATTCTTTAATCAGTCATACTTTATTGCATTATTCTAATATTAGACAATGCATCTGGACTAATGTTTTGTCTCCCTGCTATATTGATTTTCCCTCTCTCTTTTGTGATGCTGCTTATGGATTAAAGAATAAATCTATGACTTCCTTGCAATGCTGATTGCAACCAAGACTGCCACACAACCACGAGAATTTTGTCCCACTAGCAAGCTGCCAGAATTGGAAGGTTAAAAGCCAAAGAAATTCCAGCCAAACCATTTGCATTGTTAATGCATATGTTTGCTACAAAGGTATGCTGTAAGACACTGGTTTTAAATGGTTGGGTCAGGACCCTCAAGTGAGTCCAAGACCAATCTGAGGTGGATCGCGCCAGTGGCATCAACAAAAGTGTCTCTCCTTCTTTAGGTTTGTTGTCATTTTTAACTTACCCTCATCTGAAGATTTTCAGTTGCAACCCTTAATCAATATGACACACATTTCAAACGGAGGTCAAAATCACTTAAATTCACAATGGACAATATCCAACATACATCATACTCAGAGTACAGTCATTGAAATCTCTCTCTCTCTCTCTCTCTCTCTCTCTCTGTCTTAAATAAATTTATTTATTTGGTTTTTCAGATTAAAATTTTACAGTCACATATTGAACATAAAACATAAAAACCAGATTCCAGGGAATCTCCTGGACTTCCCTTTGTGGTTCTTATTATTAATCATTTCCTCCTGAATCTTTTATGATAATCCAAATCTTTTACATCTCCAATATGTCCAAAATTCACCATTAAACTACAAGTGTTATTCCAATCCTACTAAATTTTAACTGTTTACAATGGTTTTTAATAAAAATTATAAATTTTCCCCATTCCTTAGCAAAATTTCAGTCTTCCTGATTTCTGATTCTGCCGGTCATTTTCGCCATTTCGCCATAATCCATCAACTTCATCTGCCATTCTTCTCTGGTAGGGACTTCATCTTCTTTCCATCTCTGGGCCAATAACATCCATGCAGCTGTGGTTGCCTACCTAAATAGATTTTTCTGCTCCCTTGGGATTTTGGCACCTAGAATTCCTTTAAATAAAAGAGGGCTGTTTTTCCATGCTCTGCCGTCTTTTGTTACATTTGGCTGGTTTAGAAAGAAAAGCAGGAAAATATGGAAAGTAGCATTAGAAGGTTGGTCAGGTCAAAATTAGGATTGAGACCTGGGTTTCAAAAGGTGGAAGGATTCTGCATTTGCAATGGGGTGCCGGCTGCATTTGTAATGCAACAATGTAGTGTAGGCACCTCACCTCAGACCATCTCTTGGACTGAAAAACAACATTAAACCTAGGTTACGTGGAAGCATTCACAAACACACCACAAAGACGTAACCGGCTGTATCAAAATAATATTCATGCAATATATTTCTATCTGTATCAAAAGTTCTTCACAGACAAAGTCTACATGTAGAGATCAACAAAGTTCAGCAAAGTAACGTAATAGCAAAATGAATAAAAGTCCCAATGAACGATATCGATCACAAAGTCCCAGATATAAAATTATCCACATACAGGTATGTCTCTGTGTTTGTGTGGTCCACACCGCTGATCCACACTGCTGAACTTTGTTGATCTCTACATGTAGACTATGTCTGTGAAGAACTTTGGATAGAGAGAGAAATATATTGCATGAATATTATTTTGATACAGTCGGTTACGTCTTTGTGGCATCTCTTGGACAGGGCAATACAGCATTTCTAGAGGTTTTGTGACCTGGAAGACATGAGAAACAGGACACTCATGGTTTTTAATGTTAAGGAATAGTTTTGATAACATCCATGGACACATAACGTCCTACCTTTTACATTCATAATACGTTATTACCTTGTCTTTCTTATCACTAATTTTTAAATCATTTTATGCTGCTATAGGGACGCGGGTGGCACTGTGGGTGGCACCTAGGGCTTGCTGATCAGAAGGTGGGCGGTTCGAATCCCTGCGATGGGGTGAGCTCCCGTTGCTTGGTCCCAGCTCCTGCCCACCTAGCAGTTCGAAAGCACGTCAAAGTGCAAGTAGATAAATAGGTACTGCTCCAGTGGGAAGGTAAATGGCGTTTCCGTGCACTGCTCTGGTTCGCCAGAAGCAGCTTAGTCATGTTGGCCACATGACCCGGAAGCTGTACGCCGGCTACCTCGGCCAGTAAAGTGAGATGAGCACCACAACCCCAGAGTCGTTCACGACTGGACCTAATGGTCAGGGGCCCCTTTACCTATATCACTATATATATTGCTATATCGCTGAAACACTGCTCATATGTACCTTTTTTTACTGCATTCAAACTCTGACCTACCCACCCCACCCAATGGTATTTGAGGGGTGGTGTTCAGTTCAGATAACAAAGGATGGGAGGGAGGGAGGAAGAATTAAAATGTGACACCAGAGGACACAGCAGAGCAATCAGCAACCCACAGCAGGGAAAGAAACTGTGTTTTGGAAAATGGCATGGCCGGGTATTACTTACATTTGACCAAAAAAGCCAAGGTTAAAAAAAGGTTTTAATTAACTAGTATGCCCTGTGACGTTTCAGAATGACATATCTTGTCTTGTTCTAATAGGGGGAAATAACGTTAAACAGGTTAGTGTAGATCCAGCCCTAGATGGTATCTGGAAAATCACAAAGCCATTCCCTTGGTGATACTTTGCACACGCTCAGCTGATATTTTCCTGCAGATCCTTTTAAATTATACTTTTTTAAGCCTGTCCAGGGTGTGGGGTGAGGATATACCCTATACATGTTGGGAGAAATTCAGCCTTAAGTACCAGATTTTTTGAAAACCACGAGACTGGGTGGCCAAGCTGATTGCTGTGTGTTGAAACAAATCTGGCATAAAACTATCACAGAGTTCTGCATGTCCTCTACTAGAGAGTCTCCACAACTTGTGATACAACAGTATGTACAAGTCATATATTGTGGCCTATCAGGTTCTTGATAACACCCTGATTTTTGTGGTCCCTAGCAAGCAGTAACAACAGGTTTGTCAAGGACCTGATAGACTCGGTGGGTCATAAGATACACAGCCTGCTATACTAGGGATAATTTGTTAGATTCATTTTTATAGTGATCCAGAAGAGCCAAAGGAGTTACACCAGAGTTTAATATGGCCTGTGATGTCCACTTAATTTTTCTTATCTACTGTGGAAATATTAGCACAGGTTAATTGGATATGACCTCCTGCTTACATAATTTTCTTCCTCATGACTATATACGTTCCTCAAGGATTTATTGAAGGCTTTCTCTGATCTTACCAAGACTTTGCAACTTGACCTGATACTATAAACTGACTCTTAGGTTCCCAGACTTAATGATTGTTTCAACAGATATGACCTCATCATGCTTTAATAATACTTAGATTATATTGTTTGGCCAAGTTAATTAATTTTTGCCGCCATATTTCAGTGGTCTGCTTTGCCTCTGTGTGATTTACTCTATTTATTTCCAAGCATTTATGTTCTCATATAACTTATATACCAATAGCAAACTCATTCTTACTTAGCTGAAAAGGACACCATCCATTCACAAGGCTTGGGAGAACCCCAAAGTACCAAAAAAAATAAATGGAGAAAGAAATTGGGGAGAAAACATGAGGAGGGCTCACAACAGCCCTATGTGTCTGTTGGGGGAGGATTGTTGATGTCACCAGTTAATCCTTGGCACAAGTTAATGGCACAGGTTAATGGCACAAGTTAATCCTTGTGCTGCCATAGCTCAGTGGTAGAGCATATGGTTTGTACGCAAAAGGTCCCAGATTAAATTACTGGCATCTCCATGTAGGGCTGGAGGAATGTATGGGCAATCTATCGGGAAGATAATTGTATTTCGAGCAGATACTGCTCTAACCTGGTTATCATTCCTGCTCCTGTTTGCTTCCCCCTCTCTAGGCTCTTTGATGGCTGAAGAACAGCCTTTAATGCCCTAATCTATTGGAAGAGAAGGAAGTGATATTGCTAGGTACCTTCTTTTGATGTTGGACATTGTTTGAAGAAAGTGAGGCATTGGGAGAGGTGGCTAATGAATAATCTGTACATAGCTAGTAGCATGTAGGCAGTCAGGCAAGCCACACAGCTATCTATGAACTGGATGGTTTGGGCACAGTTTTGGAGAAGCTCATGCACGGACTGATTGGCTGCGGGGCCGTGCAAACAGAGGCTACCTGGGGGGAGTCACTTCGCCACTTCTTGAGGGCTTCCAAGTGGCAGATTGAGGTGCCTGCTTGGTAATATTGCTTGCTGTTTAGAATAAAATCTTTAATCTTCTCACTTACTTTTGTTTGTATTGTCTCTGAATCTCATTTTAGAAGAACCACCTTGCATTTGGCAAGACAAGGAGACCCCTGACTGGAAACCCGGAGAACTGCTGCCAAACAGTGTAGACAGTACGAAATTAGATGGGGAAATGGCCTGAGTTAGTACAAGACACTTCCTGTTTTTTGAGAACCAGGTCATGTATTTTGCAGAGGCAACAAGGCTTCCAAACCAGCGTCCACATGTTTGTAAAGCGGTAAACACTTTTGCAAAAATGGGAAGAGAGCAGATGCATACATTGCTCACATAAAACATGTAGACTGTGGAAGTTATACCATATGTATCAATGTATGTATATCCAGAGGTGTATCTTGGGGACAACCTGGTACCTCTGCTGCCAACGAACCCTATTCCAAAGCAGCAGCTGTCACCATAATGGCTTTGGGAGAGGGACTCACCCAGGCAAGCAAGGACATAGAGCACGCTGCTCCATTGAGTGGCTGAAGGAAGAAGATGGTTGCTTTGCAGCCTCTAGGGGAGAAGACGCCAGGAAGAAGACACCAGTGATCCCCTTCTCCTTGCGGGCACTTGTTGTTTGCACCAGGGGGACTTCTGTTTCCAACCCCAAGGACATCACTGGTTTGATTTGTCACTATGGGCTCCCTATGGCCTCCCTATAGAGCCCCTAGAAATAGAACAGTTCCCCATAGAGATAGAAAAGTGTAGAGTGAAACACCATTTGGGACATTTGGGACAAAATTACAAATCCGTGATTGCTCACATATTTCCGTGAATTCCCCAGCCAAATCATGGTAGTTGGACGGTATGGAATTATGCCTCGGATGTGGAATTGCTGCCACCCTGATGGTATTTTCCTTGCAGTTTTGTTTCATTCTTCAATAAACACACACACACACACACACACACACACACACACAAAATCTCCTGAAATATACAAATTACTAATCATCATTATATTACCAGATGTGCATAATTAAACCTTGATTTCTTGATAAAACATTAATAAACCATTTTAATTGTAAATGAGAGAATGAAGGGGTCTTTGGATTGTTGTTGTTGTTTACAGAATAGCATTTGCCTCAGTTGCCAACTCTGGTGCATACATACACTTTTTACTAATGCAAAACATATCTGATCTTTTATTGAAGACAACTTCTGATTTATAATGCCAACAGTTGCTTTTAATCCTTTCAAGTTTAGAACAATGGGACAGAGCAATTCATCTATGTTTTCTTATTAAGGGGTCTGGCTTGTCAAGATGTAAAGGAATTTGAAACTGAGGAAGATTTAAAACACTGCTCTCCATTGCTATAACTAGTTATTAGCTTGATAGATCATGGAAATGGCATAAACATGATATATCTTTATTTCAGCAAAGTATCTGACAAAGTCTCCCATGGTACCCTTGTTAGCAAATTAGTAAAATGTGGTCTGGACAAGACTGCTATTAGGTAGAAGAACTGTACCCAGCAAATGCTCATTAGCAGCTCTGCATCAACCTGGAAAGAGCCCTCAATAGGGGTGCCACTGGGCTCTCTCCTAGACTTTGGGCTGTTCAACATCTCAGCTTGCATGAGAGTGTGAAGAGATGCTTATCAAATCAGCAAATGACACAAAGCTGGAAGAGATAGATAATATGATAGGAGAGGCAATCAAGATTCAAAACAAGCTGGAAGACTAGGCCAAGACCGATAAGATAAAATTCAAGACTTAAATAGAAACTGATGCATCTAGGTACACAAAAACCAATGACACAAGTCTAAGATGGGGGAGACCGGGCTCAGCAGCAAAACACAACCTGTGTTTGGCATTGGATCACAAACTGAATATGAGCCAGCAGTGCTGAGGCTGCTGAATGGAAGAATGATGTCAAGATCATGAGAAGCAATAGGTCCACTCAATTCTGTGGTGGTCAGACTGCATTAAAGTACTGGAGTGAGTCAGAGTAGAGTAACCAGCACAGTGAATGCTTTGGAAAACACGTCTTGTACAGAATGGTTGATGGGGTGGTCCTTTTTAGTTTGCAGAGGAAGAGATTAAAGGGATATGTGACAGCTTCATAGAATTATAGAACTGTAGAGTTGGAAGGGACTATGAGGGCCATCCAGTCCTGCAATGCAGGAATCTTTTGCTTAATGTGAGGCTTGAACGCATGAGCCTGATATTAAGAGTCTCATGCTCTACTGGCTGAGCTATGCTAGGCTCAACCTGTCTCGAGGGCTGTCATGTGCATGTTCTGTTATTGGATATTTCAGGGAAGCAGATGGGCCAGTGTCTTGCCTTGGTAATGGACTAGATGAGAGCCAACAAACTGAAGCTCAATCCAGATAAGATTAAGGCTCTGTTAGTGGGTGGTTCCCTAGACCAGATGGCTGGGAGGTTGCCTGCTCTTAATGGGGTTACACTTCCTCTGAAGGAGCAGGTTTGTAGCTTGGGGTACTCCTGGATCCTTTGCTGTCACTCAAGGTTCAGGTGGCCTCAGTGGCCTGGAGTGCCTTCCATCAGCTTCGGCTGGTGGCCCAGCTATGCCCCTATCTGGACAGGGATAGCCTAACTACTGTTGGCTCTGGTAACTTCAAGGTTAGATTACTGCAATGCGTTATAAGTAGGGCTGCTTCTGAAGATGGTTGAGAAACTTCAGCTAGTGCAGAATTCAGCAACCAGGTTGCTCACTGGAGCAAGATGGTTTGAGCATATTGCACCCATCCTGGTCCAACTGCACTGGCTACCAATTAGTTTCCAGGCCCAATTCAAAGTGCTGGTTTTGACCTATAAACCCTTAAACAGCTCACAACCACAATACCCCAAGGACCACCTCTTTCCTTATGACCCTACCTGGACCCTGAGATCATCTGGACCCTACCTGGACCCTACCTGGACCCTGAGATCGTCTTCTGAGGGCCTCCTCCTTGTGTCTCCTCGAGAGGTCCCCTCACAGAAATTGTGAGTTTTTAAAAATTACATTTCTTTCATTTCTCCTCATTTAAATTCCTTTAGTTATTTCCCATAATTAATTGCTACTGCTGTGAATTGGATGTGTTATCTATAGCTTTCTCAGTGCCGGTGGCTTATTTTCTTCCCCCTGCCTCACCTTAGATTTACAGTGTTCATATGTCTTCCCCCCCCCCCTTTTTGTATCCCTTTCCTTTGTGTATGACTTTTGGCTCTTCTCTGTTGCCATTTCCCTCAAATACCATTATGCATAGTGAGTTATGCTCACCCTACTTCTCCAAGCATTAAGCAACCACACCAAATATAGAAAGAGGCAGGCACCCCACTGCCGCCCTCTTTCCCTCCAAAACGTATTGCTGTCATCATTGTAATAAACTTTTATTGCACTAGCCAAAGGCCATGGCATCATCCAAAAACATCAACGGTCACTACATATAGAGTAAAACCACAGTCAAATCAACTAAAATTCTTTGTTATGTAGAAAGAAAGGTAGTCCTCTACTGTTTCTTTTTACAAAACACATGATAGGTGATAAATAGAGATGATAGATAGAGATAGATAGATAGATAGATAGATAGATAGATAGATAGATAGATAGACTAGCAGATAGCCTGTGCACTGTCTTGCCAGAGTGGTACATGCTCTCGTTTCTCCTGCTTTGAGTACTGCAATACACTCTACGTGGGGCTATCTTTGAAGGTGACTCAGAAACTACAACTAATCTAGAATGTGGCAGCTAGACTGGTGACTGGGAGTGGCCACCAGGACCATACATTGACTCCCAGTATGTTTCTGAGCACAATTCAAGGTATTGGTGCTGACCTTTAAAGCCCCAAATGGCCACAGCCCTATACACTGGTACCTGAAGGAGCATCTCCATCTCCATAGTTCAGCCCAGACACTGAGGTCCAGCTCCAAGGGCCTTTTGGCGGTTCCCCCACTTTGAGAAGTGAGTTACAGGTAGGTAGCTGTGTTGGTCTGCCATAGTCAAAAAAAAAAAAAAATTCCTTCCAGTAGCACCTTAGAGACCAACTAAGTTTGTTCTAGCTCATACCAAGAACAAACTTAGTTGGTCTCTAAGGTGCTACTGGAAGGAATTTTTTTATTTTTTATTTTGTTTTTAGAAGTGAGGTTACAGAGAACCAGACAAAGGGCCTTCTTGGTAGTAGCACACGCCATGTGGAACGTCTTCCCATCAGATGGCAAACAGATAAACAACTATGTGACTTTTAGAAGACAACTGAAGGCAGCCCTGTTCAGGGAAGTTTTTAATGGCTGATGTTTTTAAAGATAAAGGTAAAGGACCCATGGCAGTTAAGTCCAGTCACAGACGACTCTGGGGTTGTGGTGCTCATCTCACTTTACAGGCCATGGGAGTCGGCATTTGTCCACAGACAGTTTTCCGGGACATGTAGCCAGCATGACTAAGCCGCTTCAGGTGCAACGGAACACTGAAACCAGAGCAGTGCACGGAAACACCGTTTACCTTCCTGCCAGAGCGGTACCTATTTATCTACTTGCACTGGTGTGCTTTCGAACTGCTAGGTTGGCAGGATCTGAGACAGAGCAACAGGAGCTCACCCCATCATGGGGATCTGAACCACCAACCTTCTGATCGGCAAGCCCAAGAGCCTCAGTGGTTTAGACCACAGCGCCACCTGTTTCCCGCTGATGTTTTACTGTGTTTTAAATATGTTGTTGGGAGCTGCCCATAGTGGCTGGGGAAACCCAGTCAGATGGGCAGCATATACCGGTAATAAAATTATTTTTATTAGATAGATAGATTATATCACTCTTGCTTAGGAGTGGGAGGGGAGAGAGAAAGAGAAATGTATTGCTCTTTTCAGGTATTTCTTAGTCAGTTAGAAGCCTTGGGGAAGATCCAACTCAACGGGACAGCAATCTCCCTAACAAATTATGTATCTGACAACTGTTCCAGGACCATGAAGGGAGATTTATCATTCCTTCTGGTACCCTTAACCCTGTCCTCTCCAAGCCTCCAATCTTAAAACAAAATGTATGGATGCAAATATAATATCAGAAATTTATCCCCATGTTCACTGAAATAACTTGAGCTAATTAGTGTCAACAGATGCACACATATTACCATTTTCTGTATAAAATGCACATTTATGAAATAAGAATTTGCCTTTAAAAAATGACTTGTATAAGTGGCATTAGAGTGCCTGTAATATGTTTAGTGTGTCCACAGGAATGTATACACCCAGGATACAAATACCAGACTATCAACAGGGTGCTAAACTTTCCTTCCCTGATGCCCGAGGAGGGAAAACATGACAGAATTAAGCTTATACTGAATTCTAAAACCAAGATAGGGAAGCTGCAGTCCTAAACCTAAGTCCCATTGAAATCCCCAGTAATACAGGATTAGGAATGCAACCACAGGTGGTTTTGTCATGGGCTATTAGCCACTTAACTTAGTCTTTTGCAGCAAAAACTACGAAGGCTTGTCGCACCTTAAAGACAAACAGGGCTACCCTTCGAGAAATTAATGCATTTTGAAAGGGAACACAGAGGGAAGGCAATAGATTTGTAAATATCTATTGATGGCTGAGATATGCATATTTATCATGTGCTATAATATACATAAAAATTACCTATATTTTCTGTGTGAGTGGAAAATTACCTATATTTCTGCATGAAACAGTGTGGCGGGGGGGGGGGGGGAGGAACACAATTTGTGCAAAATAAACCAGTTGCAGCAGAATGGAAAATACAAGTGCAAATAAACGTTGGAACGGATTGAGGCATGTTTGTACATCCCTAGTTGCAAGAACAAGCTAAGGTTGTGCTGCAACCCTTTCACTTCCATTTCTGACAGTGTCTGCACCTATCAAGGTTGTATGGGCGCCAGGTGAGGACGTATTGGGCAAGACAGATCAAGTCACATACCATACCAGGGTTGGGGGGATGGTCTGAGGCCAGCAGTGATAGCACCTGTAATATATGTCTGTGTAGTTGCCATATTGTGCCCCAAGGAAAAGTGTTATCTTGAGAAATCAAGAAAATGATTAGAAATGGTTGGAAATGAGCATGATCAAGGCCTACGTTCTTGAGAGTGGTTCCAAGATGGAGTCCACACTAGAAACTGTGCAACAGAAACTGAATTTTTAAATTAAAAGTTACTGTTCACCTTGCTGGTGTAGCCTGTGTGTGTTACCAATTACAGATTCCGGTCCTGTTACAATTTTTATCCTATTGCTTTACCGAAATTTCTCTGTATTCTTCTCCTGTTCATGTTCTGGTATTTCCTTTCTGTCTTCTGAATCCCATCACTTTCATTAGACGCTCTGCACACGTTCAGAAATGTGGGAATGCACCGTAATGATAACTCGCAAAATGTCATCTGGTTCCCGCTTTAGAAAACAGAATTACAGTCTTTCCTTTGATTTAGCATGTCTCGTATATGAACTTAAACGCATGACAACTGATTTACACAAGCGATTCAACCCCTAATGTTATAGTCATCAAGCGACAAACATTGTCGGAACAAAACCACAGTATTCAAGGATGTGAGTTGTTGTTGATGATAGCCTACAGCTTCCCTCACCCAAGCAGCCTGGGGCTGATGATGGGAGTTGGCTTCCAATGTCTGGAGGGTCACAGCTTCCTGGCTCCTGAATTAAGGACCGGCCAAGCACGTGTTGTGTGAATAGGCCTACAGTATTCATAAACACATATTATTCGCCGCCACCTCATCTCAAGGGCTACAGCTAATGCTGCAGGGTTGGGAAGGATCCCATTTAGGGAATATTTATTACTAAATGGCACCCTGATTTGCACAGACTATAATTCCTATGGTCATATGTACAGAATGAACCTCTCTGCCTATAATCTGCTGTGTAGCTTCTTTCATTCTCCCACACATGCAAATACCTGATGTTGCTCATCTCAGAATTCATAGAATCATAGAGTTGGAAGAGACCACAGGGGCCATCCAGTCCAACCCCCTGCCAAGCAGCTGCAAGCATGAAATCTGATGGCTTCTACCTTCCCATTTTCAAACAGTTTGTTGACAAAGACCTTTCTTTCTGTATTATTTGAAACACCAAGATTTTGCTGCGTACCTTATTAGCTTCGTGCTCCATAAGTGGAAACCCACTACTGCCTCCTCGTTGAGCTTATTTCAGTCCCCTTCACCTCCACATGTGGGACGAAGAGAGCAAGATTATAAACAGGGGAAAGTTATTTGACTTAGCATGGGATGCAGGTGGCGCTGTGGTCTAAACCACAGAGCCTAGGGCTTGCCGATCAGAAGGTCGGCGGTTTAAATCCCCATGACAGGTTGAGCTCCTGTTGCTCGGTCCCTGCTCCTGCCAACCTAGCAGTTTGAAAGCATGTCAAAGTGCAAGTAAATAAATAGGTGCCACTCTGGCGGGAAGGTAAACGGCATTTCCATGCACTGCTCTGGTTCGCCAGAAGCGGCTTAGTGATGCTGGTCACATGACCCGGAAGCTGTACACCAGCTCCCTCGGCCAATAAAGCGAGATGAGCACCGCAACCCCAGAGTCATCTGCAACTGGACCTAATGGTCAGGGGTCCCTTTACCTTTACCTCTACCTATTTGACTTAGCACCACACATCTTTACAACAATGATTTTGATTGCTTTTGAATAAACTCACTAAATGGGAACAAAAACAAAAAAAGAATCCAGTATGTTGTTAATTAATTGTCAGGATTTTACAGTGATTTAATAGATTCTCCATTAACTTTCCATTAACAGAAGTCTATTACGCATTAATCTTACAGTGAAAAATGCTAGCATTGGGCTAATCTGTATGATCCTCTTCCCAATCTTTCCAGTGTAAATTTTCTTTGGCAGTCACACTGGGCTGAAGCTTCACCCTGCCTGGATCAATGCAGGCAATCAATTTATGGCAAAACCCAGGCATTGTTGATGATTATGACACCATGGAACAACCCCTGGAGTTGCTGCAAGAGCTCCTATCCTGAAAAAGTGCACCCTGATCTTCTGGTTCAGGACCACAAGTTGTTCTGATCTCTCCCATCTATTGCAGTGCAGCCAGAGCAGCTTCTGCACAGCCTGGAGGGTGTATTTTTCAATGTGTGGTGCTGTGGTCTAAACCACTGAGCCTCTTGGGCTTGCCTATCGGAAGGTCGGTGGTTCAAACCCCTATGACGGGGTGAGCTCCAGTTGCTCTGTCCCAGCTCCTGCCAACCTAGCAGTTCAACAGCATACCAGTGCAAGTAGATAAATAGGTTAGCCCAGAGATGGAAGGAAGGAGAAGTATACCAACAAAAGAAGAATGGCAGATGAAATTGATGGAGTATGCGGAGATGGAAAAACTGATGGGGAAGATCAGAAACCAGGAAGATTAAGTATTTTTAAAACACTGGAGTAAATTCTTAATTCATTTAAAAGATGGCTGTAGACAGTTGAAATCATTGGCAGGGATGTCATGACACTTGTAATGAGGAATTGACTATGGTAACTATGGATATATAACAGATGGATAATGGTAAAAGATGCAGAAAATCTAATCTTAAATATGGAACCCATGGAGGGATGGAAGGAGGTCCGAAGGTTCAAAAGAACCTTTTACGTAAATAGGTACCGCTGCAGCGAGAAGGCAAACGGCATTTCTATGTGCTCTGGTTTCTGTCACGGTGTTCCATTTTGCCAGAAGTGGTTTAGTCCTGCTGGTCACATGACCCGGAAAGCTGTCTGCGGACAAACACCAGCTCCCTCAGCCTGAAAACGAGATGAGCGCCGCAACCCCATAGTCGCCTTTGACTGGACTTAACCATCCAGGAGTCCTTTACCTTTACCTTTTATCTGAAATTTGGCAAAGGCATGAAGCCATAGAGCTGACAGCATGGGGCAGGTCAGCACTACACAGCAGGCTTATGGATTGTCTTCCTAGGTATAAACATGTTCATTGATTCACTTTGCCTATTCCATGGATAAGAGGACTAGCCTAGATCTGCCTGCAAATACATCACCAAATCTGACTATTTCACAGTAAGAAATGCAAGGAAACCAAGAGCTTTTGCCTTGTTGCAGGTAATACACTGACAACCCCATCAAAGTATATATGTCACAACAGGACTAGCAAGGGGAACACTTGGGAGGGGACTCATTCATTTTCAAATTAATAGACTTCTGGCAGTACTGTGTGGTTACTGACGACAATGGTGTCTTAAAAAAAAAAAAACAACCCCATCAAATTATCTTAGCAAAACAAGTCATACACCTCAATAAGTAACTGAGGCTTCAAACAAGCTGAAATATTCTATGACATTCTTTTTTTTAAAAAAAAATGGAGATTTGTGCTTTATGTGCCATATAGTACATGTAAATGATATGCTACTTTTCACTGCTGCATGTAAAAAAGAAAACCAATCCACTCATAAGGATATCTCATTATCAGCTTCCATGTTCACAACCTACATTGAAAAGGAGGGCTCTTGAAGACCAGGAACTTTGATTGCTGAGAGAAGAGGGTTGCATAATATGGTAATCTTGGTCACGAAATCAACTTCAGGTTTACAGCTTTAGATAAGTTTCTGAGGGCTACTGTCATAAAGTTTCCCACCCGAGGTTAACCGCAATAATGGAAAGTTGTGGGAGTCAGGTAATAAGACAGCTGTAGGAAATTAAAAACAAAGAGCAAAGGGGGGGGGAATAAAAAAATGGGAAGATGAGTCTGAGGAGAATGTCAGAGTAAATAACAAGGAACAATGCAGAGAGATACAAAGGGGGGGGGGTCAGGTAATTCAAATGCGAAAAGATGAAAGTTAATTCAAGATAGCTAAATACAAAATAGTGACAGGTTTCTGGGGGGAAAGGATATCAAACAATTGTGTGTGTCATTAAACATAAGGAATCACAAGGTAAAAAAGAGATTCTAAAAGATAATTTGGTTGCATGGCATTAAAAATGAATGGTAAGTAATAAGAAGGGAAAAGCAAAATATGTGTCTAACGTTCAAAACAAAGGAACATTAGGAACCAAGTAGGGCAAAAAGAACTTGGTACAATTTATTAATATCAACAAAATCTCAACAAAATCCCACAGATCAAAACTAACTACAAAGAGAAACATAAGGAGGAGAAAAATCCACATGTAACTTTGGGGGTAAATATTAAGTAGTCTGAAAATTCGGATGGGCATAAAGTGAATATTTGCCCTCCTCAGCCCTCCACTCCTAACAATTACAAATGCTCCAGAAGAGGGACAGATTGTGAAACCACTCTGAGACCTGTAGCTCTGTGAGGGGGATACAGGTTTCCTAAAAGCACCCTTAGCAAACTACAGTTCTCAGGATCATTTGACTTTTAAACTGGTGCTGAAGTGTGGATGTGACCTTAATTTCCTGGTGCCTTCCCCTCATAAATCACTTTTTTTCTGTTTGCTTGCTATCTGGGGCAGTGCAGGGAGAGATTGTATAGATGACTTTTTAATGTTTTGTTAGCGGTGGAGCTGTGAAGTTGCTATTCTTCAAGTTCCAGGTTCTTTGTCCAGATCTGTAGGAAATAATTCAGTGCGTGGATGGCTCAGTTGGCTACAGCATGGTGCTGAAAAGGTTCAGTCCTCTTATGGGACAGCTGCATATTCCTGCATTGCAGGGTTTGGACTAGATGATCCTCGGAATCCCTTTCAACGCTACAATTCTATGAATGGGAAGGTGATGCACCTTGTCTGTAGTAAAAGTTAAAGGTAAAGGGTAAATGACCCCTGGACAGTTATGTCCAGTCAAAGGAGACTATGGGGTTGTGGCGCTCATCTCGCTTTCAGGCCAGGGGAGCCAGCGTTTGTCCACAGACAGCTTTCCGGGTCATGTGGCCAGCATGACTAAACCACTTCTGGCACACAGAGGACTGTGACAAGTGCCAGAGTGCACGGAAACACCATTTACCTTCCCGCCACACCAGTACCTATTTTTCTACTTGCACTGGCATGCTTTCAAACTGCTAAGTTGGCAGGAGCTGGGACAGAACAACGGGAGCTCACCCTGTCATGCGGATTCGAACCACCAACCTTCCAATCTGCAAGCCCAAGGGGCTCAGTGGTTTAGTCCACAGCACGTGTGAACCCTAAGGTTCAAAACTGCAAGTTTCATAATATTGAACTGTTGGTTTTATATATATATGCAAGGAGTGCTGTGCTTTTTGAGTATTTAACTAAAAGAAAAACACACACTTTCTGCTTTTAAATCAGTGCAGGACAGGACGTTGAAGGCAGTGTTAAAGAATGCAACCTCCATATAGATCCAGCACGATGTGCAATGGGTGTGGGGAAGGCACTTGGATAATGAGAAGGAGGGTGTACACAAAAAAAGTGTTGCTGTTTTCCTTGCATGGGAAGGTATGCAGCTGAAATACGACTAAGATAAGAGGGTGAAATATGAGATAGAATTACGCCGAGAAAGCAATTTAGGCCCTAGGCCTTTCCAGCCTACTACAATTGGCATGGCAAGGTCTGTCTAGAGCAGGCATTCAAAAGTATAAATCCCAGAGATATTCACTAGCAGACAGTTGAGCTGACCTTCATAGTCTGCTTCCCAGTCTCCCTCAGGGCACTGCCACTGCTAAATGAGTTACTGAAGAGCAGAAGGAGAGAGCAGTGTCAGGGAGTGTTCCTCCAGCAGATCGTACGATGCTACAGGATATTAACCGGAACAGTGGGAGAATGGTGGCTGTCAGATGTGGAAGCGAATGTTATTTATTCATTCATTTGTATTCCACCTACTCTGTGGGACTTGCGGCAGATTACATTATTTTTATTTATCCCATTTCTCTCCCCAACCCCCAGCCACACTCCGAGGCGTTCAGGGCGATATACATTTCGGTTTTCCTATTTTGAGAGACAATGGCTAGGCCAAGGTCACCCGCTGAGCTTTGTGACTAAGGAGAGTTTGAACTTGTGTGTCTTCCAAATCCCAAAATTTGTCCTCAATCCAGTCGTACCTTGTGTTATGAACGCTGCGTGTTGTGTTCGTCACGGGTTACGAATGCGCTCAACCTGGAAGTACCGGAACAGGTTACTTGCGGGTTCGGCAGTTCGCGCATGTGCAGACACGCAAAATGACATCGCGTGCATGCGCAGAAGCGCCAAATCATGTCACGCACATGCGCAGATGCAGCACTTCAAGTTGCAGACCTTTCAGGTTATGAACGGGGCTCCAGAACGGATCCTGTTCATAACCAGAGGTACCACTGTACCATGTTGTTAAATGCACTACTGCATTGTTGCGACTTTTGAGATACATTGCAGTGCCACAGTAACTCAGACTTGAAACTAGTGGTAACAAAAGTTACAGTCTTCTAAAAAATATCCTCTAATCACCACAGGTCAACACTGCTGGGTCTACAACAGCCTCCCAAAGACTGGAAAAGTCACTGTTGATCAAAAACTATTAATGGAAAGTTACTACAGTGGCACCTCGGTTTATGAACTTAATCCATTCCGGAAGTCTGTTCTTAAACCAAAGCCATTCTTAAACCGAGGCGCGCTTTCCCTAATGAGGCCTCCCACCGCTGGTGCCCTTCCACCGTTTGGCTTCTGTTCGTAAACCGAGGTAAAGTTCGCTAACCGGAACATTACTTCCAGTTTTGTGGAATTTGTAGAATGGTACCTCTGGTTACGAACTTAATTCGTTCCGGAGGTCCGTTCTTAACCTGAAACCGTTGTTAACCTGAGATACCACTTTAGCTAATGGGGCCTCCCAATGCCGCCGCGCCGTGCCACTGCCGTGCGATTTCTGTTCTCATCCTGAGGTAAAGTTCTTAACCCAAGGTACCACCGTATTAAACTATTAAATTTATGGGAATTACATACAAAAATGTGTTCCTTGGTCTACACAGCCCTGAGATCTGACCATGTTTCTACTCCCATTCAGAAAATTCAAATAGTAAATTTCATTGATTACACTTAGATGCTGCTCTCCTTCCCAGCACAGTTTTGAGGTGGTTCCCCATTCCCAGTCTCCCATCGAGAGCAGACGTGCACCATGCCGTACTCTCAGTTCACTGTGCCAGCTCACTTCTTGGAAATGTCCTCAGCTGGACCATATTCATTCCCCAATATCCCTGCCAGCTAGTAATTAGAGCTTTTCAGAGCCAATTCAATCCAATGACGAGGTTAACGCAGCTGCCAGTGCTAATTGTGGTGGCAGAAATTCCAAGGCAGCAATCCTTTGTAACGTCTTTGAATTGAGGTCAACACATGTCAGCAAAATGTGTTGGTGGTAGAGTTGGTGTTAGAGGTGGGCATTTATACAGGTTGCTGCTTGCTCCAATTGAGCTTTAAAGAGCAGGTTTTCATGGGGAAAGCTCTGAGCCAAAAATAAGGATGCTGAGACATGGGGCTTTAAAAGCATTCGGTGTACATGTGCAGTTATCTCTGCTTGGACAGGCGGAGTCCCCCAAACCCCAGGCGACCCCCTGAGTAGAATAATGACACAAGTCAACTTGCTATGGGATTAAAATTGGCCACAACTTATTAAGATTCAGATGTAGGGAGACCTTGGCTCAGGCACTGGGCTTATCCTTCCCAGCCTTCAGCCGGGGATCTAGGAAACCTCAGGGTTATCCAGAATCTATGGGGATTGGGCTGGCTCTGGAGAACATATGTTCAAGAAGAGAGCCCCCCCCCCCGTTTGCCGCCGTTGGAGGGGAGAGCAATGACAACCTTGTATGGCCAATGCCTCCCCCCAAGACCCGTTTAACAGGGAACCCTGATATCGCCGCCACAAAGGGGGCGAGGGTCACCGCCTCATGCCCCCCCCATTTAGGAAGATAGACTAAAGGATTCCGCCCAAGGCCTGAAACAGCCAAAGTTGTGATGTATTGCTATGGGAAAGGTAAAACCTGCCAATGCAGGGAAATTCTTTTCTGACCCTTCAACAGCAGCCTTGACGTAGCAGTGCCTGCGTACCTGTGGAGAAGAGGTTAACCTGCAAAATAAGGCTTAATTGAGGTAGTGGAGGGTGGGAGAAGCTCTGGAGCTGACTGCCGTTTCCCAGGTAAGCTACACCTTCAATTGTGTGGGCAGGGCGGTCCCTCCCCTTACCTGGCCAATCCCCTGGCAATGCCTCCCCAGGCGGGATTGGGTGATTGGCTGAGGTTGGTGGAGACCTCCAGGTATCTAGCCTGGGGAGGATGAAGCCAGTCTGAGCTACCAGGAGCTGCACTGGGATCCAGGGGGCTGTGCGCGACCACACAATAGTCGCCCCCCCCCCCATTTGATGTGGGGAGTGGTCATTGTTCAAGTATGTGTCATACTCTTACATTGAACCTTGTTTGCCATTTTGTTGCCTATTTACTTGTTATTCTATCATCATCACCATCTAATTCATCAAGTCTGAGTAACGCATAAGGGGCTTTTGGAGCTTGTGGCAGTCTGCTTGATTTTTCACTGCTATGTATAATACATTGTGCTCAGCATTTCCAGAGGTGCTTCCAGAACAGAGGCTCTCTGCGTTCCCCACTCGTTGCTCTTTGACTATAGGCTCTAAGCAATATTGCAGTTGAATTTCTCTATTCCAAGAAGCACTTCAAGGGACATAAGATAAGATAAGATAAGATAAGATTTATTGTCATTGTCCGTATATACACAGTATACACAACAACGAAAATCAAACACCCAAAGACCGGATTTACCATACACATTTGCACATATCTCCAACACTCTCATCCTTATTAAAACATAATCTATTAAAACATAACATAATCCAGAGTATAACATAACCTATTAAAAGCATAGCATAACCTAAGAGCCTGTCTCATTCCTTACTACTCACTGCTTACTATTACTTACTACTGACCCTGAGATCATTATTAAGTGCAATCAAAGCTCTTGGATAGAAACTATTCAGAAGGCGTGTGGTTCGAGTTTTCATTATCCTGTATCTTCTGCCCGAAGGCAACAGTTCAAAAAGGTTGTGAGCAGGATGGGTGGGATCTCTCAGGATGTTGTGTGACTTCTTCAAACAGCGAGACGTGAAGATCTCGTCCAGGGTTGGTAGTTGGAGCCCAATAACATTCTGGGCAATTTTAATTATTCTCTGTAAAGCTTTTTTATCCGTTACAGAGCTGCTCCCATACCACGATAGTATACTATAGGTTAAGACACTCTCAATGGTACTGTGATAATAGGACAGGAGTAGGTGCTGAGATAGATTCAATCCCCTGAGCATTCTCAGGAAATACAACCTCCCCTGCACCTTCCTCACAGCCATATTAATATTTACAGTCCATGAGAGGTCCTCGGAGATGTAAATGCCCAGGTATTTAAAACTGCCAACCCTCTCCACCTCCTCGCCATTTATGTGCAATGGTAAAAATACACTTTTCTTTCTCCTAAGGTCAATTATAAGTTCTTTGGTTTTTTTGGTGTTAAGCATAAGATTATTTTCTTTACACCATTGAATTAACCCCTGTACTTCTTTCCTATAAGCAGACTCATCATTCTCACTAATGAGCCCCACCACTGTTGTATCATCCGCAAATTTGATGATTGTGTTGGAATTATACAGTGGGGTGCAATCACATGTGTACAGGGAATAAAGAAAAGCGCTTATACATGATACTCTCTGAGTGTGTCTGCATCCTACTCCACTCCATTCATGGTTGTGGGTGGGTGGGTGAGCATGCATGCACACGTATAAATATATTTTAGCACATATTGAAAGGAAGCCATGGGGGGTGCCAGTGGGAATGTTAGCAGTGAAGATGTGTTGAAGTAGATAAGTGGTGGCATGGCTACCCTCTGAACACATCATCTCACAAATCAGAACCATGCTTGTATTAAAAAAAAATGGAAGATTAGTTCCACAACAGTGTGGAAACTGTGCCACTGTTTGATCCCCTTCCCCAAAACAAAGGGAAATAAAAAGAAACAGAGGAGAATTATTTGATGATGACAATATGTAGATGTCCCATTAAAAGTGAGTGAACACATTTAATCCTGAAATTCCAAGGGAACAGGAAAGACTTTTTATGTATGCAATGGCAGCTGCATGGATGTTGTTAGCCCAGAGATGGAAAGAAGATAAAGTCCCTACCAGAGAAGAATGGCAAATTAAATTGTTGGACTATGCCGAAATGGCAAAACTGTCCCAAAAGCTCAGGAACCAGGAAGACCAAAACTTTAAAAAGGACAATGGCAATCATCGCCATGACTTCCCTCAGACCTTCCACATGGCGTTCAGATTTATATCTTAATAATATAGGAATGGGGAAAATTTATAATTTTCCTTGAAGACCACTGTAAGCAGTTCAAAACACTAGCAGGACTGAAATAACACTTGTAATGTAACAAGAACTATGGACAAAATGGAATTATATTTTCAAAAAATGGATTATTGAGAAAAGATGCAGTAGAAAAGGTTTAACAACAGAAGCCATAGAGAAGGTGGGAAGTCCAGAGATTCGGAGGAATATTTTAACTGTGGGTGTGTTGTGGTATTATTATCATTTTAAATTTGTAAAACCAAATAAAAATTATTTCAGAAAAAAGGAAAATGTAAAAAGAAGTGAGTTAACAAAGGATGGGCATTCCATATTAAACAATGGTCTCATCAAGGAGCAACTGGTTCATCCTTTCTCATGTACCTGCATCCACAAGAGTATCTTACATGCTGGTCCTTAAGGAAAAGGTTGCTGGATGCTCAAGTCTTGAAATTCACCTGAGTAAGTGAAGTCAATACATTTTAGATAAAATTACTGGAGAGTCTGTTCTATGTATGAGGACAGGATGGCACAAAGCACAAGTATGAAGAAGACAAATGGAGCAGTCAAAAGGTTCTCAACAGGGAAGGATGTAGGGCAGAGATTAAAAGCTCAGCAGCAGGAATGGTATTAAGCCCCATTGTTTTGTGTCTAGGTCAGTTCGTGTCCTATTGTTCATGTGGAACATTCTTTTTGCAATAATCAAAGTACTCTTTAGGTATTTTTGTTTTGTTTTGTTTTCATGTTCAGTGCTCAACTAATTCCGAAACGTTAAAACCTTCCTTTCTGTATTCTTTATTTCAAAGGATATTGTATACTACATTTCTTGGTGACAGCAACAATAGATTAGGGCAATTCTGCTCTTGTAGCTGAAGCTGACAATAATAAGTTGACTTAGGGACTGCTCCAGGCTTTTGGCATATATATTGTTTCTGCTGGGAACCATATCAAATGAGGGTTAAGAGTGCTTTTGGCCCCAAGCTGGGAGATCTCAGTGTCACAAGGAGCCCTTGGGAAGGAATTGTCTTAGGGACTGAAAACAAATGCATATATTAGGCAAAACTGGAGTGGGGAGTCACAATCCCCCTTCTAGGGTCTAAAATATAGACATGTGGGCACATGGACTCTACAGTGAAGTCCCAGCAATGATACAAGAAACAAACTTTTCAATGACCTAGATTAATACATCATTTCCAATTCTGCATCTGACTGCCAAGCTTCTACATGAGCCCTTATGGCAGGGAGCCATTGCATACATGAGCCCAGCAGCACGGAGAAAAATGCTACAATAATAATAATAAAAAAATCACTGGCTGGATACAGTTGGCCATTTATCAAATGGTGATTGCTTTAAAATGTCCCTGGTTTTCAAAGCAGATGTGGCTGTTTGGTCATTTTGGGTTCTCCACATGGATGAGGCCTATTGATAGTGATTAACTATCAGTATCCACTGCATAGTGAGGGGTTTCTGTCAGGAGACATCCTACTCACGAGTAGAACCCTGGCAGAGACACATGCCCGACTGGCATGTTCCCTCCCTCCTGGGCGATTGTTTGGGAGCTTCAAAAGCATTATTTAGCCCGAACATCACAGCGACTAATGCCAGAAGACATTAGCATACTTAGGGATCTGCAAAGTTTGCTCAGCTTGCGTAACAGACCTCAGCAACACAGCATTGTGACTAATCTACTTTATTTACATATAAACACAAACAGAGCACTGCAACATGGCTCCCCCTCTCTCTAGCATCAGACAGCAAAGAGAAAGAACAAAGGACAATAGTTCCACTTCAAGGAACACAGTAAGACAAACATCCTGTCTTCGTCACTTCCCATTCTGTGGAATCAAAACACATAACCAGTCATGTGATAGACAACAATCCCATGACTGCACACGGGGAATGAATCTGCAATGTAGTTTCCACATCAGAGTTGGCATCCCATCATATGAGTGCCTGAAATGAATTAGTTTCGTTTAATGAAGGGAGCTCCTGTTGTTCAGTCCCAGCTCCTGCCAACCTAGCAGTTCGAAAACACGTCAAAGTGCAAGTAGATAAACAGGTACTGCTCCGACGGGAAGGTAAATGGCATTTCCGTGCACTACTCTGGTTTTGCCAGAAGTGGCTTAGTCATGCTGGCCACATGACCCGGAAAAACTGTCTGCGGACAAATGTCGGCTCCCTCAGCCAGTAAAGCGAGATGAGCGCCACAACCCCCAAGTTGTTTGCGACTGGACTTAACTGTCAGGGGTCCTTTACCTTTACAGCCAGATATCTCTGGTCTACCTGTGTGCGAATTCTCCTACTTGCTGTCTTCTTCTCCCCTCTCAGTGGCAGAGCAGAGCACCTACACAACCTTCAGATATGGCTGTTTTGGTAGCCTTGAGGGGAAAGCAGGGGGGTGGTCTATATGAAACTCATTGCACTATTTCAGCTACGCACGATGATAATGCAGCTTCCCTCAGCCTGGTGCCTTCCAAATGGTTTGGACCTCCATACTCATAATCCCTGGCTATTCGTCATGTTGCTCATAGTTGATGGGAGTTGTGGTCCAAACCATTAGGAGAGCACTGGGCTGGAGAGCACTAATAATTCTGTTAGTCACTGCCATTCATAGCAAATATTTACTAGGCTTTTATGCAGGAAACCATCCCTGCATATGAAAAGCATGTAAAGTGAAGTGCTATATACATCTGGTAAAGCAGTATTACTGATGATAATAATTTTGTATCTTGAAAGAGAAGGTTAATTTGAGATGCAATTTCTATCTCAGCAAATCTGTCAGAGTATCACTTATAACATAAAAATGCAAGGAAAACAATACCATTTTTCAAGACATCCATTTACATATGAAGCCCTGCCCCAGCAGGAGCTCCTTCCAGAGGAATGTTTAAAAAAATTAAGTCTGCCACCTCCTTGAACATTTTTATAGCAGCTTGCTTCACAAAAGAAGCCAAATAATAAGGCAATCATTTACTTATTAACATTTCCATAGGCATCAAAAATTCAACAAGGTTCCCTGCTTTAAAGGAGTGTGCTGAGGGGGAGAAAAACCTAGAAAGTTGACATCACAAAAAACATTATACAATGAGATACAAATAATTAGTGACTTCTCTGCTGAATAATGTAGTAGAAGTCACCATTAAAGTGACAGAAGAACGGGGAGATGTAATGAGAGATGATTTGTATTAGCAATGTCCGTTTCATATTAGTCATTCTGCTAGCCAATTAATGAATTTTATATATGTGCTATTAAAGGAACAACATCGGTGCCATAATTAATGAATGTCACAGAAAGTCATTAACGTGGTCGATCCGTTATAAGGAAGCAACGTTAGCTCATTCATAACAGAATGCATGTTGTACAGGTCCAGCACATCATTTAGCAGGGAAATATGAGGATACATGATTGCAAAGATTCATCCCCCAACCCAGCCATTTCTCAGTTGGGGAATTGGGAAATATATTATGTATGTCCTGTCTGAAACCAGGCAAGGGGGTGGGTACTCACAACAGGAAGGTGCTGCTGAGAACACAATGATGGTGATGAAAAATGAATCATTTTCAGCCTCTTTCTGGACATTATAGTCACTTGCTTTTACAGCAAAGGTTCCCCACATGGCACCACTTTGTTTCCTGGTTGTTTCTTTGGCCTGCTGGTTGCGGGAAAGAGGGGAAAAAAGGCGAGGAATGGCTTCCACTTGGGAGAATTAGCCAATGCTGAAACGTGTATTTGATGGCCTTTTGCAAAACAACAACAACACAGTTTTAAAATCTACCAGTAATGCATGCCCCTGTCCATCATTCATTCCCATCTGCTGGATCGGATGTCTCTCTTTCTTCTTACAAGGGATGGTTAAATCTTTCCATTTTGCTTTCTCTCAGTTTCTCACTCCTTAAGTTCAGTTCTTCACATTTTCCACATCTGTTTGCATTTTTTTTAAAGGCTTCACTAAAGTTCACCAGTACATTTCTCCTGATGTACACATAAATGCAAATGGATTTCCCCAATGTACACATTTTTTGCAAAGCAATTTCCCCTAATGTAATTTTGTCTGCTGTTTACATGCTGTTTACAATTTCCCCTAACAGCATTTGGTCTGCTGTTTACATGGATATACAGTCGCACCTCGGGTTACGTACGCTTCGGGCTGCGTACTTTTCGGGTTATAAACTCTGCTAACCCGAAGCGCGCACGATTTGCACATGCACAGAAGTGTTTTCACTGTCTGTGCATGCGCAGAAGCGGTTTTTTTTGGGGGGGGGGTTGTTTGTGCATGCGCAAACCGAATTTTTTGGGTTATGTAATTTTCGGGTTACGTACAGTGACCCGGAACCAATTAAGTACGTAACCCAAGGTACCACTGTATGTATATTTATGCACACATTTGGCAGAGTACAGGTTTTAAATGATGGCCGTTTCAGTTCATAGATTGCTTTGGAAAATTGCAAAATTAATTAGGTTCACCTTTAAATGTGAATTGAATCAAATTTCTTACCCTTCCTTACCTGCAACACAGCTCTTTCCAAAAATAGAAAAAGCATTTGGGTGTTTTGGTGGCCAACTTGTTTAAAGAGTATGATAATAAGCTATAGAAGCAGAGTAATAATATTTCAAGTAAGTGCTAATGACCAAGGAATTGATAGTTGATAATCTTCTTGCTGATTAGCCCTGGCCCCCTGAAACTGAACCCAGCATCAAGATTTGGCAGGATTATTTTTAGTACTGGGATTTTAAACATCTACATTTAAAAAAATGAGAATAAAATATTTCTTTGTTGTTACTGTTGCTGTTTTGAGGGCCCAAAAATTGAACTCCTAGGATATGATCCATATCTATCTACAGTGACCATTCCCCACATCAAATGGAGGGTGACGTTTGTGTGGTCGTGCGCAGCCCCCTGGATTCCAGTGCGTCACCTGGTAGTTCGGGCTGGTGTCGCCTTCCCCCGGACAGGGATACCTGGTGTCTCCGCCTACCTCAGTTAACTGCCCAATCCCGCCTGGGGAGGCATTGCCAGGGGATTGGCCAGGTAAGGGGAGGGACTACCCAGCCCACACAATACAGGGTGTAG
Source organism: Lacerta agilis (assembly GCF_009819535.1). Taxonomy (NCBI): domain Eukaryota; kingdom Metazoa; phylum Chordata; class Lepidosauria; order Squamata; family Lacertidae; genus Lacerta; species Lacerta agilis. The sequence goes on along the minus strand of NC_046320.1, from coordinate 5,400,311 downwards.
CTTACCTGAGAAGCAGCAGTCAGCTCCAGAACTTCTGCCACCCTCCACTCCCTCAATTAACGCTTATTTTTCAGGTTAACCTCTTCTCCACAGGTACGCAGGTGCTGCTATGTCAAGGCCACTGTTGAAGGGCCGGAAAGGAATTTCCCTGCATTGGCAGGTTTTTCCTTTCCCGTAGCAAAACCTCACAACTTTGGCAGTTTCAAGCCTTGGGCAGAATCCTTTAGTCATCTTCCTAAATTGGGGGTGGGGCGTGGGGTGGTGACTCCACACCTCCAGTGCGACGGCGATACCAGGGTTCCCCATTAAAGGGGTTTTGGGGGGAGGCATTGGCCAAATGCCGAAACGGTGTCATTGCTCTCCCCCACCAGTGGCGGTGAACAGGGGGCGGGCTCTCTGCTTGAATATATGTTCTCCAGAGCCAGCCCAATCCCCACACATTCTGGATAACCCTGAAGTTTCCCAGATCCCCAGCTAGTGACTGGGAAGGATAAACCCAATGCCTGAGCCAAGGTCTCTCTACATCTGAATCTTAATAAAGTTGTGGCCAATTTTAATCCTATAGCATGCTGTCTTGTGTTATTATTCCGCTCAGGGGTCGCCTGGGGTTTGGGGGACTTTGCCTGTCCACGCAGTAGTGCGAGAGCTGCTTCTCCCTGTTATAATTGCATACTGCTCCACGAGCAAGTTTTTCAAGGAACCTCATTGGAAAGACCAATGGCATGATCATTTCCTAGATCACCCAACTCGAGTGCTGTTTGTGAAGCAAAGAAGGGTGTCACCGCTTCCATCTCACCCTCTCCCCATGACAGGAGGCCATCCAACCTCAGCTTATAAACCTCCAAGGAAGGAGAGTCCACCACCTTCAGAGGGAGTCTGTTTCTGCAACATGATTGCTCTTGCACTGTGCACCAGCAACATATAAGAAAAAAGAAAGGCAGGAAGTGAATACGGCAGCAAATTTGTATGTGCCAATATAGGGAACTGTGGGTCACAGGGACTTGGCATGCAAGTGCCATTATTGCAGACTGCCATTATCCGCAGAGCAAGCATCTTTCTATCTGTTGCTCCTACCTGTTGCAGCATGTTCCTTGGGATTACCAGTATGTTTTTCACCCCTGGACCAAATGCACCTCCCTTGAGATAGAGTTCTATATCTATGGGTCAACACTTAAATGCTCTTCTCTCTTGAGCCTGCCAACCTAACTGATCTCAACAGAAATCTTGCAAACAGGGCCCCTGTGGTCAGTCTTAAAGTTAATTGAGCAAACAAAGATGTCCTCTTGCATCTAGGCACAAAGGTGGTACATGTAGGTGGGCTTTCCTGTGAATTTAAATTCCACAAGAGTCTTGTTTTATAAATTGAGGCTGCAAGCATATATTTTATTCTGGAATCCATGGCAATTTTTTTTGTTTTCCGTACATAGTCCACACCCAATTTTTGCCTCTGAAATTGCTTCTTGGTTTCATTCAAAATAAAAGTTTGTTGCAGGTAGATTCTGCATTATCCTGCAGTGTGTCCATTTGAAATCAGATGAAAACAGCTGTATGTCCATTTGAAATCAGATGAAAACACCCATCAATGGAGGGTGTGTCCTCATCTGCCCAATGACATTGCGGGTGTTCGTGTACCAAGAATGCAATTGTCACTTCCTTCTTCATTCATCTGGAGGCATGTGCAGGGTAGAAAAAGCAAGACTAACTCAATCAATAGGAGGTTTTTCAAACTTGTGTCAGGTAACTACACATAGCCTTGTAGATGGCAGGATCTAGAATCAATCTAGCTTCAAACAGCATGTTGAGGAGGAGCGTAAATGATTCTAGATTAGTGTGCACACAGCCTGAGAACTGCAACAACATTCAGTGTGGATGTAAGCCCTTCTGTCTATATGAACAAGAGTCCCTTTGAAATGTGTGCAGAGACTTCCCTACTGTAAGTCATGCACCGTGGAACATTTTGTAGGAAATACCCTTATTCTTGAGGGGCAGGGATGTTTGGGAGTCCCTGGTTATTGGATTTAAAATTAATATGGTAATCCAACAGGGCAATAAGTGGGACTTACTTCCAAGTAAATATGCAAAGGATTAAGCTGCACATCTAATTGAATTTCCTAGAAAATACTGGCATGTAAGGCAACATTTATATGCACACTCCCTTGAAAGCAAGCCCCAAGTACATATACCACCTGTTTTTATTCCTCACAGATGTAAGCCCCATTCACTCTAGTCATGCAGGACCAATGACTTTTCCCAAATGTTGCTTACACAGGGCACTGCAATAATGATTTTCTAATGAAGATTGTCAATCAACTTGCCATCCCAGCAATATTCAGCAAGAGGATATTCAGGACTCCGGTTCATATCTGGAGCTTTGCAAAAAGCAGGAAGCAATCATCGGAAAGCGAATGTGCTGGCAAAGCTTTGTACTGATGGCAGTGATGCTTTCTCTGCGCCAAACTGCTAAATTTATCCTCTGATCCATCCTTGCTGGCTTCTCATTTAAGGGTGGGGGATCTAAAACTCTTCTAGTGCTCCGTGTAAAGGTACGTGTTAAAGCCACATCTCTGATAGAACACTTTAAAAACACATTTAAATATAAAACACTGTCTGGATTTAGATGCATTTTTTTCTCCCCCGTGTGCATGAAATTCAGCATATTTCAGGCTGTTTTAATTCATTTCCAACTTCCTTCTCTTTCTTAGTTTAAAGCCATCATTTGTGTTTTTAACTCAACGAAAGGTTGCTGAACATTAGCATCCATATGGATTTCATTCTCCCTGCCTCATCATTTTCTTGTTTCCGCCCATGGCTTAGCTGCTGGAGTTTAAGAACAGCCAGCTTTAAAGTCTGTGACTGACACATTTGTGGGGGTTTTTTGTGCTTACTTTAAAGCTTCCTTCCCCTCCCTCCCACCCTCCAGCCTAACTTTTTCCTTCCCTAATATTCTTTCCTGTCCGTAATCACAAAGCTACATAAGCTCTTTTGTGGTTTAAATAAATATTGTCAACTTTTTAAAGCTCAACATGGTGTATTCTTCTTCAAAGGTAGCTATTAGGCATATAAAAAAAAGAAGTCTGCTTGGTTTTTAGGATCATTTTGAGAGCATTATTCCTGGTGCCGATATTCAAATGAGAAAAAGGAAATCCATTAAAGCTGTCAAAGAATTTTGCCCCATCTATAATTAAGTATAACCCTCCTGTGTTTAAATAGCACTGCAGTTGTGACACCAAACACAGAGAACCTCTCCATATGTGGAATTATTTGACATTCTACCCTCTATTCACAACCTTTGAGAGAGAAAGGGAGACAGAGATGTGCTGTGTGAGCAAAAAAGAGAATTGTTCACAGCTATTGCAGCAGGAGAGCTAATTATGAAAACATATTTTTCAAAGTCTAAGAAATGTGTTTGGATATACAGCGCACATCCATTATGATGGAAGCTTTGGTGCCCTGGAAATTAATTTTATTCCAAAAGGCAGGTAGTAAAAGCAACATTGATAGTGGTGCTGTGGTGTAAACTACAGAGCCTATTGGGCTTGCTGATCGGAAGGTTGGCAGTTCAAATCCATGCAATGGGATGAGCTCCCATTACTCTGTCCCAGCTCCTGACAACCAAGCAATTCAAAAGCACGTCAGTGCAAGTAGATAAATAGGTACCGCTGCGGCAGGAAGGTAAACAGAATTTCTATGAGCTCTGGTTTCATCACAGTATTCCGTTGCAGCAGATGTGGTTTAGTCATGCTGGCCACATGACCCGGAAAGCTGTCTGTGGGCGAACGTCGGCTCCCTCAGCCTGAAAAGCGAGATGAGCGCTGTAACCCCATAGTCGCCCTTGACTGGACTTAACCATCCAGGGGTCCTTTACCTTTTACCTTTAGTCCCTGAAATCTATGGCAAATGTGTGCTAGTTTTGGGCCCCATGCAATCAGCTGCCCATGGTTGAGTTTGCACATTTTAAATGAAACGGGCCATATGCCATATATTTGGGAATTTGCCTGATTTCATTCACATTTTCCAAAACGTTGAAAAGTGCCTATTTTTATCAGCATTCACAGCAAGCATTCTCAGGTTGCAACATTTCCCCCTCTATCGATGGCTACTAGCTCTACTGTGCTCTGTCTCCACAATTGCTGGAAATCACAGAAGGGGAAAGGGTTCTTGTGCTCATGTTCTGCTCCCTAGTTTCCCACAGGCAACCATAGGAAGTTTAAGGAGATGAGAGAAATAACTGGCTTAAAGCTGACCAAAAGTCCAGAGGTAGCATTATTATCAATTTACAATGGGGTGGAGGGTTCACAGGCTATGAAGAACTTGCTCACAAATTTATTGACAGCTGCATGAATTATGACAGCTAGGAAGTGGAAGGGGCAAGCAGAATCTATAATGGAAGAGGTGTGGGATATAGCTATTAATGATAAATTAACATGTGCCATTAAGGTAAGATGGGGAATATACAGGAGAAATGATTTTGAGGAGATATGGAAGGTGTTTGTAGAATTTGTACTGTTAAAACGGAAAGGGGTCAAACCATCGCAAGAGGTGTTGAAAATTTTGGGAGGTTGGATAGTTACAATGGAATGGCCTTAGTGGTGGGGTGCACATTTTTATTCTTATTTATGATTATTACTTTCTCAAAAAAAAAAATTTAAAAAAATTACTGAAGGAAGACAGCCATTGGCCAAGGTGTGGGGAGGAGTTGGCAGTTAGTTTGGCTGCATCAAATGTGCAAATGGATATTCAGCCGAGTCCTAATTACAACTGCACATCAGACCCAACTATATATTGAGCAAAGTTTGGTCCCTTTCTCTTTCAAGAGGAAGAAAATAGCCAACTTAGTTATCAGAGTAGGCCTATGGTAGACTGGTGTTGTAGGTCAGAAATATAAGATATAACTGACTGTAAATATTTCCTTAAAAGTTAAGTCCAGCTGTTTCTGTAAGCCTACCCCTTATCAGGTATCTACTTAGCAGGATTCTTATGTCTAAACTGCTCTGTCCCTGACAGTTCAAATATGACATCAGCTGATGCAGGAACAATTTCAGTGTCGTCTTTCACACTAACAGGACTTCTCAAATGCTGGCGCATGGGTCTTGCTTCTCAGATTTAGATGTGCCAAACTTTGTTTCAGAACCTCAGGAGGGATGTTTGTGTCAGAGCGATGTGGATATTGCATTATCAAAAGGATGTTGTGACCTACATATTTTGTGCATGCCCAACATCACTCTTCCATGTTACGTGGTTAATTCATTACTGAGTTGAGACTTATAGGCAATTCTCATCTCACATCCTTGTAGCATGGCCCTAAAAGAATATTAGGGACGAGGGTGGCGCTGTGGTCTAAACCACAGAGCTTAGGGCTTGCCAATTGGAAGGTCGGCAGTTCAAATCCCCGTGACGGGGTGAGCTCCCGTTGTGCGGTCCCAGCTCCTGCCCACCTAGCAGTCTGAAAGCACATCAAATCCAAGTAGATAAATAGGTACCGCTCCGGCGGGAAGGCAAACGGCATTTTCCTGCGCTGCTCTGGTTCACCAGAAGCGGCTTAGTCATGCTGGCCACATGATCCAGAAAAACTGTCTGTGGACAAATGCCGGCTCCCTCGGCCTATAGAGCGAGATGAGCACACAACCCCAGAGTCATCCATGACTGGACTTAACAGTCAGGGGTACCTTTACCTTTTAAAAGAATATTATATGAAAGTTTTCAAACATCTGTTTGCCACATTCATACATTTACTTATTAGGTATAAACCATGAAAATGTAATATATGAAGAGAACCCGAAAGAGAATCTCAAAGAAGTCCATTAGGTTATCACATCTAGACCCCGTGCAATCTTTAAGAGTTGCATAGAAAATATGATTCTGCCATGTTCGACTTTTTACTTTTGCTTTTGTAGTACGAGATGCCTTCACAGGTGGGTATTTCTGTTGTCCATATTAACTTGTCTAAGCTTCTTCTTAGAGTGCTCACTAGAAGGACAGATCCTGAAGTTGAGGCTCCAGTACTTTGGCCACCTCATGAGAAGAGAAGACTCCCTGGAAAAGACCCTGATGTTGGGAAAGATGGAGGGCACAAGGAGAAGGGGACGACAAAGGATGAGATGGTTGGACAGTGTTCTCGAAGCTACTAACATGAGTTTGGCCAAACTGCGGGAGGCAGTGAAGGATAGGCGTGCCTGGCGTGCTCTGGTCCATGGGGTCATGAAGAGTCGGACACGACTGAACGACTGAACAACAACAAAGCTTCTTCTGCATATTTTGGGGTGTGTAGGGGGAAAGTGAGAGGGGGATTTCTCTTTCTGCTCTGCAAACCTCTCTCAGCTGTGAACCCTCTCAGCTGTGAACCTGCATCCATAATGGTGGGTCTCGTATCTAATCTTTTTATTTAGATAACATTCATGAAGTGTGAAGATGTGTAAATACACACACACACACACACACACACACACCATAACACCTGCATTTTAAAATGTGCAGTTCCTCTTCAACAGTCTGAAAAACCATCTATCAAATTGAATAGCTGGTGCACTTTGAACACTTAACTCCAAATGAAAGAAAAATTACCTTTTTATTAGTTTCTGTCACAATAATAATAAAACCTGACAGCGTTGATCATAGGGATATTTCACACTGCAGAGGTAATGTGTTCTTTAAAAGATAAAATAACAATTTTCTCAAACCACAGATTTCCCACATACACACACAAACTTCTATCCAAACAAGACATTTTGGAGATACCTCTGGGCTGTCTTTTCAGAGTGTGTGAGGGGGCTGTAGGAAGAAGGGAAAACATCAAAAGCCCTAGTGCACACAGAGAAAGCTAGATTTCAGGAACAGCAATAACTATCGAAGTTGCGCGTCGAGGTCCCCAGTCACCCCTTAGAATAACTCACACCACAGACAGTAATTTAAGTTTTGGTTTTTGGCATAATTTTTTGGCCACAACTTTATTAAAATACATAATTTGTGAGTGGTTGCATAGGCATTGGTTTAGACTATCTGTCCCACTGGGGACAGAACTGACGACCGTCAGTAAAGGGAAAACACTTTGGGGAGAGAATAGGAGCCAGGGGTCAGACCCAACGACTCTCCCCAAATGCGCCCAGGAGCTCTTGCGTGGCCCTAGCCCCCGACCGGGGGATACAGACAAAAGCATGGCGAGTCCCTGGATTCCTTTAACGGAATTCCCCGCGCAGCAGCAGCATTGGAGGGGCAGGCACAGCCAACCACTGCCCCTCCACCAACCAACGTAATAACCAATGCCTAACCACCAACCTTACAAGTTGTGACTAATTGCTACGCAGTAGGCGAAAACCAGAAGGCACCAGCCAATCTGCCAACTGGAAAAATTCCTACCAGGCCCCTACCACAAAAGCAGATGACCCCATGACAGGCATAGCAAGGTCAACACAGAGGCCTAATAAACGAGGGGGGGAAGGGCGGGTGATCCATTGCACGCAGCAAAGAGGAATATTGCGAGGCGTGCCAAGCATTTTAAACCCACTGGGCTGCCCATCAACACATTGCAACATAAAAATCTCCCCAACAACACCAAGGACCCAATCGTAGCTGTGGCCATCTGTATGCTCCCGCCCAACTCTGGAGGAGTGACTTGCTGGCCCCCACCGCAACACGTGTTCTCTATGAAGGAGAACACACTTTATCAACACAGGACTGTATCTTGGAATAATTTGTGCCTGCCAGCATGTACAGTGGCCCACTTGTATTAGATAGAAGGACATGGGTGGCACTGTGGTCTAAACCACTGAGCCTCTTGGGCTTGCCAATCAGAAGGTTGGCGGTTCGAATCCCCACGATGGGGTGAGCTCCCGTTGCTCTGTCCCAGCTCCTGCCAACCTAGCAGTTCGAAACCATGCCACTGCGAATAGATAAATAGGCACCGCTGCGGCAGGAAGGTAAATGGCATTTCCATGTGCTCTGGTTTCTGTCACAGTGTCCCATTGCACCAGAAGCAGTTTAGTCACGCTAGCCATGTGACCTGGAAAGCTGTCTGTGGACAAACGCCAGCTCCCTGGGCCTGAAAGTGAGATGAGCGCCACAACCCCATAGTCGCCTTTGACTGGACATAACCGTCCAGGGGTCCTTTACCTTTTTATTAGCTAGAGCAAATATAATTCCCTGGTGCAATGGAACCAGTAAGCTGGGAATGAGATATAAATGAGGAATAACCAAACGCGAACATCTTCCCTTTCGCTAAATGGCACCTCAAAGAAAATTCTTGGCTTGGGATATTCCCTACATGTGCCAAGAGCCTTAAATTATGGAAGTGTTGGGAATGCATCTGGAAACATGGTGGAGAGTTGGGCAAATCCTTCCATAGTGAACAGCTTTGTACCCAAACACAGTCTTCTGGGATTGTCTTTACAGACTGGTGGCATCTTTCCAGGGCTTCAGACGAGTGGATTTCCTAACTGCACATGGGGATGCCAAGTAGTGGACCTGGAACCTTCCGCATGCAAAGAATTTGCTCTCTCTCACTGTGCTGCGAGCAATCGCTGATTTTCACTTAATTTTGCTGAAGCTCTGCGAGGGGAATCTGGCAGCCCTGCCTGGTGAAAACAGCCGGCTTGTGGTTCTCCGTGTTTGACTCGCTGACATCCATAAAAACAGATGTGATTACTGGAGATGGCAGGCTATCAATGAAACGAGCGCAAATCCAAAATTATAGGATTGCATATAAATGATATGACTGATGAGTAAAATTGGTATTTAGCAGCACTCTTGTGGGGAAAGGGGCATTAAATATTTAGGATTCTTAGCAGAACCAGATAACAAGATGTAGGGATGGTTGCCAACATGGATGGATTTAAAAGGGGATTAGACAAATTCAGGGGGTGAGAGGGGACAAGGCTATCCATTACAACCAGTATGGCTGTACATTGCCTCCAGTAAATCTCATTGGGAACAAGACTGGGAGAAGGTTATTGTGCTGATGTTCTGCACAAGTGCTTCTCATTGGCATCTGGTTGGTCACTGTGAGAACAGAATGCTAGAATAGATAGATAGATAGATAGATAGATAGATAGATAGATAGATACCCTGTTTCTCCTAAAATAAGACATAGCCATAAAATAAGCCATAGCAGGATTTCTATGCATTTGCGAAATATAAGCCGTTCCCCAAAAATAAGCCATACCCCGAAAATAAGCCATAGTGACGTGGTACCTCCCATTAAAACAGCTTGGGGAGGCGTGGCTATGCAGCGTACCGATGCGACACAGTTAAAATAAGACATCCCCTGAAAATAAGCCATACTGTGTTTTTTTGAGCAAAAAAAAATATAAGGCGGTGTCTTATTTTAGGAGAAACACGGTAGATAGATAGACCACCCTATACCTAGGGGTCTCAGGGCAGTTAACAGAATAAAATCAAGATATAAAACCACAAAATAAATAATGAAAATATAAATAACAACCCAATAACCCCCCCTTCTCCCCAAAACCCCACACATTTTAAAAGGGCATAGGATGTAAACCGGATCAACCAAAGGCCTGGTTAAAAAGGGACGCTTTTGCCTTTCACCTAAAGGTGCGTAATGAAGGTGCCAGGTGAACTTCCCTGGAGAGAGCATTCCGCAGACAGGGAGCCACTGCAGAGAAGGCCCCGCCCTCGTGTTGCCACCCTCCAGACCTCTCGAAGAGGAGGCACACAAAGGAGGGCCTCAGAAGGTGATCTTGGGGTCCGGGCAGGTTCATATGGAAAGAGGCAGTCCTTGTGACCCTGAGCCATTTAAGGCTTTATAGGTCAAAACCAGCACTTTGAATTGGGCTTGGAAACTAATTGGTAGCCAGTGCAGTCGGACCAGGATTGGTGTAATATGCTCAAACCGTCTTGAGCAACCTGGCCGCTGAATTCTGCACCAGCTGAAGTTTCCGAACTGTCTTCAGACTAGGAAGGCTTGTGCTCTGATCCAAAAATTAGTCATGTCCCGTGCTATTTTTCTAGAAAAAGAGTTGCTGGAACTCACCATGAACACCTCCCTTGTTCTCTTGTAATGCAAATGGAACCCAGCCGAGAGGCACCGGAACTGAGTTCCAGAGAGTTCTGGCTGGGGGAAATGGCCTGTGTTCATGTCCATGATTCACAAGTCCTGCTGGTTTCAGTAGAACATCCTCAATCTTGCATGGTTCCCAGACATCTGAAAAAGCCTTGAGCAGGAGAAATAAACGATGGATTGTTCCCCAAGTTTTTATGCTGAAATACTTGGGTGAAAAGGGATCTGAATAACAAGCACAGTCATAATTGTACAATACAGTCTTCAGGAGGCGATTTGAATGTACCTGTAATTTTGCTCCCTGAAAGTATCGGGGCATGATTTATCTCACTGTCACAATTGGATTCAGACGTGAATGTAAATTGCTGAAGAAGCGGTTTATGAGCTCAGCTTATTCCCATTAGGGACTCCTGTTTCATAATGAGTAATTGGGGGAAACAAGATTTTTTTAAAATGTATGATAGTGCAACTAATGTGCCTTTCTCTGCTTCAGAATTACAGATCTGCACCTTATGAACATGCAGAAGTTAACTGCTTTGGCTGTGTAAGCCATTTACTAAGGTTTTATGCTCAAATGATGTAGAATTAATCATGCTCGTAACAATGTTCAAAATGCTTAGGCTGCAGTTCCACACACTGCTAGGGAGCGAGCTCATCCCGCTGGTTTTAGTGGGATTTACGTGTGCATAACTGTAGGCATGAATGCAGCCATGGAGTTTAAACTGTATCTGTTTTTATGTTGCTGCTGCTGCTGCTAAAGTAATGTTTTCCTCATTTCATGGATTGTAGCCATTCAGGCTTGTCTGGTGTTAGGACTTGAGATGACAAGAGGCGGCGATTCAGCATGTATCACCATCATGTTCTGGCCAAAGGAGAGGACTACAGGGAAGCCAGAAGTGTTTGGTCCCTTCACTTCGTATCAAAAATTCCTTATTGATGTGATTGCACACGATTGCATCAAGATTCCTTTGGTGTGTCATTTCACCAATGCTCAGGGCACAAACAGCAAACAGAATATTGCTGTGACTGCATCTTCCTAAATGGGGGGGCATGGGTGGTGACTCCATGCCCCCAGTGTGGCGGCGATAACAGGGTTCCCCGTTAAAGGGGTATTGGGGGGAGGCATTGGCCATATGCCGAGAGGTTGTCATTGCTCTTCCCCACCAGTGGCAGCAAAATGGGGGGGCGGGCTGTCTGCTTCAACGTATGTTCTCCAGAGCCAGCCCAATCCCCACACATTCTGGATAACCCTGATGTTTCCCAGACCCCGGCTGGGGGCTGGGGGCTGGGAAGGATAAACACCCAGTGCCTGAGCCAACGTCTCCCTACATCTGAATCTTAATAAAGTTGTGGCCAGTTTTAATCCCATAGCACATTGTCTTGTGTCATTATACCGCTCGGGGGTCGCCTAGGGTTTGGGGGACTCCGCCTTTCCACACAATGTGCAGCAGAGCCCCTTTGAATAGAGATGGGGGGGGACTGTGTGATGAAGTGTTTTGTGGGGACATTTCCAGGAGTGCTTGTGTTGATTTTGGTAGTCAGGGAGGGGTGTATGGTGTCTGCTGGAGGGGCAGTCCCCCAACCTTTCCATAAATTCCGGTACCAGTTCGAGCATAAACCACTAGTGTGGACACATCAATATACATTTCAGAAGCATGAAAAGGAAAGCACTTGTGTATGGAGGAAGGCACGCAAACACACACACGGCCTAGGTATCTGCAGTGGTACAGCCCAGAAATAGGTTTATCATTTTGGTGAGAACAATGCCCATCCAAGAGGGAATTATGGTTGTCCTTGTAGGCTGCTTCCTGGTCTTCAGGTGCAAGATCGGATAAAATTATCAAATCAACAAAAAATATAATTTTTTTAATGATATGGGCTTCCCATGCTACTGTGCCATGAAAGTATATAAGGAAGGGCTTCTTCCTTCTGCTTTGTGTTTGGTGTTTGCAGACTCCAGCATCACTATGATGCCTGACAGCAACAGAGTGCTTTTTCTATAACCAAAGGGAAAGGGGGGGGGCACTTGCAAGCAACATCTAAGAAGCAAAAGACAAAGGAGTGCAAGGTAAACTTCTGTCAGTGAAACATGAAGGTATAACAAGTTTATGACCACTGATAAATGGTGTTTAGCAGTAAGCTTAACTTACTTTTGATACCTACATTTTCTGCAGCATTGTTGTGTTTGTGAATACGCTATGAAAAATAGCAGCTCTAGCCAAACATTCAGCGCCTATGCAAAAGGCATCTTGTGCACTGTGTAAAATCCATACCGTTGAGCATTTAGTTCCATCTCCTCTATGTACCGCCCTTGTTTTTGCTGAACAGTTCGGCTGCTTATCTCAAATTTTCTCCCATTTGTTTACTGAATTTCCAGGCAGCTTGTTCAGGAGATTCTTAAGCCAGAGCAGGCTGCCTAGAAATTCAGTAAATAAAGGAAAGGGCTGGGTGGGGGAGAGAGAGAGAGAGAATCAATGTCCAGCACTAACAAGAATTTCACAGCACAAAGGCAGAGAAATAACTTGGGAAAAGAAGCACGTACAGAACGGCAGAAATGGTGTGCGCATTCCGCGTGGGCATTAAATAGCCATATACGTAGGATGCCGTGTGCTTTGCACATAAAATACCATTAAGTCCCATGGCAAGGATGTAGAAGAGGAGAATTTGATGGCATGTGTAAATTATGCAGATTAGCGCTGTAGTTCTTCGATCTACATAATTCCTTCATGAGCACAATGTTGCCCATGGAAACCTCACTTCTGGGCACTGGGAATTTCTCACACCCTTGGGCCACACCTGTACCCAGAGGTGCCGGGTTTGGCATGACATTGGGGGCAGGGCTTGTTTTGTGTGTGTGATGTCACATGTGACACACACACACACACACACACACACACACACACACACACACGTGTGATGTCATGCATGTCAGGAGCAGGCAGCAAGGCCCAGCAAGCAAGGCCCTCCACCACCACAAAAAGGCCTGGTAGAGCCTGGACTCTCAAGATTAGGGGGAACAGGCACAGGCACAGGCACAGGAACAGGCACAGTAACAGGCACAGGAACAGGCACAGGAACAGGAACAGGAACAGGAACAGGAACAGGAACAGGAACAGGAACAGGAACAGGAACAGGAACAGGAACAGGAACAGGATCTGGCAAGCAGCCATGTTGCTTCCACAACCTGGGGTGGGATCTGACCACCTTTTATTTCTGGCGAGGTAATGGCCGGTCCCGATCCCCCAATGACTCACCACCCTGCCTCACCTGGAGGCGAGCACTCCTCCTGCGAGTACTCAGGTCTCTCCTCCTCTCAGCCCTGAGTCTCTGCAGCTTGGGAGACGCCGGAGGGTTACTGGACCCAGGGGCCGCCTCAGCCTCTCCTGACCCAGCCGGTAGTGGACTAACTGTCGGCAATGAGATATCCTCAGCACCTGTAGCCAGGACAGGCTCAGGCCCCTCACTCGGCCCAGCTGGTGCTTGTTTCCGGGGAACCTGAGCAGACTGAGGCTCTTCAGGATCGGGCCCCAGACTAGGTTCAGCTGATGTCCCTGGCAGAGGATCTGGGGTGGACTGAGCCTCCTCTGGTTCCCAGTCCGAGTCTGAGTCCGAGTCCCAGGCCATCACATTCTCTTTCCATGGTTCACTTGCATACCATACATCCCTGCATATTTTACATGAACTAAACCATTCAGTAAACCATTGTTACATCCATCAATACTTATTTACATTGTTGAATTTAATGCTAGCGGTGTTTTTAAATAAACACAATTTTCACCCATATATTCAGTAAACATTTTCCAATCTTCTTTAAACGTACATTCTTCTTGTTCTCTTATTCTATGTTAAATCTGCAAGCTGTGAGTATTCCATCAATTTAAGTTCCCATTCTTCTTTGGTTGGGACCTAGCTTGTTTTCCATTTTTTGGGCTAACGAAACTCAGGCCGCGGTAGAAGCATACATAAATAGTATTTTTTGACATCTGAGAATTTCCCTCTGAATTATCCCCAACAAAAAAAGACTCTGGTTTTTTTTTTTTTTTGGTTTTTTTTGAAAGGTACATTTAAACATTCTTTTCAATTCATTATATATCATTTCCCAATATTCTTTTACCCTTTTACAAGTCTACCACACATTATAAAACATACCCTCAGATGACTTCCGGCGAGGACGCCATCGCGGGCGGTCGTGGGTCGCTTCGCTACTGAAGCGACCCAGGCCGGCCGGGGGTAGGAGCCCCGCTACCGCAAAGCGGGGCTCCGATAAGCCGCGGGAAGAGCGTCCCGCGGCTTGGGCTCTCCGGCGAGCCCGTTATGGCTCCGAACCCTTCCCTCGTTCCCCCTGTAAAGGGGGAGCGGGGGTGAAGGGACCACGGAGCCGGGCTGTGGAGGTATGCCCCAACCGGTCCGGCGAAGCGGTGGCCGCCGCTCGCGATGTGCGAGTTCGTTCTACCTGTCAAAAAGGAAAAAAGAAGAAGCCCGTTGGCCGTGAGTACGTCTAATTTGGATTTATCATTGGTATTTGGCGCTCCAGGAGCTACTACGGAAAGGAAGCCTGTTTATCTCCCTTTGTGTGGAGTGAAAGTAACTGTTTCTGATGGCTGCTGTTGCAGTGCTGGATACAACGTTTCAAATTTTGACAAGTGAGACTGATTAGATCCCCTTTGAGGGACTCAAGTTGGTGGAAATATTTCTTCCTAAAGTGGAAAGAATGTAATCTTTTCGCCCTGACTCCAGGGAAAATGGCTGTGGAAATCTGTGGTGGAGATGGAAAAATACTGTGACTAAGTTGGGAAAACATTGAAATCTGATACCTTATAACCACTTCTACCATGTTGGGTTTCGTTTTTAAGTTGGCCTTGGACTCTGGATTAACTCACAAACAAAGGACTATTCTTTTGAACTTAGAATTGCTGAACCAGAAACTAACTTTGCTGACCCAGGATGACAATCTATATATCACAAGAAAGACTATTCAGAACATTACTAGAATGGAACAAAACCTTGGCAAGGAACTTAAGGAAATTATTGAAGTATATAGCACAACGCTCTGGCAACTCCGAGAAGATGGAAAATCCTGTTGGGGTGAGGGACCCAGGATTAGAAAACGGCTTATATCCAATTCCTGGAGTGAGAGTCCAGGAATGATGGGGAAAAGATACATATATCTACAACTAGAAGACGAACGGAATTTTGAAGCGGAGATGCTGCAAGGTGATGATTTGTGTACCCTGATGCTCCCTGCAAGGACTGTCATAGACTCTGTCTGGAACTGTGGCCTTACAAGGAAAGAGGACACTTTGAAAAAGGGTTTTGGCGTAAGATGGAGGAATGTTTGTGGGGAGACCCAGAGAAGGCACAGGAAAATGGTCAGAAAAGGGATAGGGTGAAATATAATAAATTAAAATTAGGATTTATTATGGTACCCTGAAGCCGGTGTGTTAAGATTTTAAGTTTGTGAACTAGAGAAGAGATATTTGAATTTTTTGTTATTAACAGCAGTCTAAGTGAAAGAAGATGTATGATTTGAAATAAGAATTAATTTGTTATGTTCTGAAGTTATACTATTAATTAATATGAAGTTATATCTGGAATAGAGTTGATTTAAGTTAAGGAGTGATTAATATTGATTTTTGAATGATTTAATTTTTGAGGAAAGAAGTTACTAAAGTAAAATAGAATTGGAACCAAAGGAGGGAAAACGGGGGAAGTCACCTAGTAAAGATTCGAACTAGAAAAGTTTTTTTTTGTATAAACAAGAAGAAGAATTGTTGGTGTGTTTTATTTCTGTTTTATCATGTTTTGATTGTGGGGTTGGGTTTTGGTCTGTGTTAGTGTATGTGCTGTGTTGTTTTTTGTTTTGTAAAAACCAATAAATTCTTTATATATAAAAAAAAACACATACCCTCAACCTTGTTACATCTCCCGCACTTATTTGATTGTTGAATCAGAACAAACTACAGTTCTCAAGATTATTTGAATGAAGCGAGGCACTTCAAATGTGCACTGGGGATGTGACCTTTATTTTTGTGGTTGTAAGGGCCAGAAGCTGACTTTTAAAAAACGAAAAGGCATTTGGTGTGTCCTGTTGGGTGAAGGGATGCCTTAAAAAGCCAGCTTCTAAAGTGGTCCCCCTTGAACACATAAAGTCAGATTTAACCTGGGGTTGGTGGTGGTGGGGGGGCGTAGTAGTGTGCCAAAATGGTTAAGATGGTGGGGATGGCCTGTCATGAGCTATACGAAGCTGCTTGTTTCAGGTTGTAGAATGAGAGAGGCAATAGCTCAGTCGGTAGAGCATGAAACTCTTAATCTCAGGGTCGTGGGTTTGAATCCCATGTTGGGTGAAAGATTCCTGCATTGCAGGGGGTTAATCTAGATGGCCCTTGTGGTCCTTTCCAACTCTACGATTCTATGATTCTAAGCAGCCCAACCTGTCTGAGCCCCACCACCACTCAGACTGCCATTGCCAGCACTGAGCCTCTTGGGCTTGCCTTTCAGGTCGGCGGTTCGAATCCCCATGACGGGGTGAGCTCCAATTGCTCTGTCCCAGGTCCTGCCAACCTAGCAGTTCAAAAGCACGTTAGTGCAAGTAGATAAATAGGTAACGCTGCGGCAGGAAGGTAAACAGCATTTCCATGTGCTTTGGCTTCCATCACGTTGTCCCGTTGCACCAGAAGCAGTTTAGTCATCCTGAAAGCGAGATGAACGCCACAACCCCATAGTCACCTTTGACTGGACTTGACCGTCCAGGGGTCCTGAAGGAGCATCTTCACCCCCATCATTCAGCCTAGACACTGAGGTCCAGCCCGGTCTCTGAGGACCTTCTGGTGGTTCCCTCACTGTGGGAAGTGAGGTTACAGGGAACAAGGCAGAAGACCTTCTCAGTAGTGACCCCCCCCCCCCCGGAATGCCCTCCCATCAGATGGCAAGGAAATAAACAACTATCTGAATTTTTGAAGGTATCTGAAGGCAGCCCTTCAGGGAAGTTTTTAATGTTTGGTCGTGTTTTTAATATTGTGTTGGGAGCCACCCAGAGTGGTTGGGGAAACCCAGCCAGATGGGCAGGGTATAAATAAATTATTATTATTATTATTATTATTATTATTATTATTATTATTACAAATAAAATCCAACTGTGGATTTTGCTTATCGAGGACCTCTCCATAGAACTGCTCTGGTATTAGTCGGATCAAGAGTTGGACAGAAATATTTTAACATAAATAAGATGAGTCGGATTTCACTAGCAGCAATTACCCTGTGCGGTTGGCTAACCTGAGAGGCAGTGACTGGCCCAAAGTCACCCAGTGAGCTTCATGGCCAAGTGGGGATTTGAAGTCTGGCCTCCCCGGTCCTAGTCTGACACTCTAATCACTAGGGCACACTGCTATCGCATCACAGTCCCGACCAGTTTACAGTAGCAAAGCAGGGAGCTGTGTGGAAATGCAGAACATGATGTGCTGAGTGAAAATGCCCTTTTCCGCACCTTTCACTTGCCATCTCGCAAAAGTGCATGGCTTGCATTAGTGTGCACACACACACACCCCCCAAAAAAGGATGGAAGTCAAACTGCACATAAATGACAAAAAATTTAATAATAATGTATCATGTAGTGACCCTTTTAGGCATGTCCTTCTAAGGAAGAAGAAAACCAGGGGTGATGCTATGCCTCTCCCGCAATACTTTTCCACACATTGATGCATTTGAAATGTGGATGAGCGTTCAGGGATGTTCGCAAGAAAAATAACTTCCGCATGGAACTGCAATTACCATCCTGATTCCAGTTGCTTGTTACAGAAGAACATGACTACATGGCACTGAGAGCTCCATGTATGAAGCATCGACAGTTAGAAAACAATACCCTGATTCATCCGCAAAAATGCTCTATATAACCAAAATGTAGATGCAGGCGTTCTGCTTCTTCTTCTTCTTCTTCTTCCTTTTTTTCGAGACAGCACAATAGACTCCTCTCATCTTTCCCTCCGGGGGCTGCAGCAAACCGGCAACAGCTTATTACTAAAATATTTGGAGGCTGCAGAATAGGTTTCAGTTGTCAAGCACATGACAATGAATTCACGAGGATGGAGGAGCGCACGCTTATTTATAGGTCTGTTTGCTATAGATCTGTTTGCTATGGATTTTACGTGTTGCAGATGCATGAGCCCCGGCGTTCTCTGGATCATTTTGATACAACCCAAAAGGGGGTCAGTGGGGTGGGGGGGGTGTGATGGTGCTTTTTCCTTCACAGAGGGAGGGGGCAGGTTCTGGAGGCTTCACGAAACGGCAAACATCATCACGCCTCCATTAATGGGAGTTATGACCCTGAGATATGGGAGCCATGTTGAAGGTAAACATTTTAAAGCTTTTGCTAGGCCTATTATTTTTACTTATGACACAGCCACCTATGTGTTAACAGCCTCATCAGTCAGGGAACGAAGGCCTGCAGTCTGCCGGCTGGGCAGTCTATGGATGCATTACATGCATTATTAAGAACCCCTTTTCTTCGTAATTTTCAAGATGTGGTTCCTTAACTCCGGGAGGGATGTAATGCCATGTACAAAATTTGAAGGTGCTTCCCCTCCCCCCCTTTTTTAAAAAAAGGTATTTTGGGAGAGGGGGAAAAGGATAAAGAATTATCTTTCTCCTCCCCCCCCCCCAAATTCCCTTCTTTCCTTTCTTGAAGCGGGAGAATGGAATGCAATTAATTTGATAGGTCTGCAGCAGATATAATGGCATTACCATTACTGACTGGCCAGCTCAGCGATATGTTTTTAGCGATTTTACGGTACCGCAACATGGAGAGAGATCACCTTCCATCGGACTGAGTCAGCTGAACAAGCCAGAGAACGGTGAGAAGCGCACACACAGCATTAAGAAGGTTTAATGCCGAAATCAATGTGATGTGCCTTTCCTCTTATGGGAGGGCGGGGGGGGGCACAGAATCCATAAAAACTAAAGGCTCTTCGTGGTTAAGAGACCCGCTTTGCCCATTTTCATTCATGGAATCTGTATTAAATTAAAGATATATCTTTACACCAGCCTCATGATTTGGCGGAGGTATCTGTGCTGTGACATTCTCATGAATACCAAATGAATGTATTAGGTTATAATGAATACAAATGAATTAGTGATGAGGTGGGAATTATGAATACCATTTACAGTGCCTTAGACACAATAATCTTTTTTTTTAAGGGGGGAAAAAGAAAACACCTTGCACCACACCTCCTTATAGAATGCCCATCAGTGAACAGCCCTAAAAGATAAAGTGGTACATTCTAGCACATCAGCTCCATCTGCTGCATCTTGATAGAACATAAGTCTTTACTCTGATAAACCCAAGTTGTGTGCTCAGGCTCAGTCAGCCTGCTGCCTGCCGCCTTGTGTACGTGATGAAGAAACACGGGGCAACGCTCTTGGATCAAAACGGGTTGCAACTTTATTGACTACAGGTTTAAGTGGCTCAGGCATTGGGTGATTTCCCACTTCGTCTGTCTGACTGCTGATAGGAGGCGCAATTCTGGAGTAGGATTGCCCTATGACTTACAACAAATAGGACCAACCCAACAGAAACGCTGATTTGGGGGTGCTATGGCCTTCAGCTGCTGCCTGGGCCTATGGACAAAATCATCTCCCCTAGGCAGGGGCATGGCGTGGCGAGGGTTGATGTCAGGGACTGGACTGAGGAGGAATGGTGGGGACCGCCACCCTCCTCCTGAACCTTCCCGAGAAGAGGAGGGTAGTATAGATTTACAACAGTGGTTTGCAGAAGGTCGTAGTTCAGAGGTGGTAGAGAGGGAAAGCTGTGAAATATTGGGAGAGGGACAGCAGGAACAAGAAGAAACACCAGGGGAGAGAAAGGTGAGTGTCTTTAGAATGCATTCCAGACCCCCTCCCCCTCTCCCAGGACCTGGCGTGCATTGAGGGTAGTAGAACAGAAAGCTCAGAGGCAGAAAGCTCAGATTAGCCAACACAGGGGTGACGTAGAATAGGAGAGACTTAGGGTGGGTGGGACTTTACTTGGAGCATTGCCATTATCTGAGAAAGACACCATTTCTACATCTCTCTCTGTGAATGTTGAATAAAGACTTGGTAAGAATTCTTCTTATTTATCTGCTTCTTGGCTGCCACCGTGAGAGAGAGCGGATTCCCTGGAGCCTGACAGCCAGGGGGCCATAGCCCTGGGTGCATGGTTGTCATGGGGTGTGAGCCAGGCACCCCCTTGCAGGGATCTCCATCCTGCCTGCCGCTGGGGGTCTCAGGGCCCCAGGGGCAGCTGGCCCACTCATCAAAGGCCGTGTTAGCTGGCTGGGCTCCCCCTGAAATGTTGGGCAGGAAAGCAGCATGACACCATGAACCTAGCAGCAGCGAGGGTTTGGCTGGCATGGCGGGTTTTATTCACCATCACGTCTAGTCCTACCTGGTGTGCATGCGCCCTGGGGACCAATAAAGGTTGCAATGCCGCTGCCCCTAGGATCCCTATAATGGGATACCTCACTTTCTGGAAGAGTAAGGCAAAGCCATACAACCTTCCTACTTCTGATTAACTACAATGGATCCTACCCAATGCCTTAAACGCCGTCTAAGCTGAACCCTTCTCGCATGACGTGCCACCCAACCACTCACATGTGCAACCAACTCTTCAAGCTATTGCACAAGTCTGATAGCCATATAGTTCATTACCCATAGCGGGATAACATAATGCCGTGAACACGCCAGCCCAAATCCAAGAAGTACTGCCTGAAATAGAAAGCAGGCAGACACAGAGAGAGCAGAGAGGCTTGCATACCTCTCAGACAGTTGAAGGGGGGGGGGTTGTCAACCCCTCCTCTTTCAGGAGCTGGCAGGAATGAAGCTTATCTGCTTTGGCAGAGCAGGCTGGAGAGCAGCCAGCTCTTGCAAGAAGCACAGTCATGTGAGCAGTTCCTCACAGGAAGAGGAGGCAGCTAACACCATTAGTCCCAAAACTAGGTGAATAGGGAAAGTCCTAGAAAGAAAACAACCCCTAAAACGTAAGGGTCGGAAGTTCAGGATATTCTGCAGAAACCGGAAGGACTCTTCAGAAGGGTCAACTTGACTGTGATGAATGGACTCTACGATAGAGCAGTTGGAGACTAATTGCTGCTTGCAATAAATCTACCAGTTAATTACATCTTGTGTGTTGTTATCAAGCCAGCTGCTGGCCCACACCTGACACATATGTCTTTACTCTGATAAAGCCAAGTTCTAGGTGCTACAGCCCATGCTGAAGATTTCCATCCTGTGGGTGTTATGAAGCAAAAGCTGCACATGCACAGCATACAAGCATTCTGATTAAAGCAACAGGTTTCAGAAAAGTGACTCCAGATCCGCAGGGGAAATTTGCTTTTAAAAAGTGATCCCTTGCTGTGCAATATGTTTCTCGATTAAGGCAGCTGCACGGAATGGCAAAGAACATCACAGCATTTCTGTCTTTGGGCAACCAGCCAGCAACGTGCATGGTAGCAAGCCAGACAGATTTTCCATGGGAAAAGATGCAGACTTAGCCTACAAATCAAACAAACATTTTTTTTTTAAAGAAGCCTACCCTTGCAATCATTGCATATATGTTTTGCACATAAATGTCAAAAACATGACACTTTTCAGAATGGCAGAAACGGATTCAGAAATAACGAGAAAAGGTTTCACACAGATCTAGTTTATACTGAAACCATCAGTGTTTTCTTAAAATAAAAAGGCATTGTAACCAAACAGCCTTTATGCCCCTTGCCCTCTCTGATATTAAAAAAACCCTCATTTTTATCAGACGTTTTGAGAAATACATCCAATATGGATCATACTGCACACACTTGCCCCCTAATTTCTCACCATACTTATTTTTCAAATTTTATTAATTAAAAGATGTATGGGCCCATCTTCTCACTTAAAAGCCATCTATTCATATTCATTGAAATAATTCATATGCTGCCTTTCAGGGCAAAACTTTTACAATGAGACTTACAAAAAGCAATTAAAGTCACAAAAATGAAGTTTAAAACAAATAGAATGGTCAAATTGCGTATGTGTACTTTTTAATAGGGGACGCGGGTGGCGCTGTGGGTTAAGCCACAGAGCCAAGGGCTAGCCAATCAGAAGGTCAGTGGTTCAAATCCCCGCGACGGGGTGAGCTCCTGTTGCTCAGTTCATGCTCCTGCCAACCTAGCAGTTCAAAAGCACATCAAAGCGCAAGTAGATAAATAGGTACCACTCCGGCGGGAAGGTAAATGGCGTTTCCATACACTGCTCTGGTTCGCCAGAAGTGGCTTAGTCATGCTGGCCACATGACCCGGAAGCTGTATGCCAGCTCCCTCAACCAATAAAGTAGGATGAGCGCCGCAACCCCAGAGTCGTCTGTGACTGGACCTAACGGTCAGGGGTCCCTTTACCTTTACTTTTTAATAGAATGCACTTTGAAGCACAATAGGTAAAGGTACAGGATCCCTGGATGGTCCAGGCAAAGGTGACTATGAGGTTGCAGCACTCATCCCTCTCTCAGGCTGGGGGAACCGGCGTTTGTCCACAGACAGCTTTCCAGGTCATGTGGCTAGCATGACTAAACCGCTTCTAGTGCAATGGAACACCATGACAAAAACCCTCTTGTCCGGTCTGAGCTCACACAGGGTGCCAATGGCAGCATAGAATTCCTCTGCCAATCTCTTGGCCCCTAGACTGAAGATAATCCTAAAATTCATTAGTAAACAGGTCCATTCAAAGGATGAAAAAGCTCGCCCAATAGGATAATGACCACAGGGGAGAAATCTCTCTTGTCTTATAGTTATCACCCAACAACTAGCTGAAAATAATATACGTTGCACTGACAGTGTGTCAGGCACTTGAGTACTTAGCTAGCAAGTACTTAGAAGAGAAAGACTAGCAGCAGAACAGCAAGCAGATGGAAGAAAAGTAGGTAGATGACAGGCTAGTCAGTGACAGGTAAGTAATGTTTGTCTGGCAATATGGTAGTCTTCTAAGCAGCACATTGCTCAAGCTGTGAGAAAGCTGCCGATCTGGGAGCTCTGCTCTATAAAGCACAGTGTCATTAAAATTTGATATCTGATGTCACCTGGCTTGCAAGACCAGGAGGATTCTGGCCTTTGGAGCCTGAAGTTCCCTTCTGTGACCAGTTACAGGTAGGTAGCCGTGTTGGTCTGCCATAGTCAAAACAAAACAAAATAAAAAATTACTTCCAGTAGCACCTTAGAGACCAACTAAGTTTGTTCTTGGTATGAGCTTTTGTGTGCATGCACACTTCTTCTGTGCACTTCTGTGACCAACACTCTCACTGGTGCAGGGAACAGGGTTTTCTTCTTTGGCGGTCACTCATAGCCGAGTAAGATTGTCTTCCATAAACACGGTTTTAACAATGAGTCTGAGTGACTATGGATCACGGTGTGGATTTGCCAAGAGTGTCTTCCTCTCAGCATATTTGTCCCTTTCATTCTGCGTGTGAGCATCTTCAAAGTCTATGACACCTTTGGTAAAGGCTGTTCTCCGATTGGAGCGCTCACAGGCAAGTGTTTCCCAATTGTTGGTGTTTATACTACATTTTTTAAGATTTACCTTGAGGCAGTCTTTAAACTTCTTTTGTTGACCACCAGCATTACGCTTTCCATCTTTATGTTCAGAATAGAGTAGTTGCTTTTGAAGACGATAATCAGGTATCCGCACAACACGACCAGCCCAATGATGTTGATGTTGAAGAATCATTGCTTTGACACTGGTGATATTTGCTTCTTCCAGTACACTGGCATTAGTTTGCCCATCTTCCCAAGTGATGTGTAAAACTTTTCAGGAACAGAGTACCCAACACTCAACTCTTCTTGTGTGAACTCCACAGGGCCTGTCATATCTAAGCAGTACACTGGAAAGCTGAAGGAAATGAAAGTGTGGCTGGTTTAAACATGAAACATCATGGCTCACCTGAAGGGTGATGTGGATTTGTGGAATTCCAAATGAGGAGAAATAATAATAACACTCTATTCTACCTTGGTCAGACCACACCTGGAATACTGTGTCCAGTTCTGGGTGCCACAATTTAAGAAGGATGTTGACAAGCTGGAACATGACCATGATAATCAAGGGTCTGGAAACCAAGCCTGATGAGGAACAGTTGAGGGAGTTGGGTATATTTAGCCTGGAAAAGAGGAGACTGAGAGGAGATAGCCATCTTCAATTACCTAAAGGGCTGTCATATGGAGAATGGAGCAAGCTTGTTTTCCTCCTGCTCCGGAGGCTAGGACCCAAACCAATGACTTCGTGGTACAAGAAAGGAGATTCTGGCTAAACATCAGGAAGAACTTTCTGACAGTAAAAGCTGTTCAATAGTGGAACAGACTCCCTCAGAAGGTGGTGGGCTCTCCTACCTTGGGGGGTTTTAAGCAGAGATTGGATGGCCAGCTGTCATGAATGTTATAGTTGAGATTCCTGCAATCCAGGGGGTTGGACTAAATGACCATTGGGGTCACGGCCGGCTTACCCATAGGCGCTAGGTGTGTGGGGCACCCAGGCACTGGGCTCTCTGGGGTGTAAGGCCAAGAGTCCGGGGCCAAGATCTGGAGTCCAGGGATTGAAGAGCCAGGCCAGCTGATAGCCGCTGCCGAGCAGAACAGAGACTTTCGGAGCGCCGCAGGCTTTTCCGCTGCAGGCGCTGAGGCAGCCGACTGGCTCCACGTTCCTGCACACCTGGGATTGGTGGGCCGTCGAGAGGCGCGCGCGCTGCTCACACGAGGTGCGCAGCTTCCCTCCCAAGCCTCAGTGGGGATTGCTCTCCTCCCGCAGTAGGAGGGGAGAGAGTTGCGTGCCCCCAAGTAAAGCTCAACAACTCTGAGCTGCCCTCCTAGAAAAGCTCAACAACTTTGCCCTGCCCCCCCCCAAATTTAAAACTCTACTATTCTTTGATTCTATCATCCAGCATACATAAAGGCAGCATATTTGAGTTGGAGTTCAGCATTGGAACTAGATTTCATGTTGTAGCCTGTTGCTCGTACTTTTTACTCAGGAACCTAATAGTAGGACACACTAAATTCTTATTGGTCTGCCATAGTCAAAACATAATAAATAAATAATAATAATAATAATAATAATAATAATAATAATAATAATAAATCCTTCCATTAGCAAAGCTCATACCAAGAGCTCTAAGGTGCCACTGGAAGGATTTTATTTTTATTTTATTTTTTTGTTTTGACTAAATTCTAGGGCAGGGAAGAGTTGTTTTTAATCTGGATTTCCATTTAAGAAAATTGGTTACATAAGCAGCAGGTTAACAAAAGCTATGTTGCTAAGTAACGAGACTCTGAGGTCAGGGCAAGCTTAATGCCATACTGCAAGAAACACTATAATTACCTACAAGAGACAAACAAACAAAACAAAACCCACAGTTGGATAAATAGTATTGTCTTTGCATGGAAAATACTGCCATTTCTCTGAAAACAAGGGCCCTCAGCAGATTAAATAAGTTTGAGACAATTAATCATGCACATGATGAATTTGTATATTATTCATTTAGCCGTTTTATAAGTAAGCTTCTTTTCCACAAAAGAGATCATGTTCAATGTGGCTTAGAACAAAGAAACAGAGATGCGTTTCAAGCGACCACAAAAACAATTTCATAATAACGTAGCAAAACCAAAATGCCAAAAGAGACAAAAAACAACAACAACCCCACATTCCAATATGATAACAGGATTACTTAAAACAACATGCAGCATCCAAAAGCAAAATAATAATAATAATAATAATAATAATAATGGAGACAATGATAACAAGATACAATGGGGAACAGGAGAGAACTGGAAACAAATGTCACTCATTGTTAGAAATGCCTTGGGTTTTTTTATTCCCCCTTTCAGTTTCACAGAACTCAAGAAAATAATCAACTCCACCAATTAAAATTGAACCCTACTGATTCATGAAGTAACGCTGAAATCCTAAACCCCACAGGGATGGGTAGTTCCCCTCAGTTTCTCAATCTTAAATTCAGCGCTATGCATATCCACATCAGTTTGCAATATTTCTTTTAAAGTGCTAATGATAATTCCTCAGAAATTTCAACTCATACACCCATTTTCGAAAAAGCAACATTCCCCTTCTGAATTTCAGAAGATGGCTTTTTTCAGTGCACAGTTTGTTGCAGAAAGAGCAAGTTAGGTAGGATAGCCTTTAAACGCAAACTCAAATTCTCCTCCATCCCCAGTCCTATTGAATGCCACAGGACTTACTTCTGAGTAGACTTGTCTGGGATTGATTTGTAAAGCTTTAGTGGATTAATCTACTAATTAGATTTTAAAGCTCACAACCCTTTGCGGGGGACGACCGAGTTACACTTTGTTGCCTGGAGATTTTAAAAGTTGCCCTCTGGTATTCAGCAGTTCTTTCAGACAGAATGTTCTTGTGCCACCCTGAATGCTGCTAGCACATCCTCTCCCGCAAATTAAACATTATAACAGCAGCTACCCGCCAACTGCTCGAAGACAAGAGACTATAAACAGGGAAAGTTACTTCTGTCTCCTTCAAATATACAAGCAATTCATGGTTGCCCTTTTCCCAAGTATGTATGCAAGTAGGGAAAGATAATTTTTGATGGGGACTTTTTTATTATTAAACAGCACACATTTGTCTTTGTTCTAGTCGCAAAGTTGCGGCACAGAACATTTCATTCTTTTTCAGTAATATGTCCTTCACAGTCTCCCCTACAGCCTCCTGAAACTTAATATATTCCCTTCTTCTGCCTTCCAACTCTGCTCTTTTACCTGTCCATCAACCCTCCAGACTACAGATCCAAGTACTACTTTTTCCCCATCTCTCTCTCTCTCCCCCTCCCCCTCATTTCTCTAGACAAAAAGGAACTTCTCCGTTTGATCCTTTCATGGCAGAAAAGAGAAGTGGGAGTTGTAATGGCTTTAATAAAACCTTCAGCCAATGCTAAGCAATCCTTTCCATGAAATTGCACTTCCCCGGGATGAAAACGTATGCCTTGCATAAAGAATGTTTCTTCCTACATTTCAGCCCACAGCTGCTTTCTAAATTCTGTTCATATTCCCTTAATTTGGGGTGTCAGTAAATACAGGGAAGAGAATGGAACTATGAATAAATTGTTTGCATTATGTAATCTTGACTTGAAGGCAGAAGGGGGAAATGGAGGTAACTTTTCCAGAATTCATAAAGCTAAACCCGAAATGGTGGTGTGGAGACCCCACTGGTATTTTGGGAGACACTCGAGAATTTGTGAACCTCCCAGCCTCCCCCCCCCCCCCCCGGCAAAAAAAAAATCCACTAGCTTATCAATATATATATATGTTTATTTCCCTAGACAAAGCCAAATTCGTAAGCTGTGAATGTTGCATTAGGGGAAATCTAGTGACAGAAATCTAGTGATATGGTTTGGACTACATGAGAGCACAGTGGGCACCATCTTGCCCTCCCCCCAAGTGCTTTTTCGGGGGCCACAATATCATGTGGCATCTCAAAATGTGTTTTGTGGCGCCAAAAAGGCACATCTTTTAGGCTTCATTATCTCACAAGGGTCATATGACTCACATGGGAGCACAGCCAAGAAGATGCATTTCCCAGTTTTGGAACTCAACATGTCATACCCTCCAACATTTCTCCAGTGAAAATAGGGAAGTCCCATTCCATAATGATAATTTTACTATTTATACCCCACATATCTTACTGGGTTGCCCCAGCACTCTGAGCAGTTCCCAACTGAAAGATACTCGGAGTCCAGTGTGATTTTCATGCTCTTTATTCAGCTCATAGTAGTGAGGAATGTAGTTCCCCCAAAACGTTTGCTTTATATACACTATTTACACAATGGGCCCCACGTGATTGGCTAATTCCGGGATACTCCTGTATGCCAATCAGAGTGTGGATTCACTTCCACCTGGAGCTGGATTGGGTGGCTCCTGCAGACCAATCAGACTGCTGCAATCTCAATCCTATTGTTCTGGGACCAATCAGACTGCTGCAATCTCAATCCTATTGTTCTGGGACCAGTCAGACTGCTGCAATCTCAATCCTATTGTTCTAGGACCAATCATACTGCTGCAGTTTGGATCCTATTCAACTCAGTACATAACACCAACATATATAAAAAACATAATAAAACATTAAACATTAAAAACAACCCTCCCTCTACCGGATTGCTCAGGAGTTAGATAGCTCCATACCCTCCAACATTTATCCAATGAAAATAGGGGTATTTTAAGGGAAAGCGGGACATTCTGGGATCAAATCAGAAACCAGGATGGCTTCTCTAAATCAGGGATGTCCTTGGAAAATAGGGACACTTGGAGGATCTAACATGTTGGAGGGTATGGTACTTGGATGGAAGTTGCAGGATAAGATGGCACAATTATTCTATAGCCAGTTAAGAAAAGGAAATAGAAATAACATTGCTCCATCTACCCCCTTCCTGTCTACATTGACGCAGCCGTTCTCCAGGATTTCAGACAGAATTCTTCCCCAACCTTACCTGTAGGGGATTGAACCTTTGCCCTTCCTTCTACATGAGCTGCGACCTCTCCGAAACGTTGCTCCATTAAAAACTTTTAAACTTCAAGGACTTTGTGGCACAACTATTTATGGATGATCTACATCCTTAAACAAATGCAGTTTGCAAAGAAATGACTTTTGCTCTGAAACTCTGAGACATGTAACTAGCCCAAGAAAAGTGGGCCCGCAGATGTAATTTACTCAGGAACTAGGACAGTTTTTGCATCCTTCTGCCAGAGGAAGAAGAAACAATTGCCTACAGCCAGTCAGGCAGCTATGATTCTTAATTACACTGCAGACATTTAAAAACGTTGCTCTTATTAGGACTATTAGAACTCACTTAGCTGTAGTTTCAACTTATAAATTCAGCCCTCATGAAAGGAATGTAACCATTAACATTGCCTAAATCCTGATTTGGTTTGCTAGTAAATTTACAGAGTGGTAGCGTGAGACTAATATGAGCAGTGACAGAATCCTCTACTGAGACCATGTAAATTGCCAGTTGAGGGGGAGAGGGAATGCTTTTTACAGGGAAATTGCCTTTTTTTGCTACTTTTTAGATGAAGAACACAAGACTGAACTTTTGCAAAATAGATTCAGCTTAAATATACAAGTCAGTTGCCAGAGTTTCAACATATTCTTGAGTCCCTACCAAGTGGAAATAAGGAATTTGGGAAAGAGTAATGGATATGGGATGCGGGTGGCACTGTGGGTTAAACCACAGAGCCTAGGGCTTGCTGATCAGAAGGTTAGCGGTTCAAATCCCCAAGACAGGGTGAGCTCCCGTTGCTTGGTCCCACCTCCTGCCCACCTAGCAGTTTGAAAGCATGTCAAAGTGCAAGTAGATAAATAGGGACCGCTCCGGCGGGAAAGTAAGCGGCATTTCCATGCGCTGCTCTGGTTCGCCAGAAGCAGCTTTGTCATGCTGGCCACATGACCCAGAAGCTGTACACCGGCTCCCTCGGACAGTAACGCGAGATGAGCACCGCAACCCCAGAGATGGACACAACTGGACCTAATGGTCTGGGGTCCCTTTACCTTAATGGATATGGAGAGATCAAGCATACCAGGTGGATTTTTATTTCATTTTTATTTGGAAAAGAGAAATGCATCAACTTCCACACATCCCATTCCCCAGCTAGCTCTTCTCAAATTCCAAATCTGCATCTTGTAGAGTCGTGTGTGTGTGTGTGTATTTGAATGGTTTTAGCACAGCAATAAAACCTTTGCTCCTAATAGCTGAAAATGTTCTGTGATATTTGGGATTTCTGACCAGAATCCAGTTAGTATTAATCTGGGAAGATTGCATTATAAGCTAAAGCACAGCCTCAGAAGTTTCCATGTATACGTTTGCTGACTGTTCCAACTGAGGTGTCATTTCAATGCTCTATTGAAGGAGGGGCCAAATCACTAGACAATGTTTCATCCTTCCTGAAAGAAGCATGGTGTACAAGTAAATGGGATGTGAGTAAGAAGCAGCCATGGACCCCCTTGCACAGATGGGTCTGGAGGGTATTCTCATGCACATGGTTTAATGCTCAGCGCATGTGGATTTTCCCTTCAGAAATGCAACCAATATGGCCACCAAATCTTCCTAGTTGCTAATGAACCTTTTCCTTGATCCACCTCTGTAGTACTGGTATCTCCTGAAATAACTCGTTGAAATTGGTTGATCTATAGCAGGTTTAATAGCTTAGAAGTCCTCCACCACCCATCACTAGCATTGCTTAAAAAGAGTAAATAAAATACACAAAGGTCCCCTTGGTAAAAAAAAAAAAAAGGTTCTTTATTTGCAGTTTCTTCATATTTGGATGGCTTTGGATTCATGGCTGCTTCATGCAGGAGAGAGAGAGAGAGGAAGGGGCAGAGCTTGGGAGTTTGACAGAAAACCCAAAAGTGTAATTTCCCTATCTGTTTATCTCAACCCTGCCTTCTGCTGACCAGAGGCATGTAAGGTTACTTATCGCCAACAGAGATTTCATTTCTGGAGACCTAGGAGAAAAACCTAAAGAATGGCAACTGTAGGTCTCCAGAAATGAAATTTCTGTGTTGGGCAGATAATTGTTGGCGATAAACAACATTACATGCCTCCAGTCAGCAGAAGGCAGGGTTGAGATAAATTATGGTGTATGTTGGTGATGGGTTCTCCCATAATTATGGTGTATTTTTTTCTGCAACATCTTCCTGTAAGGCAAAAGTGTGACAACTTTATTGTTGCAGAGAAAAATACACCCCCCGCCCAAGAAAGATATGGCGTCAGGTGAATAGAGTCAGATGCTAAAGACTCACTGACTCTCAAAATATGAACAGGCTTCTACAAAGTAATTATGGTGAAGGTCCTCCCATTTCTGGGACACCAATGATCAAGAAGCCTTCACTATTGTTTCTGGTTATTAACAAAAACCCAACCCTGGTTCAGTCTAGTATTCCTCTTACCTCTTTTCCTGAGTTACAAAAATGTAGCTGGTGAAGATCTTCTTGACAGTTATCTCTATGGAAGGAAAAGCTCTATCACCTACAGTTCTGTGTGTCAAGGGGGGAGGGGCGGAAATAGCAACCCCAGAAAAGATTCATCAGGAGAGTTTCCAAACAACAATAATTCACGCCATTTTTGGATCTAATTGACTTTTAGAAAGCAACCACGGGAATGAAGAAAACCTCAAACAAAATAACTGCAAACGGCCTGTTCTGGGGATAACAAGCCGATCTGATTCTTTCAGGACATTTAACTATCTCAATCATAGGATTGAGATAAACACATATACTTTAGTAGCAATGCTCATGCAGAGATATACGTCTGTGTGTGGAAAGTTTGAGTTTAAGTGAGACATTAAGATTACAGCATACTCTATAATTGATTAATGGAACAATGAATGTTAGATGAAGCTATTTATAATTCTGTTGCAATGAGGTGTGAATATAGTTGTGATCTAGAAAAGCAAATGAATGTTCCTTATGGAATATTCATTGGTACAATCTCAAGCGCACAAGGACCAAAGTGCCCCTACTTAACATTTATGCTTTAATTACTTTGTTAAAAATAGCTATTGTGGCCACAACTCATACATCAATCCTACAAAATCTTAGCAAAAATATTTAGATGGTGGGAAAATTCTCACTCTGAGAGAGTGGACAAACAAAGCAAGTTCCAGAATAGTCAATAGATAAGACAGTTGGCTTGACCTTGCCTCAAGCAACTTCCTATGTTACACCACAGATAATATTTACAGACTGTGTTAATATTCCGTTCAGCAACACTTTATTTCACTATAAATATGAAGCAATTATTTGGGAAATGTTGGGGTCCTGCCAACAACCCATAACTGTGTTTGATGGGATAGAATCAACATCAGGCACAATCAGCTAGAGATGAAATTCATTTGCCCCAAACAATTCAGCTATGTAAATCTTGATGGCAAATATACTCTGAACGTTCTAGGGATGTGTGTATATTCAGCAAATATTTGATATTCAGCATCAGCTACTGACATACGGCAATATTTGATTTCAATATTTGATTGATATTGACAGCTGGCATCAGACAGCATTTGACAGTGGCATGGCGCAATTATATTTTATAGTGATTTGCCAGCTCCCCACAGCTCAGTTCAGAATTGGACTCAGTAAACCGAGATTTGTTCCCAAAATGTTGGAATATAGCTCTCCTTCATTTTTAAGTGCACTTCCAAAATTTGGAACCACTTACAAAATAACAAAAACTTCTTGAAAGTAAATAAACAATAAACCTAGAAAAAAAAATAGAGCATCAGGAATAAAGGTTCTCAATCATCCCAGGAAAAGACCCTGGTGTTGGGAAAGATTGAAGGCACAAGGAGAAGGGGATGACAGGGGACGAGATGGTTGGACAGTGTTCTCGAAGCTACCAACATGAGTTTGACCAAACTGCGGGAGGCAGTGGAAGACAGGAGTGCCTGGAGTGCTCTCTTCCATGGGGTCACAAAGAGTCGGACATGACTAAACGATGACAAAATTGTTATAAGAAGCTCAGTCCTGCCACGTTATCTTCCTGACACAGTGCATATGGAAGGCATTGAGGCATTGCTGCTGATGGTTGTAAGTTGCCCACAACTCACTTCCATAAACCAGCATGCTCAACATGCAAGCATGCTAGACCTGCATCTTGGTATTGGATGTTAGCCTCAAATTCTCAATCTGAGTGTGTGGCCTATGGATCCTGCCAAATGCCTACACCCACCAATGGAGCCAGCTAAGCCTGCCTATTGGCTGCAGCAAAGCATGGGGCAACCCAAGTCACAGCATGGAAAAGTACTCACCTGGGAACCAGCCTGCTTCCCCCAGTTTCCACCATGTCAGTGGCACAACAGGGGCCCACTGTGCAGAAGTGGCAAATTAGGTTTCAACATGCAGCTGAAGTTAGTATTTGACAGCTGACTTGTATTTGGAATTGTAAGCAGATTTTGTACTAATTTTCACCCATTCGTGGGTGAAATTAGGAATCATCGCCCTGAAAACAAAAACAGACAAATTTTGGTATCAAGTTGCAATTCCAAAATCGATGGATTTCAGCTTAATTTTTATGACAAAATTCAAATGGGATATGTGAATATCATTGTTGTTGTTGTTGTTTTTTAAAAAAACCTTCATTTCAGCTCTACCACAAATGAATATGTTGATCTACTAAAAGTATAGGATTTCACAACTCCACAAGGTATACAGTAAACAAACATACAAAATCTAGGACCAGGTGGGGGAATGAGTAGTAACTATTCCCAGGAATCTTTAATAGTGCTGTAATTGTAACTTTCCTTCTTGTGACAATAATAAATGTTTAAATTTAGACATTATGGAAATCTCACCTTTAGCGACATGGATTTCCAGATGGTTGCACTGAAGACAGTGAAAATTGGGAGTGAGTCACCTAGATATCAAAGCACAGTAAAAACCCAATAAAGGCAAGATCTTCAAATAACTAAAGCCTGTGATATAATCAGAGAGAGCCTCTCCAAGTTGCCGGAACTAGTAGATTCTGCTTCGGAATAAGCATCTGATGATTTTGGTTTATATCTATATAAGAAGCAAATACCCAGCAGAGAAATTAACAATGAGTTTCGAAATGCATTTCCTTAATGTGTTGGTCTCTTGTGCAGCTTTGCTGAAGATGCAGTTTTCCTAGCTGCAGTCAACATAAATGGATGAGGGTTCATATAAGTTATTGGAAAAATGCCCATTCAAGTATTTGGGCTGCTGGACAAGCAATTTTTCTCCCACCCAGCATCAGTCATAGAATCTTTTTTTCCATTATTGATTTCTATTTTTATCTGTTGTATTTTTTTAGGAAGTCCATCTTCCTAAAAATGCATCAAGGCTCAAATGAGACTAATAATGCCTTGTAAATTATTTTATAAACCAATTTTGAGTAAATACAGTGGCTTGCTTTATACAGGTGAAACTCGAAAAATTAGAATATCGTGGAAAAGCCCATTTATGTAAGCAATTGTTTTCACTAGCTACTGGAGTTTAATATATGAGATAGACTCATGACATTCAAAGCGAGATATGTCAAGCCTTTATTTGTTATAATTGTGATGATTATGGTGTGCAGCTGATGAAAACCCCAAAGTTGAAATTGTTAATTTGGGGTTCTCACCAGCTGTGCGCCATAATCATCACAATTATAACAAATAAAGGCTTGACATATCTCGCTTTGCATGTCTTGAGTCTATTTCATATATTAGTTTCACCTTTTAAGTTGAAATACTGAAAGAAATGAACCTTTCCATGATATTCTAATTTTTTGAGTTTCTGTACATCACTGTGAGCCAAACCACGGGGACCACAGGAGGTCTGCAGCTACTTTGTTCCTCTCTGGTATTTTATTTTTTTTACTCCTGCATCATGCTGAGCTAAGTCAAGATATGGTTTAACGTGCCATCTGAATCTGGGCTTGTGGTTAAACTCTCTCATCACTAACCACAAAGTACAGCCAAGTTTGGATTACCGGAAAAATGTGAACAAGGCCAATATCAGTGACATTGTATTCACTGTAGACCTCTGTGGACTTCAGAATTTAGATTTTATTATTCAGGTAGAAAACTATGGGCAAGAAAGGCGAAATATTACCAGCATTTAGTCATAGGCAGCCAAGACAGGTTTGGATATCTATAAGAACAGGCAGGGAGGGAAGCTTCATGAGTAGGGAGATTCAGTAGCTGTTGACCCAAACTTCATTCAAAAACAGACTGTGTGGAGTCTAAATCATTCACTGCCTGGGGTCAAACCAAGATATGTTTAATAGGCTGAAGGCAGTATAAATGAAAATAGCAAACCAGGGAGGCAAGTCCTAAATCTGACAGTTGTTTGCTGGCCTGGAAATATTTATAGTCAATTCAAGTCAGGAAGAACCAGCAGTGGTGGAGCGAAGATTACCTCCCTTGAGTGGAACTCAAGGCTAACCTTTCCATTAGGTAAGCTGGATATCTTGCCTTAGGCGGCAGGTTCTGGGGCAACTGATTGATGTTCATCACTGCTCCACCCCCCCCCCTTTATTTCACTGCTCCAATGACAGCAAAAATGTCTTGGGCTGATGGCTGGTCTGGTTCCCCTGGCTGACCTACGAGGGTGCCAGGGAGCTAGTCGAACCAGAGCCTATGCAACCACTCACTTGATTGTAACCAATAAAGTTGTGGCCTAAATTCTGCCAAAAACCGAACCAAAATTTGAATCCTATCTGAATTTATTTATGGGGCTGGTTAAAAGGTCTAAACGCGCAAATGCCATCTCCAACTCTTCGAAAGATTCCATCAACGGTGTCTCTGAAAAAAATTATACATCACTTGGGAAGACAGGCGAACTAATGCCAGTGTACTGAAAGAAGTCAAAAATTAAAGAGTCCAAGAACTCTGGCCAGGCGGGAGATCAATTTTAATTCTTCAAAAAGTTTTATTAATATAGAAGCAAATTCCAGTCGAAATAAATCCCAGGACAAGGCCCTGTTTTGCTAATTCTTCCTCAGCTAGATTTTCATGGTCAAGGTGTACCAATTCTCTGTATGTACTGGAATTTATTTTGACTGGCCAGAGTTCTTGGACTCTTTAATTTTTGACTTCTGGGTATTACCAAGAACTCCAATTTCTACAGTGTACTGGAAGAAGCAAAGATCAGCATTGTTGAAGCAATTATTCTTCAACATCAACTTTGTTAGACTGGTCATGTAGTGCGGATGCCTGATTATCGCCTTCCAAAGCAACTATTATTAATTTACTTTGCATCCTGTCCTTCCTTCCTAACGAACCCAGACTAAGCAGCTTAAATTGAAAGCAGTGTGGACCTAAACTTAGTTTCAACTTCATCATAGTAGTATTGGACTATATCAAATTCCACCACTGCAGACACAGTACACACACACACTAACACACGCACCCCAGTTTTAGAGGAAGGTGCTAATATCTACTTGCCACTTGAATCTGATAGCTAATCACTGCATCTTCACAACATATGTTTACTGAAACCTGAAATCCCTGTTTCTCAACTTAATCTTGATAACTGTGTGAGGTCTTCACATATGCCTTGATTATGGTGACTTTTGCGGAAAGAATTGTCACTTGTCTCTATTTAAATTGGGTTCTGAAAGGCTATGTGAAACAGCATACCTGATAATTGGCTGTGTTATAAAGACCTGGGATGGCAGATTTTCCAAGCAAGGGGGGTGGGGAGCTAACTGCTTCTCGCTAGCTCCTAAGCCAAAGCTGCACTGCAGTGCTTCAGCAGTGGCACAAATTTCAATTCTAATTGCATGTACTAAATCCAATTATATATAACATAATGCAGGTGCCCCAACCCTGGAGTTCAGAGTATATGTTCTAACCACCGCAGTGTCACTGTGGAGGCTTCGTACAAAAACTCGCAATTTAGTAATGATCAAATGCTTCTGAAGCTGTACTCAAACACAAAAGCTATATTTACAGTTTCGGCATTGCCCTTCGGCTGAAGAGGCTGCTTTCCCCACATGATGGGCAGATTGCTGGAGCACTTCTAAAGATTTTGTGCATGGTGACAAC
Source organism: Lacerta agilis (assembly GCF_009819535.1). NCBI lineage: Eukaryota > Metazoa > Chordata > Lepidosauria > Squamata > Lacertidae > Lacerta > Lacerta agilis. The sequence continues at coordinate 5,363,753 of NC_046320.1, read as the reverse complement.
GGTCAGAAAACACAGCTGGCTTGGAGTTAGCCACTGCTCGATCATTTTAAAACTCTGTGGAACTGCTGTTCCCTTTTGAGCAGCCTTTTAAGAAGAACGATCTGCTGGATCAAACCCAATGCTCATCTAGTCCAGGATTCTGTTATCACAGTGACTAACTGGATGTCTATGGAAATCCCAAAGTAAAACACGAATACAGTAGTCTTCTACTGCTCTGTCACACAAAAACCAGCAACTGAGGGACGTATTGCTATGATGCCAGAGATTATCTACAGCCATCATGGCTAACAGACACACAGATCCTGCGTTAATTTGTCTAATTCCACCTCAAAAGGCATCCGAGCTGGTGGCTGTCACTACATCATGTGGCAGGGAGTTCCATTGTTTTATGTACCGGTATGTGCTGTGTGGAGAAATACTTCCTTGTACTGTATTTTAGCTTTTATTATTTTAAAAAATATTTATGCTTTTCAAGTTTATACATTTCACTAATTTTACAATCTTTTTAACATTTCAAAACTTGACTTCCTCCCTCCTCTTTCTGCGGTTCCTTAAATTTATATTTAATATCTTCTGCATGTCCAAATTTACTTAATTTGCTCATTTATTCATCTGCTTTAAAAATATACTCTTATCCAACTGCAGGTATTTTTACTTTTGCATGCTTTAAAGTATTGTTACTCCACAAAGGAGGGTGTAGACCCTCAAGTATGGTTGTGATTTATTTATTTATTGTCATTTTATCTCTTTGTAAACCACTTTGAAGGGCTTTTTTGCGAGCAACAGGTGTATAAATTGCACGGGACAATCAACCAATCAATAAAACTATTCACAGTGGGATTCGTGCCTTCGGCCGCGTGCGTCAAACATCACATGACACACAGTGACGGTATCAGTGAGGTGGACGATTGAACATAGTTAAAGAGCTTGCTCTGCCCTTCGGCTTCCTTAAGGAAGTTTGCCTCGACATTTATGAACAGTGCAAATCCAGTACTTGAACCAAGAACCTCTGGGCCTGAGGCAAAGATCTAGCCCGATGTGCCTCTCCCTCTGTTAGCCTGTCCCTGTTTACAATCAGTGGAGGAGGCCCTTCTTTTCCCTTCCGCTGTAACTGCGCCATCCTTCCGTGGTGATGCAGAATCGTGCCTTCCTCATGGTGGCACCCCATTGGTCCACCAAGCAAATACATCATTGTCCTTTTAACACCAAGTGAAGTCGTACCTGTTCCCTCAAGCTTTGGGGGCTTTCTCCATCTTGTGTGTCTGCCATTGCTTTTAGGAATGCTTTGCTTGTTTTGCTGCTAGCCTGTCGCCGGTTTGTGTTGTACCCTGCTGTGGCACCGTTGCAATACCGTATTGGCCCGAACAGGGCTGGATTTAGGTTTGACGAGGCCCTAAATTACAGAAGGTAATGAGGCCCTTTAAATGTCCAGCTATCCTTTGTCAACAACAAATTGTCACTGTTTTTTGTGTTGAATATATGCTATATGGTAATTTATGGACTTTATAGGTATCTAAAGCCTTTATTTATGGACTTTATAGGTATCTATGCTACACTCAATATGCCAGCAAGTTTGGAAAACTCAGCAGTGGCCAGAGGATTGGAGAAGATCAGTCTACATCCCAATCCCAAAGAAGGGCAGTGCCAAAGAATGCTCTAACTACCGCACAATTGCACTCATTTCACACGCTAGCAAGGTTATGCTTAAAATTCTACAAGGCAGGCTTAAGCAGTATGTGGACCGAGAACTCCCAGAAGTGCAAGCTGGATTTCGAAGGGGCAGAGGAACCAGAGACCAAATTGCAAACATGCGCTGGATTATGGAGAAAGCTAGAGAGTTCCAGAAAAACATCTACTTCTGCTTCATTGACTACGCAAAAGCATTTGACTGTGTCGACCACAGCAAACTATGGCAAGTTCTTAAAGAAATGGGAGTGCCGGATCACCTCATTTGTCTCCTGAGAAATCTCTATGTGGGACAAGAAGCTACAGTTAGAACTGGATATGGAACAACTGATTGGTTCAAAATTGGGAAAGGAGTACGACAAGGATGTATATTGTCTCCCTGCTTATTTAACTTATATGCAGAATTCATCATGCGAAAGGCTGGACTGGATGAATCCCAAGCCGGAATTAAGATTGCCGGAAAAAATATCAACAACCTCAGATATGCTGATGATACTACCTTGATGGCAGAAAGTGAGGAAGAATTAAAGAACCTTTTAATGAGGGTGAAAGAAGAGAGCGCAAAATATGGTCTGAAGCTCAACATCAAAAAAAACTAAGATCATGGCCACTGGTCCCATCACCTCCTGGCAAATAGAAGGGGAAGAAATGGAGGCAGTGAGAGATTTCACTTTCTTGGGTTCCATGATCACTGCAGATGGTGACAGCAGTCACGAAATTAGAAGACGCCTGCTTCTTGGGAGAAAAACAATGACAAACCTAGACAGCATCTTAAAAAGCAAAGACATCACCTTGCCGACAAAGGCCCGTATAGTTAAAGCTATGGTTTTCCCAGTTGTAATGTACGGAAGTGAGAGCTGGACCATAAAGAAGGCTGATCGCCGTAGAATTGATGCTTTTGAATTATGGTGCTGGAGGAGACTCTTGAGAGTCCCATGGACTGCAAGAAGATCAAGCCTATCCATTCTCAAAGAAATCAGCCCTGAGTGCTCACTAGAAGGACAGATCCTGAAGTTGAGGCTCCAGTACTTTGGCCACCTCATGAGAAGAGAAGACTCCCTAGAAAAGACCCTGATGTTGGGAAAGATGGAGGGCACAAGGAGAAGGGGACGACAGAGGATGAGATGGTTGGACAGTGTTCTCAAAGCTACTAACATGAGTTTGGCCAAACTGCGAGAGGCAGTGAAGGATAGGCGTGCCTGGCGTGCTCTGGTCCATGGGGTCACGAAGAGTCGGACACGACTGAACGACTGAACAACAACAAAAGCCATTTGCACATGACAAAATATGCATTTTATCAAAGTAATACACAACAAAAAACACTGTTGCTGTATGTGGGTTTTATTTTATTTCTTTTTTATCTTATATTTTGGAAATGTACATCCAGTATTTTTTTCCCTTTAAATTTATTTTGGGGGCCCAAGAGACTAGGGCCCTAAACTATAGCTTGTTTAGCTTATGAGAGCCAGCATGGTGTAGTGGTTAAGAGCGGTGGATTCATAATCTGGGGAACTGGGTTCACCTTCTGCTCCTCCACATGCAGCTGCTGGGTGACCTTGGGCTAGTCACACTTCTCCGAAGTCTCTCAACCTCACTCACCTCAGAGAGTGTCTGTTGTGGGGGAGGAAGTGAAAGGAGATTGTTGGCCGCTTTGAGACTCCTTACGGTAGTGATAAAGCAGGATATCAAGTTCAAACTCTTCTTCTTCTTCTTCTTCTTCTTCTTCTTCTTCTTCTTCTTCTTCTTCTTCTTCTTCTTCTTCTTCTTCGTAAATCCAGTCACCTGAATATGACCCGCACTCGAATATAAGCCGCAAATTTGTAAAATTAAGGGGGGAAAGAAATGTCAATGACCGAGGAGGAGCAGGGGCCGGGGGGGGGGGGCAAGGAGGCAGCGCCTTCACTCTGGCCATGGTGGCTGTGGTGGTGGGCAGCAGCGCTTCCAGAGGGTCAGCACCACCATGGCCCCCCGATGGGTGGAGAGAGGTGGCAGCTGGTGGGACTCATGCACACCTCAGCGTGTTAAAGCCAGGCAGCACCTTGGATTAGTGCCAGTCTCGACACACCGACTGCATCTCCTGTTTCTCCTCCTAACAGACCTTCTCGCTCTCTCATCCACACTCCTCCCCCATTTCCTCCTCCTCACCGCCTTCTGGCTCCCTCTCAGGGACCCCCTTGCCGCGCCACCATCTCAGGAGCCGGCCCAGCCAAAAACAGGAAACATCTGGGGACAAGCCCACTCCAAGACAATTTTTGTAAGGTCGTGAATATAAGCCACACTTTAACTTTTCAAGGTCAGAATATGGAAGAAAAAGTGTGGCTTATATTCAGGCCAATACCGTATATAAAAACACATTGTGATTTATCTGGAACGGTATGCGCTGAGGCCTCAGAGCCCTCTTCAAGCATAGTTTAACCACACCCTTGCCTGGTTAAATGGAACAGTCCCTTTCTGCCGGCTGCACATCAGGCTCCCAACTGACCACAGGAGGACTAAGGTTGGCTGGTCAATGCCATTCAACTCCAGCTGCCCCACGACTTTGATAGAAGTTCATACAGTATTAGTTCCTGGACAATTAACTAATGCTCTTCCCCTCTTACATTTCTCCTCATCCCCCCACCCCCTCCTCCATACCAATTTTGAATAATGCATTCAGAAATACACCCCTCGGCAGCTTTAACATTGGGGTAAACCAATTATCATGATAGCCCATCCTAGACCTACCCAATTAAGTTTAATTAGCCAGGCTCTTTCTTCCTCTATCATCTTGCTTCAGGGAAATCCTGCTATTGTGGTTAAAAAAAATATCTAGCTGGAAATGCCAAGCACCTTCCTTACAGATTAGCCCTTCAGAGTCAGCCTTTTGGCACTGAAGTAGTCGGGAGAAATTGAGGCCACTCTCAGAAGACACAGTCCTGAAGCCTGAGTTCCTAATGAACTCCCAGCTTCCTGAGACTCCAGCACTGCCAGGGGGCAAAACAACTAATCACATTGCTAAGGATGGCACTTTTCTGACATGGGTGCAGAGTGACGCTGAGAAATAAGACCCAAAAACAAAGTTAACTTCCATAGGAAGTGCCATCTTATTTGATGACTGCGCGCTGGTGGGTTTGACTATCTGACTCCGCGCTGGTTTGCTGCTTGGCTTTTACTTGAGGGCTTGTCGCTTTAGGACTACTTGAATTTAAATGTGTTGTGGCTGAGGCCCTGTGATAGATGGAATCACCACGAGTGGCATTTGTAGCAGCTAGTTGGCACAGGGACTAATTCAGCCACATGGGCATGGATTCATTTAAGCAAAACTATCATAACTGCCAGTGGTACTGTCATCTGTGGTGTTATAGATTTAGGGTAGAAATTAATAAGTGCCGGGGTTTTGATTAAGTGGGATATGGATTAAAGTGCAAAACTATGCTAGACAGGGAATTCCTGGCTGGCTTATGCAAACCAGCCTGGCTAAGCTAAGGGGACAACAGAGAACCATTGAGAGTCATTGCCAATGCAAGAGACCTTCCCTCCTACCCTGAGGGAAGGAGACAGGGGGTTTGAAGGGGTGCCAAGGTGATGGGTTGTGTTTCTGAGCAGGGGTTTCTGGGAGACAGAAGGAGGGAGAAGGGTGAGATCCATCTTTGGAGAGTGCTGGCTGCAGGCAGCTGGTGCTGGTGTGTCTTGGAATGACAATGCCACAAGATCTGAACTACCTCCATGCACACTGAAGGTGTAAATAGGCAAATAAACCATATTTCTTAAAGCATGACAGCCTCCCCCATGCCTTCTATTCTCCAAAGGGACACAGACCCTATGTTGGTGCCTGAGACCCCATGGGCACTAGCCACTACTCGGCAGAGAGAGGAACAGGCACCCGGCTTTTGTAACAATACCTGTATTGTTTCTAGAATTTAAATAGAAAGGCCATAGACCTCCTAACCTAATGAATGGAAGAAGGATTCATCAGCCTTAAATAGGTTTATCCTACCTCTTTCAACTCCACTCCATTTATGTATTACTTTTTTATCCTGCCCCTCCCAAGGTGGCATACCTGGTTATCATCCCTCACTTCCACAACCATCCTGCAAAGAAGGTTAAGCTAATGATCTGTCTATCCCAAAATAAGCCTGAGAATGGGTGGTGTGGCAAAGACCCTGGATAGGAGGAGTCCTCGTGGGCACTAGGAAGGCGGGGACCTTCATTCTTCACAACTGCTTCACTGGGGCAAGACCTCCTAGAAAGAGTTGCTGAGAGCATTAGGTTGGAGCTGTGAACTGTTTCCTTGAATAAGGTAAAGGTAAAGGACCCCTGGACAGTTAAGTCCAGTCAAAGGCAACTATGGAGTTGCGGCGCTCATCTCGCTTTCAGTCCGAGGGAGCTGGCGTTTGTCCACAGAGAGCTTTCCGGGTCACGTGGTCAGCATGAATAAACCACTTCTGGCACAACGGGACACCATGACGGAAGCCAGAGCGCACAGAAACGCCGTTTACCTTCCCACCACAGCGGTACCTATTTATCTACTTGCACTGGCGTGCTTTTGAACTGCTAGGTTGGCAGGAGCTGGGACTGAGCAACGGGAGCTCACCCAGTCGCAGGGATTCGAACCGCCGACCTTCTGATCGGCAAGCCCAGTAGGCTCAGTGGTTTAGACCACAGTGCCAAAGAGTTAATGTCACTGGCCTCGGGTGATTTATTGTTTTGTTGCTGACCTATGCCCGACTCCAGCCCTGACACTGTATCAGGAAACTTTCAGGAAATATGACACTACACTGAAGTTCCAGAGAACTTGACCATCGCTGTTCACTGCCTCCTCTTTCACTTTGGTTTCTAAAGCTACAGAAGTTGGTGAGAGAGGAGAGAGGGGAAGTTGAGGTATGTGGCATTCTCTCCTCCCACCCCACATCTGATCCAAGGGACCTCAAGTCCCTTTCTAGCCAGCCTTCTCCTCTCTGCACTGATGCCAGCATTTCCAAGCACCCCCTTATGCAAACCATTTCCTACCTTGCCCCCTTTCCTAACAATATTAGGAACAAAATAACTGTGGGCAAACGTCATTAGAATTAGCAATCACAGTTATAAAAGAATGACAATTGAGAAAGAATTAATGAAGCCCACTGGGAAATGTGCTTTATCCATGCTTTTTTTTTTATCTCGCCTCTCTTTCATAGTGTACTAAAAGTGAGAGAAACTTGCCTGGAATATGAATTTGTTAAAAAAAAAAAAGACTTTGTCAAGTACATGCCTTGGGTACAGTTCATATGAAATAAATCTATGTATATCATCAAGGCTATTATATGTGGTGTCCTGTATATATATCTCTCTCCCTATCTGTACATGATGAAGCTGATCATTAGCCACGTCTTTCACACAGCACTGCTCAAACTTCTTCTGAGCTTTAAAAACCGGGGCTGGAGGTGGGGGAGAGAAGAGTCCACACTTTGCTGAAGAAACAAATGCATGTGTATGCCATACGGTCACACATTTGAAACCTGCTATTTTCAATAATAACATGTTAGAGAAGCATTCATTACAGACTCAAAATAACTTATTCCGACAGTTTGCAATTGTGGAGTTCGTGCTGAGCACTAAGATGCTGACAACAAACAAAAAAGGCAGTAAATACAACTGGCTACTTGCCAGCAGAAGCCCTCCACCAAACACATTGGATATATCTCACTAAGGCGCTCTATTATTTATTCTCAATCAGCAAGTTCAAGGCAGCATCTTAAGAGTTGCATGGGACAACACCCATCTCTCCACCTCCACGACTAAATCTTACCTTTTTTTGTGTCCTACATTTGTAAAAAAGAATTAAAAAATCACTTTATTCATCACACACTGGAATCAAATAGACTCAGTTTCAAATACACACATGAGATGCATTTGGCAACGACCCCAATTTAATGTAAGACAATATGAGACACGTGTGTGTGTGTGTGTGTGTGTGTGTGTATGTATGTATGTGTTGCCTGGCGTGCTCTGGTCCATGGGGTCACGAAGAGTCGGACACGACTGAACGACTGAACAACAACAAATGTGTTGCAAATACACATGATTGACATGACACCCAGGATTTTATTCCTATGACACATAATGGATGCTTTATCACTTATTAATTCAGTTTATATCCTGCTTTTTGACTGACAGGTTCCCGAAATGTGCATGTGTGTGTGTGTGTGTGTGTGTGTGTGTGCGTGCATTCACAAGCAAATAAAATTCAAGATGAAAATGATCAGTTTGTTCTGGGGGGAAAGCATTTGTTTCACCCGTGCACCAAAAAAAGGAAGCTAAGGTGCCTGCCTTGACTTCAAGACCATGTAAGCAATAAACATGTTCTGCAAATCTCACATACGGCTCTTGCTTGCACCTCAGCTTCCATGCACCCCGCTCGCAATTTCCCCTGGTCTTTCTGCCTTTTTCTTCTGTAGCCTGGAAGCAACAGTCGAGTTGGTGATCAGGCCATTTTGGCTATTTAGGTGTATACTGATTTCCTGCTTCTTGTTAAAACAAAATAAAAAATAAAATAATCCTTCCAGTAGCACCTGGAAGGAATTTTTGATTTTTTTTAATTTTTGATTTTTTTTTAATTTTTGATTTTTATTTTTTATTTTTTTATTTTTTATTTTGTTTTAACTACGGGATTTTTGAATTTTTTGAATTTTACGGCAGACCAACACGGCTACCTTCCTGCTTTCTGTTTATGGATTTATTTGGTTAGAGAGCATGACATGAATCAGCTGTGACAGTTTGTATACAGAGAAGGGGGGGGGGAGGTTGGTAGATGGAAGATGCGGAGATAGACACAAGACTGGCCCAGGCAGTGCTTGTAAGACTATAAGGTGACACAGAAACCAGCATAAAGGTGGAGCTAAGTCTCACATTTACAGGAAAGTTGGGCTTTCTAATACGTTGGCTCTGTTCAAAATGAAAAATGTGGGCAAGTTTTTCCTCTGTGAATACACCAGCATGGGTAATTTTAGAAATGATTTAGCTAGCACCCCTCCTTGGATGTATAGCTTTGGTAGTCTAATAAAATATTTGAAATGTACTGTGTGCATGGGTGTACTGCTGAAAAGGCCTGATTAAAGCATATTTTTGGCCACATCCAGTCATGTATTCCTTTTGTTCCAAAGCTGTTGCCGTATCAATTTTGCACTGGCAAAACCTTTGATATTTGCAGACGTCCATGTACCTACGGTGTAGAAATTAACAGCAGGACAACAAAAGTGGATGTTGTGAGTCTTTATGGTTGCCAAGAGGCTTATACTCCAGCCTGGAAGAATAATTGCCCACCCACCATTCATTATGCAATAGTCTGAGGACCTCAACACTCTTCCCACTATTTGAACATGTATTTTATCAAAGCTCATTCCATGTGAATACCTGTTTGGATATCTGGAGGCTTATATTGACTTATACTTTTAATTTCAAAGGGAAGCACCAATACCTGTTGTATTCTCTATGTGAGATGATGGTGCATATTGTTGTGGTTGTTTTTTTCCTTTCCTTTTTTTTAAAGTCTTTGTTTTTGTTTCTTATGGAACAACTGATTGGTTCAAAATTGGGAAAGGAGTACAACAAGGCTGTATATTGTCTCCCTGCTTATTTAACTTAAATGCAGAATTCATCATGCGAAAGGCTGGGCTGGATGAATCCCAAACCAGAATTAAGATTTCCAGAAGAAATACCAACAACCTCAGATATGCAGACGACACAACTTTGATGGAAAAAAGTGAGGAGGAATTAAAGAACCTATTAATGAAGGTGAAAGAGGAGAGCGCAAAATAAGGTCTGAAGCTCAACATTAAAAAAAAAAAAAAAACTAAGATCATGGCCACTGGTCCCATCAACCTCCTGGCAAATAGAAGGGGAAGAAATGGAGGCAGTGAGAGATTTACTTTCTTGGGCTCCATGATCACTGCAGATGGTGACAGCAGTCATGAAATTAAAAGACGCCTGCTTCTTGGGAAAAAAGCGATGACAAACCTACACAGCATCTTAAAAACCAGAGACAACACCTTGACGACAAAGGTCCATATAGTTAAAGCTATGGTTTTCCCAGTAGTGGTGTATGGAAGTGAGAGCTGGACCATAAAGAAGGCTGATCACCGAAGAATTGATGCTTTTGAATTATGGTGCTGGAGGAGACGCCTGAGAGTCCCATGGACTGCAAAAAGATCAAACCTATCCATTCTGAAGGAAATAAGCCCTGAGTGCTCACTGGAAGGGCAGATTCTGAAGCTGAGGCTCCAATACTTTGGCCACCTCGTGAGAAGAGAAGACTCCCTGGAAAAGACCCTGATGTTGGGAAAGATTGAGGGCACAAGGAGAAGGGGGTGACAGGATGAGATGGTTAGACAGGGTTCTCGAAGCTACTAACATGAGTTTGACCAAACTGCGGGAGGCAGTGGAAGACAGGAGTGCCTGGCATGCTCTGGTCCATGGGGTCACAAAGAGTTGGACACAACTAAATGACTAAACAACAAAGTTTTTTTAATGAATTATATCATAATTCATAAGCAGATCAATGCAAATCTCCCAATCTGAGATTATGACGATTTTTGAATACTTCGTTGGTTTCAACTTTTGCTCACATGTGGGCAAGATCTCACTTCTTGGTGGGAAACTGCATTCATAGGCCCTTTTGGGGCAACATTGCAGTAATGGAGTTGCTGGGGCATTTGAGGAAGAAGGTGCCAAACCATCCTGCACGAGGCAGCAGAACAAAAAATGTTATTTTTTTTAAGGAAGAAAAAAGAAGCTACCACTGCTGCTACAGTGGAATAACTGATTCCAAACCTTGGAGCAAATTTCATCCAGTCTTCTGTACAAAATGACCAAGGAAACCCCCTCCAATTGTTGTCTGCAAAGCGTATGACAAATTTGGACTGGGATGCCATATCCAGTCAGCTCTGCTTAAGCCACAGGTTTTTTTATGTTAATTGCTGCATCAACATAAAGTAGCTCTTATGTCATTAAATGAGAATTTTCACTCTGAATTTTCAGCACTTTCTTCCTTCTCCCTTTTAAAAATAACCCTTTTGTGCCACCTTCACATCCACAGTCCCCCAAAACTTTGAAGGGTAGTGCTCCTCTACCATTCAGTTCAATTGGAATCTGACACACACCAGTTTGAGAGTGGCTGAAACACCAGAAACTGCAAATCCCTTTACTGTAGGAGAATCCATGGAAAACAAAGGATCACAATTTTAGACGGTATCTGCTTTTTACCCACCTTTGGGGTCAGATATGGCTCCGAAAGCATATGATGGTTGAGCAGCCATGAGATTACCGGTGCATGAACAACTGTGATCAAGCTAAATAAATAAATTTGTTCATCCATTCATTTAAATTATTTCTTAAATGCCTGAAATATACTCAGTGTTGAGTGTTGGTTTCATGCTCTTTATTTCAGCTCATGGTAAACAGTGAGTGAGTGCTTTCCCAAAACCTCTGGCTATAGATACATTATTTACACCAGTGGTGGCCAAACCTGGCCCTCCAGCTGTTTTTGGACTACAACTCTCATCATCCCTAGCTAACAGGACCAGTGGTCAGGGATGATGGGAATTGTAGTCCCAAAACAGCTGGAGGGCCAAGTTTGGCCACCACTGATTTACACAATGGGTCCCATGTGATTGGCTGATTCAACTCCCCTCCTGAAACCTGATTGGACTGTTCCTGCAGGCCAATCATGTTGCTGATTCACTTCCTCCTGGAGACGGATTGGGCGGCTCCTGCAGACCAATCAGGTTGCTGCCTTGTAGGATTCTACCTGCCTGTTGTTCTAGGATCCAAGCTCAGTACATAACAATGCCCTTCTTCAGAAATTCCAGGGGCATGTATAAAACTAGTGTTCTTTGCACTCTGCTTGGGTTTTCTGCTAATGTTTAGACTTGAAAAAAGATCCTCAGAATCGTCTGGAATGTCATAATAGGTCAAAATTGGTTGCAACCCTCTTAAAAGAAATCATCCATTGTATCTTGAACATTACATGAACCATAAGAAATATAGTTTATTTCCAAAGAGTTTGCAGTGGCCACCTCAATATGCTGTTTCTGATTTGTAAGGTTTTTTTCTAATGTAAAAAGTGAGCAGTAGAGGCACATACATAGTCAGAATCATAGGGCCAGATCTTCACCTGAGTCCCTCTTTGAAACCAATGAAGCAGTAGCAATTTAAACCAGTTGACGATCTGGCCGCGTGTGTTAATTTCCTCTGTTCTGTAACAGAGCATTAGCCCATATCTTTGTTGAACAGCTTATCCTTTGGGAAAGAGAATTAATTGGGACAATCACTCCCAGATGAGATATTTAAGCGGAGTCAGAAGTTCAGAGGAGGGGGAAGGGAGGGAGCAGGGTCTGGCTTGCTCTCTCTGAGAACGAAAAGCACACAGGAGTATTACATCAGAGAAAACCTTGCTGAAAAAGTTGAGGAGCAGGGCGAAAATGTGTGTTGTGGAGATAGAGAGCAAGAATGCTCGCTGAAGGAAAATTCCCAAACTGCTGGTTTGACTTAAAACCAGCTTGAAAGGGGTGATTCCCACATGACACCAATTTTAGACAAGTCATATCACTCACCATACTGAAACATGCACGAATATGAGAAGAGAACAGAGAGTGCAATCCTACTGTGCCCCATGTTGGAGGGTTAGAATGATGAAGATGGTGGAAATGAACAGATTAAATCCGTAATGATACACTGGGCAAAGGATTTGGGGCATAGCATTCAGATTGCAGATTGGGAAAGGTTATGGAAAACAGATCTGAAATTTTCAGCATGTTGTACGCTGAAAAAAATTATATGGAAATGATATACCAGTGGTATTTGACTCCTAATAAGCTAGCAAAAGGTGGGAAGCGGGTGGCGCTGTGGTTTAAACCACAGAGCCTAGGGCTTGCCGATCAGAAGGTCGGCGGTTCAAATCCCCGCGATGGGATGAGCTCCCGTTGCTCGGTCCCAGCTCCTGACCACCTAGCAGTTCGAAAGCACATCAAAGTGCAAGTAGATAAATAGGTACCGCTCCGGCGGGAAGGTAAAAGGTGTTTCCGTGCACTGCTCTGGTTCGCCAGAAGTGGCTTAGTCATGCTGGCAACATGACCCGGAAGCTGTACTCCAGTTCCCTTGGCCAGTAACGCAAGATGAGCGCCGCAACCCCAGAGTCAGACACGACTGGACCTAATGGTCAGGGGTCCATTTACCTTTACCTTTATGCTAGCAAAACTGTAGAGAACAAGTACAATGACCTGATGGAAATGTAAAGAAAAAGAAAGTACCTTTTATCATATGTGGTGGTCATGTAAAGTAATAAAGGCTTTCTGGGAAATGATGTATAAGGAACTGAAAAAATGTTTAAAATAACTTTTGTAAAACAAAAAACAAAAAAACCAGAAGCCTTCTTATGAGGAATTGTAGATATTAATATACCAAAGGAACAAAAAAGACTTTTCGTAAACACGACAACAGCAGCATCAGGGCCATCCTACCCATAATCGCTAGGAGTTCTGGGCACCCGGGTGCCAGGCTCTCAGGGATGCCAGGCCGAGAGACCGGGGCCTGAGATTTGAGTCCGGGGAAGAGCCCACCCGTCGGTCAGAGCGCTGCAGTGGGCTTTTCTGCTGGCGGCTCTATGCCACAAGTTCGGGGGTGACTGAGCCAGCGAGACACTGAGGCAGACGGACGGCTCTGCCCTCCTGCACACCTGGGACTGGGCAACCAGGGGGTCGCCTGGTGGATCTTTGCACCCCAGCGCCGCATATGTTTAAGACAGCCCTGAGCAGCACAGGTGCTTTTAGCCCAGAGATGGAAGGAAGAAAGAGACTCTACCAGAGAGGAATGGCAAACCAAGCTGTAAGACAAACCTGACCAGAAAGCTCAGGGACCAAGAAAACAAAAAATTCAGGAAAGAATGGGAAAAAATTATAATTTGCTTAGGAGACCCCTGTAAGCAGATGAAAACATTAGCAGGATTTTAATCTCACTTGTAATGTTACAGACACTATGGACAATATGGATAGGTATAAAATGTAGACTATGGTATAATATGCAGTTGAAAACATTGACATTAGGACCCATGGAGGTGATGGGGGGAAGTCTTGAGATTCAGAGAAATCTCTCTATATGGATATGTATTTGGTTTTGTTATAAATTTATATTTGTAAAATCAAATAAAAAACACTTTAAAAAAAATAAATAAAAGAATGATGCCTGGTAGGGGGCTCTGCCATGACAGTGGTCCCAGATGCATTCCAATGATGGAAAATTACAACGAATGGTTGTCCCACTTTGGGGTGGGATGCTGACTGCTTTGGATCTACCGGACTGAAAGGAGATCTACAGAGCCTCTGAATGGCCCAGTCATCAGGCTCCCCAACTACAGCAGCCTGGAGCTGGAATAGTGACATGTCCAGAAGACCTGCTGATTTCCAGGGGATATGAAGCCACAATACTATACTCAGTTCCTGGGAGTGATCCTCATTGAACTCAATGTTACCAGTGGCAAAGCTGCATGCTCTGCTACCAGGGGCGGAGAGCATGTGGGGGTGTGGCTGCCCCCCCAGCAACGTGGTGCACACCCCAGGGGGCGTGGCGCACATCCTGGGAGCATGGTGCGCCGCCCACAGGGGCGGAACATGTGTTCTGGGGGCGTGGCGTGCCACCTGTGGGGGCGTGCCACCCAGCGCGTGGGGGTGCATGGCGCATGTCCGGGGGCCGCCGCTATGGCACCCTACCAGAATAGTGATGCCGGGGGTGGCCCGCTCCCTCTGCGCTCCCGTTCCTCCGCCAGTGAACGTTATTTACTTCTAGGTAGTCATGTATAGGATTGCATTGAAAGTCCAGCTAACTGAACCTTACCCTAGATGCAAAATAGTCTTTCACTGTCACTTTCTTCCGCTCACTCCTTTTTCTTTACCTCTAGCTTTCTCTTTAAAAAGCACTAGCAGCTAAATATGATCATGTACCCGTCCCAGATCTCAGTCCAGTTGTGGGTCCCCTCCTGAAGACCAGGGCGCTACACTGCACTGTCTCGCCATGTCAGTGTTTCTCAAACTTGGGTTTCTAGCTGTGGTTGGACTACAACTCCCATCATCCTTGACCACCGGACCTGCCAACTGGGGATTATGGGAGTTGTAGTCCAGCCACATCTGGAGACCCCAGTTTGAGAAATGTTGCTATGTAAATGTATTATGACACGGGTGGGCACCTTGATGTGCTTCAGATGTTGCAAGACCACAGTTCCCATCATCCCTGAAGCTCCATTTCTGCTTGGCTGGAGCTGATGAAAGTCAGAGTCCAACACCACCATCACAGCTTAGCCCCTCCCAGCAGAAGGAGTGGTCAGCTCCTGACATAAAGTAGCCTTTTAGAATCTAATTTAGACATTTTCAGAAAGCTGTTTGCCACATTACGCTCCATAAGCTTTGTATTTTTAAAATACATTACCACAAAGAAAGCACAGAGTGGAAGTAATTCAGTAATGCAGATTTAATTATTTAAGTAATGTAAACATATTCCGAGAAAGCTCGAGGGTAAGTAAGCATACTGTACTGAAATTATACTACCATATGTAAGTTGTCCTTTTGGGGGGGGGGGGTTGGTACATTCTGCAAGCTTTTAAGCAGGTCGGCTATGTAGAATGGAACTTGTGCTAATTGAAACAACTAAGAACCAGGCCCAGCACGTTTAATTACCATGATGCACAGTTATTTGTGTCCACAATTATACTCATTAGAGTTCTAATTACTTCATTTATAAATGCAGTGAGATAATTTGCCTCTAAATGGATGCAGTTGAAGATGGATAAATAGATGTGTCTGGAGTTTATCCCCCCCCCCCAGTTCCCCATGTTTAATATGGAATAAAATTATAAGCAGGGTATTGAAGGAACAGTTAGCACTAGTGGAGAAAAGAATAAAAGGAGGTGGTTGATGTTTTCAAGGCAGCTTGACATGAAAGGGGTGTGTACATGTGCTTTTAAACCCCTGCGTCTCGCCTTTCTCTGTAGATCATAGGTAGGACCCACTGGGAAGGTTTCTGAAACTATCCTGGCTGAAATACACAACTTCATTCATTCATTCATTCATTCATTCAGAAAGTCATAATCATAAATAAATAAGAATAAAAATGTGCACCCCACCACTGAAATCATTCCATTGTAACTATCCAACCTCCCAAAATTTCAACACCTCTTGCAGTGGTTTGACCCCTTTCCATTTTAACAGTACAAATTCTACAAACACCTTCCATATCTCCTCAAAATCATTTCTCCTGCATATTCCCCATCTTACCTTAATGCCATATGTCAATTTATCATTAATAGCTATATCCCACACCTCTTTATACCATTCATCCATTTTAGATTCTGCTTGCCCCTTCCACTTCCTAGCTATCATAATTCGTGCAGCTGTCAATAAATTTGTGGGCAAGTCCTTCATAGCCTGTGAACCCTCCACCCCATCGTAAATTGATAATAATGCTACCTCTGGACTTTTGGTCAACTTTAACCCAGTGATTTCTGTTATCTCCTTGAACACCCTTTGCCAATTTTTTAAAACATATCTACACTCCCACCACATGTGAACCTAATTCCATGTTTCCTAGCATCCCCTCCAACATAAAACTGAATATCCCTTGTTTATTTGATTTAATCTTACTACATTCCTAAGAAGGTTTGTGAAGTAACTCATTGGCTGGGTTTGGTCATTCTTCTTGAATAGCTGAAGATATATTCTAAGTGACTTACAGAGTTCAAACAATTAAAATCAAAGCATTAACCAAATTGTTGTGACAACCTGGGGTACCCTATCTCCTCTCCCCTGGACAAAAGGTAAAAAAGTAAAGGACCCCTGGACAGTTAAGTCCAGTCAAAGGCGACGATGGGGTTGCAGTGCTCATCTCGCTTTTAGGCCAAGGGACCCAGCGTTTGTCCATAGACAGTTTTCCGGGTCATGTGGCCAGCATGACTAAACCGCTAATGGCGCACAGAGGATTGTGTTGAGTGCCAGAGCACACAAAAACGCCGTTTACCTTCCCGCCGCAGTGGTACCCATTTATCTACTTGCACTTGCGTGCTTTTAAACTGCTTGGTTGGCAGGAGCTGGGACAGAGCAACGAGAACTCACCTCATCACAGAGATTTGAACCACCAACCTTCTGATCAGCAAGCCCAAGAGGCTCAGTGGTTTAGACCACAGCGCTAAATGTGGACTTGAACTGAGGTTATACCTCAGAGTCCCCCAAACAGGAAAGAAGCAGGAGATCACTGGCTCTAAGCAGATGGGTCTATTAATGGCCTGGACCCTGACAGTTATAAACCCACAATGTCCTGCTGCCAGTCTTGGGGCAATGTGATCACTTTTTGTTTGAAGTAATGAACTTAACCTAGGCTAGGGAAGTCCAATGTACATTTGTTTGGGAGGCAGAGCAATACACATGTATACTGTCGGTCTTCTATTTGTTGTTTGCAAGGATGACCTCGAGAGAAGTGCACTGAATTCTAAAAATGATCCCCAGTTACATTTTAAAAATCTGCAAAATGTCACATTCTGCATCAATAGCAGTCAGGGCCTACTACTAAGATTCTCTAAGCCACTCTTCGATTACGATCCCATTATACCTGCCAATATTTCCCTGTTAAATTACCATGAAAAGTGGCTGACCATTGTCTGATAATAGAACAGAAAGCATCAGCATGTTTCAGTGCTCTGAGACATTTAAACTCAAAATGCTAATGGCCAAGCATCGTTATACAAATATGGCCACATATTCAGGTAGGAAACCATCACCTTAAAATGCAAATGCTATGATAATCTAAGGGAATTTGTTCCCAAGGCAAAACAGCACGTTCCCTCCTGGTGAAACAGCATCCTCAACTTGCTGCAGGCACATCAACATTTTCACTAGTTTTGTCCTTAGGTCACTGTATATACACATGGTTGGCATCCATCTGTATCTGGTAACAATGGAGGAGAGTGCCTCTGGGGTCAACTGTCAGAGATTACAGCACCTGCTGTGGCTGTGAGACTGATACGAGAGAGACATGTTTTGTTGCAGCCGGGGCAGATGAAGGCATCTGTTTGGGCTGCTGCAGATACACCATGGTGTTTCTCCTCACTGTGCTCCTCCCAGAGGTCCATGCTATGGATGCATGACCTGACTGTCTGTCTGTTAAGTATAACTGTTTAATTGTACATGGAAATGTAAAATAACTCTGTATATGCTAAAGGGGTCTGGGAAATTCCATTGAAGCTAAGAAGAGCTCTCCAAGTACCTAAACAGTTGGTAATTAACTTAGGATGTTCTCTGCTGTCTCTCTCACATGGTACTTAACTTTGGATCACATGGAAGAGTTATTCAGTTGCAAATCACCATTTTGAGAGAGTCCTTTGATCAGGCTACCATATGACAAAGGTGTGCTAACAATGCCTCTACTGGAGAGAAAACAGCTCCAATCTGGAGTCTGAGTGCTGAGAAATACATTTGATTTCAGGTCTGTTTGGAGTTATTTCATATTTGTAAGAAGCTGAGCCTATGCTTGGACAAGCATAATACATTATGAAACTATCTGGAGGCATCGTTATTTGTTTTATGTTTTAAAGAAAGTTCTATTAGTTCTATTAGTTAAGCTTTGAAACCATGTTTTGGGATTGGACCGTTTTTATTCCAAGAGGAGTCAGTTTTTATTTATCAGTTAGCTTCAAGCTGTGCAATATTAATATCAGCAATAACTGTCTCCAGGCTCTGCAAGGGATTCCCACAGGGCGGGGCTGACATTGCCAGCCTTCATGTCATGTTTGCAGACATCTTTGTAACACAGAATTGGTCAGCCAATGGGCCTGGTGCCTGAAGCCAGCTCCCTGCAGAGCACATCCTTGGGGATCCTGCCATCTTCCATTCTGTGGGCATGACCAAGCCAGCAGGGATGTCACTGAGACAGAAGTACAAGACTATACATCTATATCTTGAGTGGGGCTCTCTTGATATGGAGCAGGGCTGCTGGAATCTATCAAGAGGATTTCCCCTCTATCCACCCCTTCAACCCCAATCACGACGACATTTCTTGCAACAAATGTTTCCTTCCTTACTTTGCTACAACAAAATAACTTTTTCCCCCAACACGCACACATTATATGTGCATTATATATAAATAGATATGCAAATAGTTTTGCAATGAACATTATTTACATATTAATTTATGCCTAATTCTACTGTCCTGACAGGTGCCTCATTGCTTTTGTTTTTATGAAGTATCATTTGTTGATTGTCTAAGTTGTTCGTTGCCTATATGCACTACTAGGGCTGCAATCCTAGCCATGTCGACTCAGAAGTAAGTCCTGTGGGATTCAATGAGACTTGTTACCAGGTAGCTGGGGTTAGAAAAGTGACCTTGCAACCAAATCTCATGGGTTTTTAAATTCAGTTGGAACAGATAATCCATTGTTGGTCTTTTTCACATGTCAGGAATGCATTGGTACAAAAGGGGTATGAAAGCTGTCAAACACAAAATTATGCTTACTGCAAATATTTAAAATGTAAATTTACTTGAGCATTATGTTTCAGCAGAAACACATAAACATAAAAATTTTCTCTGTAACATACACATTTATGGAAAAACTATTGCAATAAAAAAATGACTTACATGTGTTTAAGTGAGCAAGATACGCTGCAGTCCTAACCCCACTGAATTGAATGGCTCTTACTTCTGAGTAGATATGGTTAGAATTGCAGCTATAAATGGCCACGAACCAGTTCTTACCTTTGTGCTTAAGTTCCCACAAGACCTTGCCTTGGCTGTGAAAAAAACTACCCCTCTGGCAATTCATTATCTTTGAAAGGGAACAAACAGGGGAAGCAACTGATCTGTAAATATCTGTTGATGGCTGGGATATGCATGTCTACTGTGCACTTTAATAAACATTAAAAAATAGGTATATTTGCTCATAATCAGACAATGAAATGGAAGGAAATCTTGTGCAAAATAAACCAATTGCAGCAGAATGGAACCTACCAGGTGAAAGTGCAAATGACTGTTGAAATGGACTGAGGCACATTGTGGAAGTAGCATTTGCTTCTTGTGCTAGCCTTTGGATCAATAAAGTTCTTCAGTGGGAAACAAGTGCCCTCACACATGTACGAAGGGGTTTCTGAAATGCAGCCCCTTTTCATTCCCAATGTATGAGAATGGAGTGTGTTCTGTAAGAGTTGTTAGTGTTTTCTATTGACTTTCTGGCACCTGCTAAAGATGTTCCTCTTTCAATAAACCTTCTAAAATCTTCATCAAAATCGGTATCCGTCTTGGATCTGAACAGATTTTATGCTATCTGTTGTTGTTCTAAAAAATTTTTATTTATAGTTGTTTCTGAAAGCTGTTTAACGTGCAATTGCTATTGACTGTTTTTATATACGTCGCTATATTGCAAATTGCTTCAAGATGCTTCATGGGAAACAACCCATAAATGAAATCAATCAATCAATCAATAACAACAACCAATCAATCAATTCATAATACCGTTTGGAACCCCTTTCATAAGGAAATTGTCCTTTGCTGTGTTATAGGAATTTATATAAAGGTGGGGGGGGTTGCCCCTCCAGCAGACATCATCCACACACACACACACACCCCGACTACTTCCTGCTTCTCCCATGTGGTGGGTGGAAGTTCTGCTGCAATAGTCTTTTGAATAAAAAATCAAGCCTATTGGCTGCTGTTTTGCTCCTATTTTCTTGTCTTTGTTTGGCAACCCAAGTGAGCCCAGGGATTTCTCTATTACAGCTGAAGACCATCTTACTTACTTGCAAGGTCATCAGAGGAAGCAAAGGGTTTCAACAAAGGTTTCCCAGATTGATCCCACCCCTTTTCACCCTAAAAAGATGAATGCACACCTTGCATGGAGAACGATAATATGGGGGACATTATCTCCTGTCTCTCAGGTCTCCTGCGAGAAAGCAGAAATAGCCAAGGAAATAAAAGGATAGTTTTAAACAGATGGCGCCACTACAATTGCTCCAACTGTAAAAAGGAGGCTCTGTGTGTTATTCAAAACATTTGCAAATGCCTTATTCTAGCTTTAAAGTGCATATTTGAGCATGTGCATTCCTAACAATCAGGGAGGAGAAAGCTTTTCAGTCTCAGCATTTTAAAAGCAGCTGCTGGGATTTGTTCCCCTTTGGAGACATATCTAAAATGGCAGGCAGATTTTATAGCTTCGGTGGGAGCAGGGCTGAGTCCTGATTTGTCTCTGGGGCCCTCTGCATTTCACAGCTGAAAGAGCTGTAATTGGTTCTCTTGTTTATTTGCTGACCATTCTTTTCTGAACATTTCAGCAAATGCCTATAATGGAGGAAAAGTAGAAAGCCAGCCAGTCAACATGGGGGGAAAGTGCAGAAAGGTGCAATGCCTTACAGCTTATATAAAATAATGCTAGCTGTACCAGAGATTCTGTGATCATTTATGTTTGACTTTTTACAGCCACCCAAGAAAACTTAAAAGCTGAAGTGACTGGAGTTAATTTCTAGAGCCTTGAAAATCTGTTGCTTTCTGACAAGGCAGTTGCCAGGCCACATGCAAGCCCAAACAATTTGCGATTTACCAAGCCAAATGCAAGACCACCAGCCACTATGGTTTGCCAGAAATTCAATCAACCTCCTGCAATTTCTACCAGGGTTACAAAAAGAGAGAGAGAGATCGCCGATCACTTAGTAGTGAAAATGCACGGGCGTGTAGACATCGTTCAGTTGGGCAAGCTGCAATTTGAGCAGGTCTGCAATACAAATTGTCACACTTGAGGATTCCAAATCATTTACGGAAAGAAAATCCAGGTTTCGCTCTATCCACTTGCTGACTGCTCTGGGGAAAGGAAGGTACCACATGAATGGAACAGAACAGAATTAAATTTTGTGATTGGGTTTATGATTGCCTTCGGATTTGCCTCTCCTTGTAAGTTCAAGTTTCTGCGAGCGGCTCCGTGATAGCACTGTCTTCAAACAAGTCACTGAGTATTTTCTTTTCGTGCTAAGGTATTTTTTCTCTCAGCATTCAGACAATCCTTCTTGTAACTTGAGCAGTGGGTGACAGTCCCACTGAAGTCTATACAGTGGTACCTTGGTTCTCAAACTTAATTCGTTCCGGAAGTCCATTCGAAAACCAAAGCGTTCCAAAACCAAGGCTTGCTTTCCCATAGAAAGTAATGCAAAATGGATCAATCCATTCCAGACTTTTAAAAACAACCCCAAAAACAGCAATTTAACATGAATCTTACTATCTAACGAGACCATTGATCCATAAAATGAAAGCAAGAAACAATGTACTGCAGTCACACAATCAATCAATCAGTAGCTGAACTGGGTTCCACACAGTCACAAAAAAGAGCTACAAAAACATAAAATAAATAACAAAAACCGACAGACCTCAGCATAACACTCAAAACGGAAGTGTGGCACTCAAAACGGAACACATTCAGATTCGAAAAAAGTTTGAAAACTGGAACACTTACTTCCGTGTTTGCAGTGTTTGGGTTCCAAGTTGTTTGAGTACCAAAGCGTTTGAGAACCAAGGTCCACTGTATTGTCACTTATTGGCACCGAACTCATTGGCCACTCTAATTAACAATGCAAGACATATGTGGCTTTCAACAATGAGCTACCAGAAATAGCATGCCAGCCAGCTTCCACAGAGAATAATGACCAATTGCAAATTTCAAGTTTAATTCCAGTCCATGTGTTGCTGGAGAGTTTTCTTATCTCTACGCAATGTGTAGATGCCATCTATTTAACTGAGTAGCACTATTCAACTCATGAAAAAACAAAACAAGCATCCCAACTTGTAAGGGAAAGGAGAGAGAAAGCTTGCTCCTTTTGCCCCTATGGAAGATATATATTTTCTTTTAGATCAGGGAAGTGTGTAATTTCTCTTGCCATTTAAACCCAAAATGTTCATTGATTGCAGCACTGGAGTGACATCACAACCTGTCTTCTCACCAGGAAGGCAGAACACTGCAATGAAGGATCACCAGAAGGCGAGATGCGATAAAAATATATTGAAATTATGGTATCGACATGAAAGATCTGCACTAACGTATCTTACAGTTCAATGTTATAATATGTCTCCTCAGAAGTAAGCCCACCAACCTTAACAGGACTTACTCTCATGCAACTGTACATAGGATTACAGCTTCAGTCTGATTTGCACACACATGTTGCCCTTAGTTGCGGTCATTGGGGTTGCCAAAAGTGTCACAGCTTTTCTGTAGCTCACCTCAAATTAAAGATTGAAATCTTTAAGTAGCAGATGGCATTGGGTATACCAAGGACTGTTGAGACGGCTGCCACACAGCCAGTGTGGTGTGGTGGCTAAGAGCGGTAGACTCGTAATCTGGTGAACCGGGTTTGCGTCTCCGCTCCACCACATGCAGCTGCTGGGTGACCTTGGGCTAGTCACACTTCTCTGAAGTCTCTCAGCCCCACTCATCTCACAGAGTGTTTGCTGTGGGGGAGGAAGGAAAGGAGAATGTGAGCCACTTTGAGACTCCTTCGGGTAGTGATAAAGTGGGATATCAAATCCAAACTCCTCCTCATCCTCCTCTTCTTCCTTTAATAGAGTTTGGAGGACAGTTTGCAAGAAGGAAAGCAGTGATGTCGGGGCTATTTTTCTAGAAAAAATAGGTGCCAGAACTCACCATGATCGCCTCCCTTGTTTTCTTATCATGGCAAAGGCGGGCACCTGAGAGGTGCTGAAACTGTTCCAGCAGGTTCCAGCTGGGAAAAAAGCCTTCTGCGGCATAATTGTGAAATACCTGTTCACACCAACACAGAAAGGCTGCTCAGGTAGAATGATATATTCTGATTGCTGACAACTAGGATTTCCTCAAGGGTTTTTTTGTGCAGTGTTTTTTCAGTGCACACACCTGGACTGATGAAACACCACACAAAAGAATCTTAATCCAACCCTACACACAATAACATTCTGATTGCTTTCTTGTGGTGTTTATCAATTCATGCAAGTGTTTACACACATTAGTAGAACCCCCTACAAATGAATCTTGAAGAAATGGTGTGTTCAAAAATGTATACGGGGAGAGGGAGAGGGAGAGGGAGAGGGAGAGGGAGAGAGAGAGAGAGAGAGAGAGAGAGAGAGAGAGAGAGAACCCAGTAGAACTGAAAGTTGTGGGGAAACTGCAGATTTACAACAATCCTAACAATTGAGATTTTCTAAGTCATTCATTTCATTTTCATAAACATATACAAGACCAGATAATTCAGAACTCCATAATCCAGGGAGACATTTGGAAGAGGGGAATTTCAAAAGCACACTAATTACTAGATAACAGAGCCATCTTCAACATTTTCCTTTTCATTTCCTATTCCAGTAACACATTCATTTCAAAAAGCAAACATGTTCAGTTCAGCTTTATGCCTACTGATTAAAATACGCGTGCATCAATTAAACATTTCTCCCATGAGTTAATCCACCAAAGCCTTAGTTGATTAAACTAGTTTTTGAATGAATTAAACCTTGCAGCTTTAGTTAAGGCACATTCATCCTGATCCAATAAGATAGATCCATGCACAGAAGAAATCTTCCCACATGCACAACTAATGCAGATATGCATAGTAATGCTCCTCCAGACTCCATTGTCCAGCAGTTGGGGAGTGTATAATGAGAAATCACTGTGTTTCATTTGAAGGTTTGAAGGTTCTTACAGGCCCAGCATGACCTGGAGAAGATATCTGTACCTAGTTTTTGCATTGTGCTTCTAAGTGAGCTGGAATGACTCAGTAGTGCAGCCAGGGTGGGATATTGTCCCTGACCATGCACTGTGTGTCCAACATAAAGTATACTGGATAATTGGAAGAGTGAGCTGAAGTTTAGAGCATGTCATTCTTTGAAGGACAACTACTTGAAAATGATTTACGGATGGTATTTAACGCAGGTGGTGCTGTGGTCTAAACCACTGAGCCTAGGAAGGTTGGCAGTTCAAATCCTCGCAATGGGGTGAGCTCCTGTTGCTCAGTCCCAGCTCCTGCCAACCTAGCAGTTTGAAAGCACGCCAGTGCAAGTAGATAAATAGGTACCACTCCGGCGGGAAGGTAAACGGCATTTCCGTGTGCTGCTCTGTTTCGCCAGAAGCGGCTTAGTCATGCTGGCCACATGACCCGGAAAAACTGTCTGCAGACAAACATTGGCTCCCTTGGCCAGTAGAGCGAGATGAGCGCCGCAACCCCAGAGTCGTTCGCGACTGGACTTAACTGTCAGGGGTCCTTTACCTTTCCTTTTAAGCTTGCTAAGAGGTATAAGACTGAATCAGATAAGTGCTGGAGATGCAAAGAAGTGGAGGGAACGTTCTTGCATATGTGGTGGACCTGTAAAGGGGTAAAAGAGTATTGGGAAATGATCCACAATGAATTGAAAAAAATGTTTAAAAGTACTTTCCCAAAAAAACAGAGTCCTTTTTTGTTGGGAATAATTCAGATGACTGCCATCTGAATTCAGTCACCAGTCTAGCTGCCACGTTCTGGATTAATTGCAGTTTCCGGGTCACCTTCAAAGGTAGCCCCACATAGAGCGCATTGCAGTAGTCTAAGCGGGAGATAACTGGAAGCGAAAACGGGGTCTCCTTCCAGGGGGGGAGGGTCAGGCACCCAGGAGCAGATAGGAAATGGAGGGGGGCGTCGTCAGACGGAAACCGCGTACAAACTAAAGAGAGATAGAGTCTGTGACAACAGAGGAGAGGGAGGGGGAACGGGAGAGGGGGAAGGTGACAGGGAAGTCTCAGGGCTGTTTCCACAAAATAAGCCACAGCAACGAGTGGCCGGGCAGCTAGTATTATTATATAAGGATATATGGTACGAAATGTTATAAGAAAGTACTAGAGACTATAGTAAGAATAAAGTAAGAAATTGTAAATGTAAATGTAAAGTACTTTGGGAAAGGACAGGAAGTTGGCATTTATATCTATATGATTTAGTTTAGTGGAATTTAGATTTGTGAATTTATTACTTTAATATATCTTTGTCTAGTTTAATTAATATAAGAAAAGAGCACTTGCATTTATAAGTATAAACTAATATCTAATGGTGTTAATATTCAAAGTTGTACATGTATTAAAGACTATGTATGGATTTAATTTAATAAATAAAAAGTATTTTAAAAATGGAAAACAAGCGAGGTCCCAACTAAAGAAGAATGGCAACTTAAACTGACAGAATATGAGCAGCTTGCAGATTTAACATACAGAATAAGAAAACAAGAACATATGTTTAAAGAAGTTTGGAAAATGTTTATTGACTATATGGAGGAAAATTGTGTTCACTTGAAAACGTTGGCAGCATTAAGATAAATTCAACAGTGTAAACAAGTTTTGATAGATGTAATAATGGAATACTGAATGGTTTAACTTTATGTAAAATATGCAGGGATTTATGATATGCAAAATGAACCATGGAAAGAGAAGAAGGGAAGTCATTGACATTTTAAGGTTGTTTAAATGAATATTCTAAATTGTAAAACAGGAAATTTAAATATATATATATATATATATATATATATATATATATATATATATATATGAACTATATTGGATAAGAACACAGGGGTAGCATCCTGGCAACCACAACATTTTAGTTGACTACTAAGGCCAGACAAACTTTCTTGAAGCCTGATTGTGGGCAGCTTCTTCACTTTTTATCTTGACCTCAGAGAGAAACTTTGTCCACCCAGCAATTGAGAAGAGTCAAATTTGCGAGAAATATCATTGGTAACCAGAACTCTAAGATAATGTATTATAGGCTGAAGAATGTTTTTTTGAAAACCAAAAACTTTATAGACATAGAACATTTCCAGCCATAGCTATTCATATTGGCTTCATTAGGATTTTACTTTTGTCCCATGGCTTCGGTGATGAGTTTGCTTTCAAAAAAGTCATTGTTGGCTCATTTCTTAATAGGCTGGATGTCATTACAAAATATGGATCGATACTGATACAGGCTTTTTGTTCCTCGGTGTAATGTGCCTTCAGTATGTGTGAAATGCCTGATGAATAAATTACAGGCACTTTCCAAATTGTCTATTGATCCTCAAGAAGGACCAAGAGTGGGAACTCATAATTGATGCAATCTGAAGCAAAGTAAATAATATTGGGCTTAGATCTTTTTAAAAGTTTGGAAGGAAAATGGACAGAATAGCATATTTGTCACCAGGGCTGTATATATTGTGATAGTTCATCTGCTCTTAGACAACTGAGTCAAAAGCCACCAACTATAGCACATAATACTTCACACTAGTTTCCTGGCAACAAAAGTTCTGGTTCCATTTCATATGAAAAATGCAGCCTTGCCGGGTTCCTAGCCTTCAGGTTTCTCTGCTTTTTGCTGGATATATATATATATATATTGCCTAAGATGGTTGCTTTTAACCCTTTCTGATTGAGGGACCCATGTAACACATTAGGATAATCTGCGGAACACACTGCTCGCTACTATGACCACAAAGTAAACTTAAGTAAACATTCATAATTTATTTAACCATCTCAAAACTCAAAGGCAAACATATCTGCTAATTAAGGATTATAACTTGGAATAACATTCAAGGTCATTGGTGGTGATGGACAGATCAGTCTATTTCTGGTCTGTGTCCATTTTCCATGTGCCTATTCATAAGGTTATTCCATCCCATTTCTTAAAACAAGGAGTAACTTATTGAAAAGAAAAGGGAGAAGTTTTGTTTTGTTTTGATTTGATTTGATTTGCCCAATTCATAAGACAGTCTCCCACAATCAAAAAATTGTCCTGCTTTTTAGTTTGAAAAACTTTAGGCGAGTTTGCATTATAGGCGCATTTCACACACACACACCCCGTTCAGTTGTAGAGTTTGTGTGTGATTTATTTGCTCCTTTGTATTCTAAGGCTTTTCTGTTCTCTAAAAAAAAAAACACTTTCGTTATTTAATTTTCATTTCATTTGTTTTATTTTATTTTTCCTTAGGTTTCTGCAATGTCTGGTACTCCTTACTGATTCACTAAGCTAACCCTACTAGAGCAATGTTCCAGTTGTGTCATTTATAGCCAGATTATTAATACTCACTTACCCAAGTGATCTTGATTTAACTTGCTCCCTTCTGCCCTTGTGAGAGATCCACTGCATCAATTGTTCTGACAGCTGACAGACTTCACCCCTTCACAAGGGATTCTAGAGTGGATCCCTTGCTTGAACATTTCACCCACTTGTTTGAAAGGAAAAGAGTTATAGCCCTTTTTAGATTCCTCGTTATAGTCAATGGAAGAAAAGAGCTTCATATTTAGCAGGCTCTGATTCAGACCTGAATAACAAGTTGAGGAAACAGATTGGGTTGCTTCCCAATGACAGAGGATGAGGGGCAATTCTTGTAACTGGTGAACATACTTAGATTTAGGATGGAAAGCATGTGTGTGCTCCTCTTCTGATGCCCTTTAAACATATCCACTTTATATTACTATGAGGTTTTTTTTGGGGGGTGAGATAGGCTGTATGCTTGAGTCCCTTTATAATTCCTGGATCCACCACAGATTTGATTCTTGGAATGGCCAGGCTAGCATCCTGGTGAGGTAAAAGGTAAAAAGGTAAAGGACCCCTGGGCGGTTAAGTCCAGTCAAAAGTGACTATGGGGTTGCGGCGCTCATCTTGCTGTCAGACCAAGGGAGATGGCGTTTGTCCACAGACAGCTTTCTGGGTCATGTGGCCAGCATGACTAAGCCGCTTCTGGTGCAACAGAACACCGTGATGGAAACCAGAGTGCACGGAAACGCCATTTACCTTCACACCGCAGCAGTACCTGTTTATCTACTCACACTGGCATGTTTTCAAACTGCTAGGTTGGCAGGAGCTGGGATAGAGCAACAGGAGCTCACTCATCATGGGGATTCGAACTGCCGATCTTCTGTTCAGCAAGCCCAAGAGGCTCAGTGGTTTAGACCACAGCGCCTTTACCTGGTGAGGTAGTGGCCCTCTAAATACCGGACATTAAGGGGGGAAAGGAAGTGGTTCTGTGCCTCAACTCACAGGCAGTTAAAAAGACAAAAGGCAGGGTTGTTGAGAGTTGGGTGCGTCCAAGCTAGAAGCTAGGCTGCAGGCTGGGCAGCTGGGAGACAGAGCCATGCTTGATTTCTGTTGGAATCCAAGGCTGTGGCTATGGAAGACCTCTTGGGGTCTTGCTAATGCTGTGATGCTGTGAACCCCTCCATCAAAAGCTCAGGTTGTATAAATGTGTAAAAAAACCATATATCCTAAAGACACCACAATCTCCACTGTGCCTCATTCCCCAAAGGAACACAAACCCTGCGTAGGTGCCAGGAACCCCTGGTATCTCACACCACTCAGAGATTGGGGTAGCAAGCAGCAATATTAAACCAGCACGACCTGACCTAGATTCTGCCACTTCTAGTTGTGCACCCTTATTTACATTTTCCTCTTATTTTCTATTCTTCACAAAGCAGTCTTCATACAATAATTGCAAAGAAATTCTGATTTCCACATAGCCGAGGATTGTTATTCTCATTTAATTTGACAAGGCAGGTGGCCTGCAAGTGATTAATTAACATCTCAGAACTTCTTTGTGATTAATTACTGTCCCTTGACCACTTGTCTGAGTGAGAAAAGAGCCCGGTGGAACACCCACAATGTAAGTAAGTACCAGTGTGTATACAAATTCCTTTTCTCCTGTTACTCTCACTTCTACCTGTTGCCGTTCCTGTCCCCAGATTGTAACTTGACCCCAGTTTTAGGGCTAGGATCTCTGCGGCAAAAAAATGTTCATTACATCTTGTACACTGCCAGGAACAATTATACCCTGATCCTGATAAAATCCTGCACGAATACTAATGCAGTATTTAAGTCTTAATGTTTATTTGCCATTTCCTAATCTTTCAGTAAAAAGCCTGTCTACCTTGTTTGCTATGCCCCGTCATGGTATATTTTGTATATCTATTTTCACAGGAATTTTCTTTACAGATTTCTGAGTTAGCTTTTTGAAATGTACCTTATTACTAGGGGTGTGTGAACTCTGCCCCCCTCCCCACAAAAAACAGGCATGAAGAAAAGCTGTATTCCATGTAAATTATGAAAACCGAGGAAATTTGCATTATATGTCCAATTCCACATTATTTATTCTGTATTTTTTAGCTATTTTGCATTATTTATTTGGGTTGGCTAGTCTGTAAGGCACTACAAGTCTCTTTGAGTTTTTTAGTACTACAGATAAATTTATTGGCATTAAACCATCCATACTTAAAACACCTAAAGTCCAAACAGGCATACAAAAATTTACACTGGGATTACGCTGGGGTCTTTTAATAGTGGTTTAAAAGAAACTGAACAGGGTGGGCCTCTTTGGTAGAGAATTCCACAATGATGACCACCATAAAAATCCCTGGGTTTTTTAATCCGATTTTTAACTTTCCCTAGTCTATGGCAACTGAAGCAGACCCTCAGTTAAAGCCTTGCATGGGAGAAGACAAAAAAAACCCTTGATATATAGCCACCTGTACATTTAGGAAGGCGTAACATGCAGGGGACATGGGTGGCGCTGTGGGTTAAACCACAGAACCTAGGGCTTGCTGATCAGAAGGTCAGCAGTTTGAATCCCCACGACGGGGTTTGCTCCCTGCTCCTGCCAACCTAGCAGTTCAAAAGCATGAAGTGCAAGTAGATAAATAGGTACCACTCCAGCAGGAAGATAAATGGCGTTTCCATGTGCTGCTCTGGTTCGCCAGAAGCGGCTTAGTCATGTTGGCCACATGACCCGGAAGCTGTATGAGGGCTCCCTCGGCCAGTAAAGTGAGATGAGCGCCGCAACCCCAGAGTCGTCCACGACTGGACCTAATGGTCAGGGGTCCCTTTACCTTTAACATGCAAGTGAGAACCCCTTATTCCAGAGAAAATTATTTCCTGTTTGTTTAAATTGTTTATTTACTTATTTAAAATATTTAAAATCTTCTCTCTGTAACTTAGAAACATAAACGTGTGTGTGTGTATACACAAAACCTCACAATTTACCAATCAAAGCCAAATCATATTTAAAAAGCTTTGTTAAAGCAACACGTTATAAGCTTGCACCTGAAAGGCAGACAAAGATGAGCAACAGCATATTCCTGTGGGAAAGAAGTTCTGCAGAACCAGAGCCACCACCGTAAAGGCCTTGTTCATCTTCCCTACTGATGCCAACTTATGAAGGCTTCCATGGACCAAAAACCTCATAAGTGGGAAAATTGTTCTTAAACTGGACCGACCAGGCTACATTACTGCTACCCAAAAAAATCAACTTCTACAATCCATTTGAAATGTTGTTTTCATGAGGAGAAGGGTCGTTTGCAGTTGAGGTATAGGAGCTGCAGCTTATGAAATTATTTTCAGTAACAGAAGGGTTTCGTCGTGCCCAATTGGGCTTTCGTCATTTCTAACTAACAGGCTACGTTGCAAATGGAAAATTCATTGAGTTCAAAAAGATAAAAAGGTTGCACTAAGCTTATGGTAGATTGCTTCTATTTTGTGGGAGCAGATGCTGGTGGAATTAAAAATCCCCTGAAAGTCCCAGAGAAGTGAATGGGCACTTTATGTTTTGCTCACTTGACGTTAAATGGAGCTTCTGCATATGAAATTCCAGTTTGGCTGGATCTACACTGACCTGTTTAACATTATTAGAACGCTATTAGATATATTGTTCTAAAATGTCACAGGGCATACTTGTAAATTAAAAGTGTTTCTTACCTTTGTTTTCCCCATCAGAACACTGTTTCCTTAATGCCAGTTACTGGTTGCTCTGGTGTCGCATTTTAATAACGCATTATGAATGTTAAAAGTAGGATGTCATGTGTCCATCGACGTTATGAAAACCATTCCTTAACCCTTTCTTAGTGTTAAAAACAATGAGTGTAGACCCGCCCTAAGCCTTTTCTAAGGCTTCCACTTCACGAGAACTTTCAAACGACCTTGCTTTGCCACCCTGCATCCCATGATCTATATCTTTAAGGAAGGCAAACTCACTCTTCACTCTCTGTCTTCACTGTAGAATTGGGGTCTGTGTTTGACCCCATGACCTCGATGAGGCACCGGCTTCATTTCATTTTGATGTCCCTGCTAGGCTCTGCCTGACCACCAGTGCAGAGCCCTATACTAGGAAACTGTTGACAAACCATTAGCGGTAATTGTTATCTTGCAAAACTGGGAAGCAGAACATCAGATTGACTTTCTGTCTCTCTCAGACGGCAGAGAATTCATCAAAGGCTGTCTATCTGTGTTAGTACCAAAGAGGACATTGATGAGGTGGCGAAAGGGTCAAAGGCAGAACGCTGTGCTTTCATTGATGTTACCATTCCCATGTGGATTTATTGGGAGGAAAAGGCTTCCCAAAGAACTGGCTACCCACACTTCGTAGAAGAGGAATAGTATCTCTGTATATAAAAGGCCTGTTGTTATTGTCCATGGAATTTTCTTGGCAGGGATACTGGAGTGGCTTGCCGGTTCCTTCTCCAGGTGGATCACAGTTAGTCTAAACTCTCGGCTATGCCCTGTCCATCTTGGGTGGTCCTGCACGACATAGCTCATAGCTTCTCTGAGTTATTCAAGACCCTTCACCACAAGAAGGCAGTGATAAATAACCATGAATAAATCTTATTGGTGACAAAGATCTGTATAGATCTATGGTTTTCCCAGTAGTGATGTATGGAAGTGAGAGCTGCACCATAGAGCTGGACCATAGAGAAGGCTGATCACCGGAGAATTGATGCTTTTGATTGGGGTGCTGGGGGAGACTCTTGAGAGTCCCTGGACTGCAAAAAGACCAAACGTATCGATTCTGAAGGAAATCAACCCTGAGTGCTCACTGGAAGGACAGATCCTGAAGCTGAGACTCAAATACTTTGGCCACCTCATGAGAAGAGAAGACTCTCTGGGAAAAAAAACTCTGATGTTGGATAAGATTGAGGACACAAGGAGAAGAGGACAACAGAGGATGAGATGGTTGGACAGTTTTATACATCTGAAGGCAGCTCTGTTATGGAAGCTTTTAATGTTTAATATATCAATGCATTTTAATATTCTGTTGGAAGCTGGCCAGAGTGCCTGGGGAAACCCAGCCAGATGGGCAGGGTATAAAGAATATATTATTATTATTATTATTATTATTATTATTATTATTATTATTATTATTGAAGTGACCAACATGAATTTGACAAAACTGTGGGAGGCATTGGAAGACAGGAGTGCCTGGCATGCTCTGGTCCATGGGGTCATGAAAAGTCAGACACGACTAAATGACTAAACAACAACAAATTCCAACTATTTCTGGTGTGGCCAAAACCTGAACGTCTGCCAGATCCTGATACTCCATTCATGTTCTAGATACAAAACAGCACATTGTAGTTAACAGGACAAGTGGCCTAGGCAATGAAAAGCAGAGAATAGGATTAGATCCCACCCCAGTGGTCTTCCCTAAGAACATCCTTTTTTAACATTTTCCTAGTTAAGGCTATTATGCGTATCATCACCATCATCCTTGAAGGGTCCTGGGGACTGTGATGCAGGGGTCTACCATAGACTGAAGACCGTGCAAATCTTCCAGCTTATTTGCTTCAAAGGCTCTGAGACAGGGGAGAAAGGCTTTGGGAGTAAGCTCCAAGGAACAATCCACACCCGCTGCCTTGTGGGACATCTAAGACTAAGGAGCAAACCTTACACAAACTGTCCCTAAGACAGTTTGGTGGTGCCTTCGATGCCTCAAAGCAAATCTAGAAAAATATAGTATTGTTGTAAACAAAACACCGACAACTGGGAAACACTGGCCTGCGTGTGCTCCTATTGGAGAACAGCCTGTACCAGGTGCCATGGGTTTTGAAGACGCTCGAACTGAGGACGAAAGGGAGAAACATGCTAAGAGGAAGGCACACTTGGCAAACCCTCACCATGATCAACTCCCACCCGGAAACCAATGTGGAAGGATGTGTAAATCCAGAATTGGCCTCCACAGTCACTTACAGACTCACTGTTAAGACCATGTTTATGGAAGACAATCTTACTGGGCTACGAGTGACAGAAGAAGAAGAAGAAGAAGAAGAAGAAGAAGAAGAAGAAGAAGAAGAAGAAGAAGAAGAAGAATGGCTGGGGAAACACAGCCAGATGGGTGGGGTATAAATAATAATAATAATAATAATAATAATAATTATTATTATTATTATTATTATTATTATTATTATTATTATTATTATTATTTGATGCCTCCTTCTGGCAACTGCTGCAGCCAAGCTAGAGCCAAGAGTCTTATCATCTGGACAGTCTAGAACCTCTATCTAAACCCAGTGGGTCTGTGTATGCTATCCTTGCCCCACTGACAGATATGCAACATTACCAAAAACATCTGAATCTAGAAATCAGGGGATGTGGTCACAGATCTCCTGCACCATGTGGTGTTTGGCCTTCTATTTACTCCAAATTCTGAGTGAAAAGCTGCTGTCTGGCAGGCATCAGCAGTTAGCTATAGACTTATTCGGAGCCCAGATGGACTATATTCCAACCTCCAGAGTCTATGCTTGTGCAGCCATTCAAGCCACTTCACTTGAACAGAGCCTGACAGGCAAATAATCAGGTTCAGCTTCCTGTACACTCAAGTTCAGAGGTATGGGGAAAGACTGGAATAATGAAATCCAGGAAGAAAGAAAAATAAAGCCATGCACTTGAGAAGAAATAGAAGCACAAAAATGTAGCTAAGATCGATCCTACCTTTTCTTGGCCCAACTTCTTCTGGCACTCGATTGCAAAGTAGCACAGAACACTCCTTCAGAAACCATGAAGAAAGGAAAGCATATTTTTTATATATGGAACACAGCCATTTAATAATGCAAATTCCTTGAGTCACTTCAGGCAGAAAACATCACAATTGCAAATTGATGTCAACAATATTTTACACAGCAGGTAGCAACAAATTTGCATGGAGATCCAAAAACTGACAGAACCTCACAGTTTCTCCCTCCCTCTCTATCTGTGCAATGCAAGTTTTTGCTAGTTTTAAACCATTTGTGTCAGGATAGGTAGCAACCAAAGTCAGGACAAAGCTGCACATTATGCTAGACACATCACATCCTTAACTGTATGAATCTTTCTATAATTGCAAATAGCACCCAGGAATCCGTGCTGAAACCACCACACTCAGGGAATGGGCTAATCCTTTCCCCCTTGCTGCAGTCCCAAGGACACACTGATTCTATGAAAATCACACAACTCTTTTCTCCCCTTGTTTTCAGAAACTTTAGTAAAGGTAAAGGGACCCCTGACTGTTAGGTCCATTCGCAGACGACTCTGGGGTTGTGGGGCTCATCTTGCTTTACTGGCCGAGGGAGCCGGCGTACAGCTTCCAGTTCATGTGGCCAGCATGACTAAGCCACTTCTGGCAAACCAGAGCAGCACATGGAAATGCCATTTACCTTCCTGCCAGAGCGGTACCTATTTATCTACTTGCACTTTGACGTGCTTTCAAACTGCTAGGTTGGCAGGAGCAGGGACTGAACAATGGGAGCTCACCCCGTCGCAGGGATTCGAACCGCTGACCTTCTGATCGGCAAGCCCTAGGCTCTGTGGTTTAACCCACAGAGCCACCCATGTCCCTTTTTCAGAAACTTTAGCCCATGCTGATTACCTACAGCTCCCACCACCACCACCACCTTCATGTGTTCTTCTTAAAATGTGCATAGATCCTACATGCAGATGTAAATATGGCATGCGGGTGGTGCTGTGGTCTAAACCACTGACCATCTTGGGCTTGCCGATCAAAAGGTCAGCGGTTCGAATCCCTGCAATGGAGTGAGCTCCAGCTGCTCTGTCCCAGCTCCTGCCAACCTAGCAGTTTGAAAGCACGTCAGTGCAAGTAGATAAATAGGTACCGCTGGTTTCTAACTTGGTAAGACATTTCTTTTGTTTGATTTTCTTATCCACTGCCATGGAGGGAGGGAGCCAATTCCCCAAAGCCTTACACTTAGGGACTCCACTCTGGATTCGTGTAGGGTTTACACCTTAGACATTTCTTCTCCCAAAGATATCCCACAAGGCAGTGGAGATTTAGGATCAGAGTTTTCCTTCACCTAGATGGGCTCCCTTCCCAGGTGGAAGAGCCCCATCCACCCCTAGAACTGGTTAGCACTACGTGTACTGTAGTACACATGTGGTAGATCAGCACATATGATCCTTTCCATGCATTCATTGTAACAATAATAATAAAAATAATAATTTTGTTGTTGTTGTTTAGTCGTTTAGTCATGTCTGACTCTCCGTGACCCCATGGACCAGAGCACTCCAGGCACTCCTGTCTTCCACTGCCTCCCACAATTTGGTCAAACTCATGTTGGTGGCATCGAGAACACTGTCCAACCATCACATCCTCTGTCGTCCCCTTCTCCTTGTGCCCTCAATCTTTCCCAACATCAGGGTATTTTCCAGGGAGTCTTCTCTTCTCATGAGGTGGCCAAAGTATTGGAGCCTGAGCTTCAGGATCTGTCCTTCCTGTGAGCACTCAGGGCTGATGTCCTTCAGAATGGATAGGTTTGATCTTCTTGCAGTCCATGGGACTCTCAAGAGTCTCCTCCAGCACCAGATAAATAATAATAATAATAATAATAATAATAATAATAATAATAATAATTTATTATTTATGCCCCAGCCACCAAACATTAACAACTTCCCTAAACAGAGCTGCCTTCAGGGGTCTTCTAAAAGTCAGATAGTTGTTTATTTCCTTGACATCTGATGGGAGGGCGTTCCACAGGGCAGGCGCCACTACTAAGAAGGCCCTCTGCCTGGTTCCCTTCTCACAGGGAGGGAACCACCAGAAGGTCCTCGGAGCTGGACCTCAGTGTCCAGGATGAACGATTGGGGTGGAAATGCTCCTTCAGGTATACTGGGCTGAGGCCGTTTGAGGCTTTAAAGGTCAGCACCGACACTTTGAAATGTGCTCAGAAATGTACTGGGAGCCAATGTAGGTCTTTCAGGACCAGTGTTATATGGTCTTGGCAGCCACTCCCAGTCACCCGTCTAGCTGCCGCATTCTGGATTAATTGTAGTTTCTGGGTCACCTTCAAAGGTAGCCCCACGTAGAGCGTATTGCAGTAGTCCAAGTGGGAGATAACCAGAGCATGCACCACTCTGGTAAGACACTCTGTGGCAGGTAGGGCCTCAGCTTGCGGACCAAATGGAGCTGGTAGACAGCTGCTCTGGAGACAGAATTGACTTGCACCTTCATGGTCAGCTGTGAGTCCAAAATGTCTCCCAGGCTGCACACCTGCTCTTTCAGGGGCACAGTTACCCCATTCAGCACCAGGGAGTCCTCCACACCATCCTGTCTCCTATGTGATCTGTTACCCACAGAATACCTCCGCATTCATTACCACTCTCCATATTCTCAGTGTGCACTCTAGACAGTCTGCGGGCCGGTAGGGTCTCAGCCTGTGTACCAGATGGAGCTAGTAGACAGCTGCCCTGGACACAGAATGCTTACAGTTTCCCTTTATAGAAATTCAGGTAGCACATGTTGACATTTGCAGTTTGTTTTCCACCTGCAGACCATGTAATCACCAGTGGTTAGAGGTCTGCGTGCTCCCTTTTTCTGATAACAGCGACTCTTTAATTTGCTCCCACTTCCCATGATGAGGCTAATTATTATTTCTCCCCAAAATGAAAAAGGAAAACACAGGTGCACAATAATTAATTACGGGCTTTGGCTCAAAGGAAAATATCCTCTGTGTACGCAGAAAAGTTTCCCTTCTCATGAATTATAACACAACAGAAAGGCGCATTTGTACAAAAGCACTGGGCAGGCCCTCATCATAAACACATTTATGTTGATGAGAGTTATGCATATCTCAAGGGGCTCAGGCTTGAAGGACTTATGCGCTTCATTCCACTTCTGTTCCAACAACTCCTGGGCAGGCTAAGTGCTGGGTAATGGATTTCTATTTTAAGTCAAGTGTTCGAAGCCTGTGCTCAGAGCTGAAGAAACAGGCATTTCAATCCACCATGTAGAGCTTGCCAGGAATCTTCTATGTGCCCTGGATACAGCAACCACCAAGCTGAAGTCCTCAAAAAATTAAGACTAATCTCCCGTGTTAATCTTTGCCATTTCACTTCCACTAAGAGCCTTTTTGACAGAGAATTGTTAAATTTGTTCTAATTATTTTTTTTCCTCTGCTACCCAAGAGAGGGAAGGATAATGAAGTACCTCTCTATAATTCTGTTGAGCTTGCCGTCTCTCTTTCTCTCATTAGGGCTTTTTTGTCCACCATTCGTGAAACCAGTGCAGTTCGCATTGGCTGCGAGAGTAGCCTGGTCCACGGCCGAGTTCACGAGTCAATAGAATCATGTCTCTGTTTTCATGCAGCCACTGCGGCTAATGGGGAGTCCTGCCCTCGAGAAACTGTTGTAAAACAGCTCCTCTCCCTGAAGATAACTTATGAAGAATTGAGGGGATACTTGGGGCAAGCTCTAATTGGCAGTGTGGATTCGAGTCCTGGGGGTCCCTTCTCTCCTCCACCCTGACATGCAAAAGCTGGGTGGAGCAGTCCCCACCCCAACGCCATTTTGTCACGATGGGGCTTGAATTTGTTTATCATATTTTGAAATCCATACCCAATGCAATGAAGTTCTGGACATTGCTGCTCTCAAAATGCACCTGTGGCTTCCTTTGTTCTCCATCCTAATTGCTTCAGCAAAAGCACTTATTCTTCAGTGGGGGTTTTTACCCTCCCCCCATCTTATATAGCTTCTCCTTTCTTTGTTTGCCTTGTATTCTAAGTAGGGATGTAGAGGAATTCCAGCAAAATTGGAAACAGGAGCAGAAATTGCAGGAGTTTGCTAACTCATCCCATGTCTGAAATGGAATGCAACTTAGTGAATACATTCAGTATTTGGCCTTGTTGTTGTTGTTGTTGCTTTCAGTCCACAAATGGTACAAAACTGATTACATCTCTCCTGCCCGCCTTTGCACTAAAATGAATGGGGTGGGATAATGTAATGGCAAGGTAATTTGCCCCAGGGGCCAGCGAGACACATAATGTCATTTTTGGTAGGAGGGAAACTGCAGCGGAATGGAAGCAGTGCTGCGTGTGACAAATACAGTTACAGTCATACCTCAGGTTACAGCCGCTTCAGGGTGCGTTTTTTTCATGTTAAGAACGCAGCAACCCCGGAAGAGTTTACTTCCGGATTTCGTCACTCGCACATGTGCAGAAGCGTTCTGCGCACTTCGTGCATGTGCAGAAGCACTCTATCGGTGCTTCGCACGTGCGCAAAAGCGCCGCTCTGGTTGTAGACTTTTCGGGGTGCGAACGACACCCCGGAATGAATCATGTCCACAAAAAGAGGTACCACTGTATGGAGTGAGCAAAAGAGTGATGCCGACATACATTCCTAATTCAAAGGCAGCATTTGTTAGCAGTGTGTGGTATAAGGGGATATGAACCGCTGGCTGCAAGGTTGCCTGGGGATTTGCGGCAGTTGTGTCATTGCAGCCGGTGCCACAGGAACTCTTGCGAGTGGAGAACTCTTTCACACTGTTGTTGTTGGA
This sequence comes from Lacerta agilis, assembly GCF_009819535.1. NCBI lineage: Eukaryota > Metazoa > Chordata > Lepidosauria > Squamata > Lacertidae > Lacerta > Lacerta agilis. The sequence goes on along the minus strand of NC_046320.1, from coordinate 5,324,513 downwards.
TATATGCAGGAACCTGTCCTTACAGTGTGTCTGCATTGGCACCCATGCATTTGCTCCCTCCTATGTGGGTGACAATGTGGAGGGCATTGGCAGCGTTCCCATGGGCACCAGAGATGTGGTCATGGTTATCCCTCTATTGGCGGTGGTTGTGGTGTTTTGAGTGGTGTGTTTTCCTCTTGCTATCCTAGGCTGATTGCATATGCAGTTTTGTGCCATTGCCCTGGTGTAATGGGGATTTTTTCTCTTAAATTATTTCAATTTAAGGAATTATCATGAGAATTAACAACATGGATACAATATCATCATCTAAATGAAGCATTTAAGAAAGATAGGGTACGAGGGTTTGGGGAACAAATATCACAACCGGAGAGAGACCTGTTGGAATTTAATGTAAAAGTGCTGTCTAAAATGTGTAAGATATTATTGGAATGGGAGACAAAGGATGGGCAAGTAAAATCTTCAATGATACATTGGGCAATAAAGGGACGCAAGTGGCTCTGTGGTCTAAACCACAGAGCCAAGGGCTTGCCGATCAGAAGGTCGGCTGTTCGAATCCCCACGACAGGGTAAGCTCCCATTGCTTGGTCCCAGCTCCTGCCAACCTAGCAGATTGAAAGCACGTCAAAGTGCAAGTAGATAAATAGGTACCGCTCCTGCGGGAAGGTAAATGGCGTTTCTGTGTGCTGCTCTGGTTCACCAGAAGCGGCTCAGTCATGCTGGCCACATGACCCGGAAGCTGTCTGCAGACAAACGCTGGCTCCCTCAGCTTATAGAGCGAGATGAGCGCCACAACCCCAGAGTTGTCCATGACTAGACCTAGCAGTCAGGGGTACCTTTACCTTTACCTTTACATTGGGCAATAGGTATTGATCATAATATAGACATGGAAGCATGGGAACAATTGTGGAATATGGATATAAAATTTACAGCATGTTATGGTCTAAGAAAAAATGATATGAAAATGATATATCGATGGTAACTAATACCAAGTAAGTTGGCAAAAATGTATAAATCAAATAATTGTAAAGAGAAAGAAGGTTCTTTTTATCACGTGATCGTCTTGTAGTAAGGTTAAAGCTTACTGGGAAATGATATATAATGAAATGAAATGAAAAGGGAATTTTTCTCCCTCCCCAGTAATGTTTGAGTGTAGGTTCACCTGCTAAAATTCCAGTGGGCAACTCATAAAAAAGATAACTGAGCCCAGGCAGTGTTGCCCACATCAACTTCTTACCACTCAGAGAAGCAAAAAGAATGCAACTGTAAGGTGCTGAACCAATGACGTGTTGGGAGACATACTCCTTGAACTCAAATTCACTGCATTTTTCGGCTAAAAATGTGGCCTATCACAAGGGATGGAGATAGTCTAAACTTTTTTTGTAATAAGATTACCTGTTGCATAAGCAGCAGGGAACTCAACAAACCTCAAGGGGACTTGCATCTAAATAAGTGTGCAAAAGATTGCAGTCTCACTCATAAGATGTATCTAATTTACAAGTTGTGCAGCACTTTGGAAATACTGATGAAATGTCTCCTATGTCTACCGGTTCTTTACTTCCCCTGAATAAAAGCATTAAAATAGTAATAATAATTATCACCTGTATTTTAAGCTTCTTTTGTTGTTTAACACAAAGGATTAGCTTTCATTCTGAAAGGAGAAACATGTTAAGGACTGTGATGTCAAACAAGAGAGGAAATGCTTTAGCAACTAATGATTAAAACATTAGCTAGCACAATGATAGATCTCAAAGTTAACGTTTATTCATTTCTTCTTGTTTTCCAGGATTAAAACCACAACAAATGTTTCAAGTAGCATAAATGAAGTATAAGCAAAGAAGAAAAGCTAAAATTGGGTACAGTTTTTTAATCACCTCACAATGTCTACATACAGGTGCTATTTTAAATCCCCTAGGAGAAATCAAAGGCAGGTTCCTCTGATCCAGAATTACTTGGTTTATTTTCTCAGGAAACTTTCAAATTGTTGTCAGGGTGTGAAGACCTATGTGACCATGGCATATTTGTTATCATGGGATACAACATCAATTTCCCTTGGTAGAAAGCTGTTTTAATATGACATATGCATGTGTATTTTGATTTTGCAATGCAACATAGGATTTGTAGTGGAGCAGAAGTTGTACAACATAGGAAGATTCCAGAACAAAATGAGACATTGCAGGATTTGATGAGCTTGTGGTTTGGTGTAAAAGGGTCATGAGATTAAATGTGAGTTGGCAGTATGGAGTGGTTCAATATCGTGAGAGTCCAAGAACTCCATTACAGAAGGGTGAAAACTTCCTGGGCAACACAGTGGCTCTGTGTTTCATTGTCTCCAATCTCTACAGAGTTCTCTCTTGCCCTGTCTTTGTTTGATATAAGACAGCGTGACATATCAGGTCCTCCCTTAAAAAGGGCACATATTGCGGTGTGACCTGGCAACCAAATCCCTGTGTTGTGGGTGGGAGTGATTTACAGCCACAATACCCAATCGGTAGGTCCCTCGGTGCAGGGTTCAATCTGGCCAATGAGATGCAAGCTAAATGGATCAAGAGACCTATAAAGACCCATGCACATGACCCTGAGCTTCCTCTTTGGGCCAGTGCATCGGAACACCTGCCCACCTCTCCCTATATTTAGGGCTTGTGCTTGACCTTGCTATGCCGTCTATCACTGGGACAGGGGCATGGCAGGAATTTTCCCCACTTGGCTGATTGGCTATTGCCATTTGGGTTTTGCCTGCCGCGTAGCAAATCGTCACAACTTGTAAGGTTGCGGATAGGCTCTGGTTCAGATGATAGGGATGGGAGAACGCTCTCACCATCCATATGTGAAGGGTATTCCATTAAAGGAATCCAGGGACCCGGTGGTTTGGTTAACCCCTGAGTCGGGGTTGTGCCCATGCCTGAGTCCAGGGGGACATTTTGGTGGCGGATAGAGCAGGTCCCCCGGCTTTCCGCTATCCAGGTGTTCACCCTTGGCTGACCTATGCTGGAACCCTGGGAGCCGGGAGCTAGTTGAACCAGAGCCTATGCAACCACTCACTTTCTGTAATCAATAAAGTTGTGGCCTAAATTCTGCCAAAAACCAAATCAAAATTTGAGTCCTGTCTGAATTTATTTGGGCTGAAGTTAAAAGGTCTAAACACAAAAATGTTGTGTGGGCAAGATGATCTAATGGTGTTTCTTCTATGTATTTTTGGCATTGCACCACTTTGCTTTCCACTTTTTCTTGAGTAGTAGCAAATTCCAGGGGTGGCTTACAGGATTGGCTTCATCATGAGAAGACTACTGGTGATTTGTAGTATCAGTAAAACCTAGTCTTTTAACATAACTAGGGGGCGGGGAGGGGGCAGCGGGAAGACAGAGAAGCAGGAAAGCACACCTGAAACACAAGATCTGCCTCCCAAAGGTGAACCCTTTTGAAGCTGCCAAAGATTCCTTCTGTTGTAGAACCTCAGACCAAACTTATATTTAGCCTGCTTTGGGCATGCTCATCAAGGTCAGAAAATACACCATGGGGGCACACAGAAACAGACACACTTGTTTCACACCCAGATTGCTGTTCAAATCATCCTTCATGAGCTGATGGTGAAGATACAATGTGTGGAGCCTCCTGTACTCATCTGACATTTTAAACCCTGGCCAACATGATTTTAAAACCTCTCTCTGCACAAACCTACCTGTATCCTGAGATCATCTACTGAGATGTGTATCTCCTCCATGAGAGGTCCAGAGGCTCCCCATTTGTGGAATGCTCTCCCCAGGGAGGTTCGGCTGGTGTTGTTGTTGTTGTTGTTGTTGTTGTTGTTGTTGTTGTTGTTATACTGCCCTATGCCCAGGGATCTCAAGTCAGTTCACAGAATAAAATCAAGCTATAAAATGACAAAATACATAATACAAATAAAAACAACAACCCAATAGCCCCGTTTTAAAAGGGCATAGGGTGTACACCTTTAGGCACCAGGCAAAAATGTTCCTCTTCAACCAAGCCTTGGGCTGATTGACATCCAATGCCCCTTTAAAATGTGTTGCGGGGGGGTGGAATTATGGGGTTGTTCTTGCTTTTATTTTTCTTATACTCGTACCTTGGAAGTCAAATGGAATCCACTCTGGAAGTCTGTTGGACTTCCAAAACATTCGAAAACCAAATTGCAGCTTCTGATTGGCTGCAGGAAGGTCCTGCAGCCAATCAGAAGCCACGGAAGCCCTGTCGGACATTCGGCTTCCAAAAATAGTTCGCAAACCTTCTGGGTTTGCAACGTTTGGGAGCCAAAATTTTCGGGAACTAAGCTGTTCAAAAACCAAGGTATGACTGTATATATTTTGTGTTTTTATATTGTGATTTTATCTTGTGAACCACCCTGAGACCTGAGGGTATAGGGTGGTGTACTAATTTTAACAACATGCAGGGAGCTGCCCATATAGCTGCCCAGGTTTAAACATTCACTCTCCAACTTGCGATGGGCGATTTGACTAGCCACAGGGACTATGCCCGCACCTTCATTCTCATTGTCCCCCTCCCCTCCTCTGTGTTTACTGAATTCATATTTTCTCTTCCTAGATTCATCACTGCTAACAGTGCCACAATTCACCTCGCCCTACAGGTTTTCACACACACACCAGCACGGTCAGAAGACTGTGACTCGCATCCCGGGCACGAAGAACCTCAAATGACCAAAGCCCATTAAACAAGCCCCTTGGCTGACCCAAAGCCCAGAGTGATGGTCATCTGTTCACTTTGCACAGCCAAATGGCACAGTTGCCGTTTGTTCTCACTTCCCCCAGAAATTGTCAGAAACTGTGAACACAATAGCTCCTCCGACAGCGAGACAATATTTGTCTTCCGTGCTGCTTCTTTTCAAAAATTCATTATAAGATTTCAGCAGGGTACATTGCCTTCCTCCACTCATCCTATATTAGGAAACAAATCTTAAATTGATTTGCTCTTTTTTATACAGTATGCTGAATCTATAAAGGGCTCTATATACTGTGATTTTTCTAATACACTCTGCATTTTGTTCCATTTGCTCCCTGATTTATTCGTGCCTGGTAACAATTGAGTGATTATTTTAACTTATTTATTGCTTAATCAATTGTGTTCAAGAAACAGCAGGGCTCACTAAAGATCTAATGCTTTTATTTGAAAGGAAAGTAGACTGATGTGTTTTTAGTGCCAGCTATAGTGGGTGTCAAAATGGAACCTTCCTTTATTGGGTTTCTTTGTTTTAACCGACTGAATATACCTCTCAGCGGTGTTGGAAATCTGCATGGTCGGGCCTTGTGTAAATTCTTTGGAACATTCTGGAACTGAGATTAGAGTCACCAGCTGTTTTATTGGCCATACCACTATGCCTTTAACAGGAGCCTAATGTGAAAAGACTTGGCAGGTGAAGCCTTTTCCATTTTATCTCTGCGTTAGGAAAAAGATTTACCTATATAATTTGCCCCTGCTAGCTACAGGTTATAGGAGCAGGAGCAGGGGCGTACCCAGGATCAAAACTAGGGGGGGGGGGGCAAGCCATGGTCGTTCAGGTTCAAAAACAAAAACAGCTTCAAAAAACAGAAAAACTTTTCCCCCAAAACAGAAAGCCCCAAATGGCTGAAAAACTCAGTTTCCTAGGATCCTCAGTCCTCGCAAAGGAACTACTCACCATGCAAGGGAACTCAGTTTCCCAAGCTCCCTTGCAACGATGAATAAATCCGGGCAAATTCAGAAACTGTTCCTTTCTTGCCAGCAGATGTAGCGTGGATACAAAAAGCAGGCAGACGAGGAAGGGTGAGAACCCAGGCTAAGACCATGGTCAGCCCTCGGATTCGCCCCCTGACACTGCACAAGTCTCAGCCTGCATCCCCATTTGACCAAGCAGGGTGCAGGCTAGGATCCGGTCTCTGATAGGCACGCCAGCTCTTTGTCGGCATGAGGGAGGGGGAAACAGCCGGCGCAACACACACACACACACACACACACACACACAGAGTGGCCAACTGTGCCTCAGCAAGAGGGCAAGAGCTCAGTTGTTATTGAGATTTTGGGAGGGAGAGAAAGACCAGTCGTTGAGGATTTTTTTAGGAGGAGAGCTTTTTTTCCTTTTAGGCTGCCAATAACCATTTAATTTTTATTTTTTGGTGTTTTTTTTTTGTTTTTGTTTTTTTGCTTCTGGGCGGGCAGCTGCCCCCCCTTCCCCCTGGGTATGCCCATGAGCAGGAGCAGGGAGTGAAGGAGGCCCAAAACATTTGCAGCTGTAACCATGGTTCTAGGATGTGCCACAATGTCACTGACCTGGCACCATTTTTCACCAACACAGCTGACAGGAGAGGCTGATAGAGATTGACTTACCCTCCAACTGTCCTACTTTAAGTGGGATGTCATGGGTTGACAGTGTGACCCATGAAGGGAGAAGCAGGGAAAAACTTAAACACGTAGCAGAGTTTCCAAAAAACAAACCAGAGGCAATTGTACTTCATCAAGCAGAGCTTTACTGCTACTGAAGGCAAATGAGCATAATGGTCACAAATCCAGAACATTCAGGATTGGCACAGTCCATAAGAAATCTAGTTGCAGCATTTACAATAAAACTTACAATACTCATAATAAGTCTAAACCTTAACACCGTAGCATACAGATCAGAACACCAGAACAAAGAGACAGAAAAGTGAAAGTGAGTGAGTGAGACCCAGGCTCCTCCTGGTGTTACTATTTTAGTCCGTATGACCTTGACCAAAAAGATAACAGAACCAGTTTAAACCAACTATACTCAGCTTCCCAGAAGAAATAATCCAAACAACAGAAACCTTCCTGCTTCTTTCACATAGAAATAAAACGGTCTTTCACAAAGAGAAGAAACCTTCTAGAACCCACTTGAACTAATCAGAATAGGAAATATCTCTACACATCACTGTCAGCATCCTTCGGGGGTCGGGAAGCCAGCTGGCTAGCCCCCAGCTGGATCATGCCCTTCCAGCCGTGATGATCCTCCGATCTCTGGTGTGACGTAAATCAGCGACTCAGACTTCAAAGCCTGAGCACACTATATTTGCAGAGCCAACGGTGCAAACAGAATAGGCATGAGGCTTGTGGAAACATACTAACAAGCTACTGATTTATTACCCATAAATCAGGACAAAGAAAACATGTCGTCTCTCTCTGTCTGCTCCGAGAGAGAGTCTCAAAAAACAAAAGCTATATACAATGGAAGTTCCCAGCAATCTGTGCTGGTATGTAAACAGACATGTGACATGTAACAATCTCACACGTCTGCAACTTAAGGTGGAATGGAAATTTCCCAACAATCACATAAATACTTTCTGTACTAGGAAATGCAAAGTGACAGACAGACACTGTCCCAGCTTCTGATCCAAATCGGGGGTGTTCCAATTTGGTTCCCAGAGCATTGGACCAAAAGCACAGACATTTTTTGATTCAGTGCTGCGTGGGACCAAAAAACCAGAAGAAAAACCTCTGTGTGTCACGACTCTTCTTCCTCCTTCCATTGCGACACTTCCACAAGCTGGCTTCCGGAAGTATGTCTGCAGCACAGGAGAAAGAGGAGGGCATGCGGGCCCATGCGCTGTCTCCTGATATTAAACTGGCCGGTGCAGCCTTCCGCTAGGTCACACCAGTCTACGTGACAGCTCCTGGTGCTCCCCCAGGGCTGCAGAGGAGGAGGGCAGTGGGAAAGATAGGAGGGCGAGGGAGGGACGAATGGGCAAGGAAGGGGTCAGTGGCAGGAAGGGGATAAGCGGGATGGGGGTGCCCCAAATCCCCCCCCCCCAAAAAAAAGTTGGATTGATGGTGGCACAGCAAATCCACAATCTTTATCTGCAGTCTTCTGACTACTGTATTCCTCTCTGAACATTCTCTCCATTAGTGGTGCTGAGGATTTGCTGCTTAATCCAAAGCAATATCAGTACTGCAGAATCCCGTCTAAACCATGTAGCTGTGATATGCCTTACAGAGTTTAAGGGAATTACTAGGCACCCAGGTATGATATTTGCGGATGAATATAAGATTACAACTGAGAAATTATCACAAGAATGGATTTAGGATTTAAGGCTCAGCATACTTCCGTATGCATTCAGCCAGCTTTACAAAAGGGAACGAGTGTGTTTTTCTCTCCGTTCTTTCCCAAGTATACGGCAATGTCAGCATCAATTGCTTAATTATACACCGCATAATATCTAAATCAATTCCTTTGCCCTCCTACACTTCTCTCAACTGCGTGTGCGTGTTTTTTTATTATTTAAAAAATTCTTATCTATCCCCTACCAACATATTGTCACGAAAGGCTGGTGATGGGAAGCTTGAGTGAACAGCATAGCCTGAATTTTAAACCACAGCATCGTATATCACTAGCCTATCTTTCAAGGACTTTACAGGGTAATCAAATGCAGATGTAGAGATTCACCTCCCTTTTTGCAAAATAGTCACCACTTTGGCCAATCTCTCCCACTGGCACGAAGACATGAAATATAATTATTTCAGCCTTATTAAAGTACTTTGTGGATTTGTTTTTCAGCAGTGTTGTGGTATATAAACCCAGGTATAATCAAATGTCCGCTCTTTAGGGATATGACAGAAGTCCTTCTGAGAGAACAATAAAAAGGGTCCATGTGAGAAAGTCTGTCTCTGGCTCCAGATTGCGTCTTGGCAGGCCCATACCATCCTTTCAAACAATTCACTCAGGACTATGTTATGTCATTTACGGATTCCAAGTATTTATATGCTGCTTTTCCAGAATGAGGATCAAAGGCACCATTTAGGGCTGGCAGGGGTTGATAATTTTCTCCCTTCATATTTCAGGTCATATGTGGCTACTTTTTTTGCTAGTCAACTCACTATAGCTTCCCCCTTTTTGTGCATTGGGAAACGGCCATAGCTGTCAACCTTCCCTTTTTTTGCAGTGGGAAACGGCGCTGGAATAAGGGAATTTGTAGTGTAAACAGATATTATGGGAGGATATCCATTTAGAACTGGAAAAAATGTTTAAAATCTCCTTTAATAAAAAAAAAAAAAGCAGAAGCTTTCCTTTTGGGTATTAGAGATTCGGACATTCCCAAAAAGGTAAGAGAGATATTTTTTATACGCCACGGTCTCAGCAAGAATTCTTATTGCAGCAAATTGGAAGAGTGATAAACTCCCCTCAAGGCTAGAATGGACTCAGAAATTGGCTGAATACGCAGAACTAAACAGCTTGTTTGAAAAAAATAAAGAACAAACCAAAACAGGTATTTATTTCAAAATGGGAAGTCTTCAAAATTTACTTGAAAGATAATTATTGTAGTTTAAAGTCTGTTGCAGCTTTCGAATAATTTCAATAGCAGTTTCCAGTATAATGTAAGACCTAAAATAGATTAAAACTTACTAAATTCTAATAATAACTTGTTACGTACTGGCAGCAAGTTAATGATGAGTAATTGAAGTAAGGAGCGGACGGGAAGTCTGGTCTATAGAAAAAGACCATTTTTATTTTAACGTTTTGTGATTATTATTTGGTTTATTATTTTTCTTCTTGTATTGTGCTGATGTATACAGATAAATGTCTTTTTTGGGTGTGTTAAAGTGAATATGAATACACACACACACACAGAGAGAGAGAGAGAGAGAGAGAGAGAGAGAGAGAGAGAGAGATTATGATTGAAATGGAAACATAAAATTTAGATTATTTCAAAAGATGCAGTAAGAAAACTATAATACTAAGACCCACAAAGGGGAGGTGGGAAGTCAAGGGGATTCGAGGGAATCCTGTATGCAGATAATAAGATGTGTTATGAATGTGAAATTTAATATGAAAAATCAAATAAATGTATTTTATAAAAAGAGAGAGAGAAATCCTGATTATGGGATAGATGGGGCTGCTACCAAAGAAAAAAAAAAGGCAGAGCCGCTCCCTTGACATTAGATTTGCTCCTGCTTCCTGAGACATGGCAAGGCATCTACATTGCATCCCCCACTGGGAGGAGGGTGGCTATTTAAGCATGCTGTCCACCTCACATTATTGACGAGTAGTTAACAAATGATTAAAGTGACGCTTCAAAGGTGCAAATCCCCATATTTTGAGAGACTAAAAAAAAAAGAGTCATGGCTCAAATTAATTGCTAATATTGGCATTAAATTCTATTTTGCCGCTGCAGAGCTACTGAGGACTGTTCATGTTACAACACAGCAAACTGTCACTATTAAGTAGTGGGTGGACATAGCAGACGACACAGTGATTCTCCAAGCAGCTCTCTTTATTCTCAGGCTGGAACAGAACTGGACTGAAGGGCTCAACCAGCCTGCTTATATAGTACTCAGTAACATGCAACAGTAACAACTCTCTCTAGCTACCCAATCCGTGAACGGCACTCTCAATCCTTCATTTGCATGTTGTGGACCTGAATGAGAACTGCAGCCACGGTGGGCAGAGTGAAACTATATACCCAACACCCCTAGTGGCCTAGGGTGAGAACTTCAATACATAACAGTCACTATCTCTCAATCTAGGCCCCCTCACAAGATGTCGATAGGCTAAACCTCTGAAGTCAGTATACAAATAAATAGAATAAATTAGAAAACAGGCTTGCAAATTCCCATCCAGTGTGGATAGATTTTGGACAGACCAGTGCTTTTTTCTTCTTTTCGGGGGGTACTCAAGCATACACAGTACCGGCACCTCTCTCTTTTTTGTTGTTAAAAAGTTTGGCACTTACTATAACAACTTTGTGGGGAGTACTGGTACCTGTTTTTCTATGGAAAAAAAAGCACTGGGAGAGACTACTAAAGTGTTTGAGGTTGCAATGCCAAAGAAATCAAGGCGACTCAAGTTCATCAGTTATTGTCTGCTTTGGTTTGGTCGCAAAATGTCTGTGTGCATGTTCATCACAAACTCTTAAATCTGAAGACCAATTAAATGAGTTAAGATTAATTCTCTTAAAACTAGGGTCACCTGACAACAGCACCACAGAGGCTAGAGGATTAAAATGAAAAGGAAAGATGATCTCCCCTTCCACCAGCCCATCAATTTTGCACCAGCACAAACTATTATGAACATAATTGGCTTTTTAAAAACGTTGGCAGCTGCTGCTCTTTACACAATAATAGGCAAAGAGTGTGATAGAGCTCTGGTTTACCCCAACCATTAATTAAGAAACATTCAGTTTTGCATTAACAAAGTCACTCATGATGATTCACCACTCCTATGCAAGATAATGAATTCAGATTCAACATGTGTTATAAAGGGCAAGAGTGAGGCAGCCAGCCAGTAGAGGGGCAATTAACTGTGTAAGCTTCTTCTCTCTCCCCCCCCCCCGCCCCCGGTGCATAGAGAATTCAGCCATACAGTTGAGGACTCAACAAATCTCAAAGCTGTAACAAACGATGGACAGAAGAGGGGAGAGACAGGGAAAAGAGGAGAGAAATGGAACCACATACCTTCTCTGCAGACATTTGTGCTCTGCCTGAAGGTACCAGCATGAAAAGATGCTCAGCAGAGCATCGACCATGGTTGAGGGAATTGGGTATGTTTAGCTGGAAAAGAAGAGACCGAGAGGAGAGATTATAGCCATCTACAAATATCTAAAAGGCTGTCACATGGAGGATGGAGCAAGCTTGTTTTTCTCCTGCTCTGGAGGACAGGACTCGAACCAACAGCTTCAACTTACAAGAAAGGAGATTCCGACTAAACATCAGGAAGAACTGTCTGACAGTAAGAGCTATTCAGCAGTGGCATGGACTTCCACAAGAGGCGGTGGGTTCTCCTGCGTTGGAGGTTTTTAAGCAGAAGTTGGAGTGCCACCTGTCACATATGATCTGGTTGAGATTCCTGTATTGCAGGCGATAGGACTTGGTGACCCTCGGGGTCCCTTCAGACTCTATGATTCTATGGGCTGGTGCCATTCTTCTGAAGAGAGCTACTTTGCCAACCTTTTCAGGAACCAGTTTCCGTGCTGCTCTTGGAGCAGAGGCCTTAGCACCTACAACAGCCTTAACTCGGGCACCCAGATGTCACTGATTTCTCCACCTGAGCTCCACCTGAGCTCTCCTTCTGCAAGCCTCGTCCCTGATTTGCCACAGACTTAACCTTTGCCAGAGCTAAGAGAGAAGCCCTGTCCTTTTTAGAAAAGGGTTGCAGTGAGAGATTTTACTTTCTTGGGCTCCGTGATCACTGCAGATGGTGACAGCAGTCACGAAATTAAAAGACGCCTGCTTCTTGGGAGGAAAGCAATGACAAACCTAGACAGCATCTTAAAAAGCAGAGACATCACCTTGCTGACAAAGGTCCGTATAGTTAAAGCTATGGTTTCCCCAGTAGTAATGTATGGAAGTGAGAACTGGACCATAAAGATACTGATTGCTGGAGAATTGATGCTTTTGAATTACGGTGCTGGAGGAGACTCTTGAGAGTCCCATGGACTGCAAAAAGATCAAACTTATCCATCCTTAAAGCCCTGAGTGCTCACTGGAAGGACAGATCCTGGAAGGACAGATCCTGAAGATGAGCCTCCAGTACTTTGGCCACCTCATGAGAAGAGAAGACTCCCTGGAAAAGACCCTGATGTTGGGAAAGATGGAGGGCACAAGGAGAAGGGGACGACAGAGGATGAGATGGTTGGACAGTGTTCTCGAAGCGGCTGGCATGAGTTTGGCCAAACTGTGGGAGGCAGTGGAGGATAGGGGTGCCTGGCGTGCTCTGCTCCATGGGGTCACGAAGAGTCGGACACAAATGAATGACAACAAATTATTTTGTTCTCCCCATGAGCACCAACAAACAAAGTTTTATCTCTCTTTCCTTCCCGCACAATCAGTCATTTTGAAGTTATCTAGTTATCGCTGGTCAGTGTTGTTGTTGTGCTATACAGGGTCGCCTTATGACTCTGCTTATTTCCGCCCTCTCTGCCGAAGGAGCAAATGGCAGTAACAAGTGACCATCCCCTCGTCTCTTATGATTCTCAGCAAAATCAGTGACTTCTGGTGATTTCCAAAGTGCGGCAGTGAGCTAATGGAATATTTATGTGAAAGCACAATCCTGTCTGCGGCGGTTCTAGTCGGTGACTCCAGCATATGGTTTATAAATTGAAACAGGTGTGGGAGAACAGGTGTTCGGAGCAATAAAAGGGCAGGTTTGGTGTCTACCGTAAGGAAACAAATGGGGTGTGTGTGTAATAAAGTAGCTCGGTTGACTTGGGAGGCAAGAAGCAAATTTGATGACAGAACAATAAAGTTATTTGCAGGGGCACTTCTGAGTGCTTGTGGTTTTGTAGCAAACTTACTTCGGAGGATGCAAACATATGGCATGAGGCAACTGTGAAAGACTCCTCCAGCGCTGTGCTGTTAAGTGGTAAATATCTGTCACGCCACTTTTCTTCCTTATTATCTGAACAATGCTTGTGCTCAACTTTTGGAAGCTTTTTTTATTAAAAAAAAAAAAAGAGAGAGAGAGAGAGAGGGAGGGAGGGAGATATTATGTGGGAGAAATATTATTACTGACAAATTCATTTGAGCAAAGGTATAAATATTGTTCCAGAGTTTGGCAGTAGAAATGTGTGAAATCTGTCCCTTCATTTCCATGGCTATTTCTGTCTTTCTGCGTCTGGTGGCATAACAGTGTTTCGGGACATTTGGAAGAGGTGAGCTGCTGTCCAGCACAACTGTGAGGAAACAGGGCAGCCCTGTGAGCGAACAGCTTATTTCTACATACTTTGAAGAAATAGGCCACAAAACCAGAAGCCCCAGTTATCTCCCATTTGCTTGCAGGAGGAGTGATTATTCAAGGGAGGGAACTACCAGAGAGCTAAGAGCAAATGGGAGATTTTTTTGGGGGGGGGGTGTCCCCCCGATTCAGCTGGGCTTATATTATAACCAAGCCATATAACTTTAATCAGTTAAATGGTTTAAGAGGGTAACATTTCAGCCCTAAAATTTAGCCCTGAAAGTCATGGGCTTCCAAAGCAAGAAAAATTCAAGGTGGGGAGGAGGTAAAACACTGAAAGCAGTGAACACATTAGTTTCTCAGGAAAAAAAAACCCAAAAAAGAATGGCACCTGTATATTTCGCCTCATAGCTCAGCTTCTACAAATATCAGAAGCTTACTCGTTTAAAAAAATTGAAACCGGGAATCTGGGGATTATGGTTCATCTAGGAGGGCTTTCTAAGCAGCCTTTGCTAGAAGGCAATTGTTACCGATGTGAGCAAACTTCATAATGGCTTGATTCAGAATAGAAATTTTGGCATGTGTTGCAGTATCATGAACCATCCTCCCACCACCAATAATCGTTCTCTGCCTTGGATTATGTGGCTTTTCGTGAAGTAGGATAGCTTGACTATTGTAGTTCAGGAATTGGTGACTGCAAGACTGGATTACCTGCAATGCATAATGTGGGGCTTCCTTTGTGTTTGGTCCAAAAGCTGCAGCACAATTGCCAAAGAGAGTGAGACTCTGAAAGCATGTAACATCCTTGTTCTGGAATCCGCACTGGCTACCAATTGGCTACCAGGTCAAATTCAAAGAGTTACTGTTGGGATGAGTTTATGTGAAGCATCGCCTCCCCACTTGACCACTTAGATGGATTAACACTTCTAAAATTGCCACATAATGTTCATTTCACACTTAGAAGAAATCAGTCCTCTACTGTGGCAATACCTGCTGTGGGATCCTCAACTCCAGGGCTATTTTTCAGCCGGAACTCAGTTCCAGCACCTCTGAGGTGGGGGCGCCATTGCCATTTTAAGAGAACAAGGGAGGTGTTCATAATCAGAGGCGTAGGAAGGTCAGGTGGTACTCAGTGCAAAACATTTCTTGTCACCCCCCCCCCACACACACATTGATATATTTTTTTTTTGCCTGCAAAAATGGTTTTATGTTATTTTATATTTTCTTACAAAGGAATGTGGATTCTGAGCCTCTGATAACAAGTAGGCGACTATGGACAGATACTTAAATCTACAGGATGGATTGTGTTTTGGCTTGTGTTATTTATTGTTTGTTTATTTAATAAAATTTATTTTTTAAAAAACCTGCAAAGTGGTTTACCAAAAAAACAACCAAAAAACCCCCCACAGTAGTAAAATCAAGAAAAATTAACAATCCTACTTTAAAACATACAAAAGCTAAAATATTAAGATTAAAATTACTACAACTTCCTAAGTATCTAGGTATGCTTGCCTAAAGAAGGATGCTTTTAGCAGGTTCCCGAAAAGAGTCTAGCAAAGGCACGTGCTTTGTTGAAATTTCAGTCTTCGCGACATAGGATACACTGAAGTATCTGAAGAAGTGTGCATGCACACAAAAGCTCATACCAAGAACAAACTTAGTTGGTCTCTAAAGTGCTACTGGAAAGATTTTTTATTTTTTATTTTGTTTTGACGATGGCAGACCAACACGGCTACCTACCTGTAATAAGATATTAACTGATATGCATGAAATTTCATATCTAGCTATATAATCCCTAGTGTAGTAAAATAAGACCTTTGGAGCAGGCATTTTCAGAAGAAAAAAAATTATGAGCCGCCCTTGTACGCAGTAATACAAGTGGTACCTCTGGTTAAGTACTGAATTCGTTCCAGAGGTCCGTTCTTAACCTGAAACTGTTCTTAACCTGAAGCACCACTTTAGCTAATGGGGCCTCCTGCTGCCGCTGTGCCGCCAGAGCACGATTTCTGTTCTTATCCTGAAGCAAAGTTCTTAACCTGAAGCGTTATTTCTGGGTTAGCGGAGTATGTAACCTGAAGCATATGTAACCTGATGCGTATGTAACCCGAGGTATCACTGTAGTTCTTTTTATAATTTGTCACCCCCCTCCATGATGGCACTTGGGGCAGACCGCCCCCCCCTTCCTATGCCCCTGTTCATAATGAGTTCGGGCACCTCCTTTTTCTGGAAAAATAGTGCCGCTCAACTCCATCTGGCATGCATTGGCAGCCCCAGATGAACCAAGAGGGAGGAGGAGGAGGAGGAGGCAACGGGGAGCTGGGGAGCTTGCAAGGTCCTCCCCTTGTGATTCAAGATTTCAAAGAAGGAGAAGCAGAGCTGCTGGCTCTCTCCCCTGCCACCCTGGGAAAGGCAGAACCCCATCAGGGAGGCTGGTTGTGTTGGGTGGAAGATTCCTGTACCTCAAATATCCTACATCAACTCCAGATTAGGGTGAAAGATAATAAATAATAATAATTTAATAATAATGATTTTATTATTTATACCCCACCCATCTGGCTGGGTTTCCCCAGCCACTCTGGGCAGCTTACAGAATATATAAAACATAACAAATCATCCAATATTATTAACTTCCCAGAACAGGGACTGATTGCTACAGCACCTTCAAGTTGATTTGTTGGGGTTCGGGACCACTTCGTTTACCAATCTCTCAATCTCAGATTGTAAGTATAATGTTGGGAGACATTGCAAGACTAATCTACAAGGTGCTGTAATGATTGCTAAGATGATGTACGTGAAATACTTTTGAGATTTTGGGGAACACTCCATAATTTTGTATTTCTAATAACAGAATCATGCCAAGTAATATATATATGATGTTCTGCCAGCAGAGCATATTGCACTTGAACAAGCTGGTGAAATTGCCATTCTTCTTGTTGAATTAGCTATGTTTTCATCTGAAAACCAGCTACAGCCAATTGTCATGGTTTCATCCAACGCCAGACACCCGTTTCTCAGGTCTATCACCAGGAATGAGGGAGTCTTCCCATTTTGATTCTCTCAGTTCTCATTTTTCCAATCTTAAAGTAGAGTTTTCAATTATGGATGTGGGTTCTTTTCATTATTGAGTTTCTTTATTTGTGCATGAGCTGCATTAAAAAAAAGTCCCCAAGGAGCATTCCTTTTAACATTAGACGGTTTAGCACAATGTTAACATTTTAATTTACATTGGAGAACAATGTCTTGGAAATAAGTCTGTGTATTATTTAAACTTTAAATGTCAAGCTAATTTTTCCAGTTAATGTGGATGGCAGATTCCTAAGTAGAACTAAAGAACATAATTTGTTAGATTATTTAACTAATGTGCATTGTCCTTTCCAGTTCACAGCCCTTAAAAAAAAAAACAATCACGCAATGATTAGCTTAAATGTTCTCAGTGAAAAAAGCTTCTAAATTGCAAACAAGAGATCCAGGCAGAAGTAAACCAGTGAGTGGTTCTTTTATCTCATAAATGAAGATCAAAATTACATGTTTAATTACATCCTTCCTGTTCATGTGGCCATAATGCTTCTAGTCAGGTTTCATAGACCACATTGTTCTACTCCAGAGACGTCCTCCCTTTCTCTAGAGAACTCTGGGAATTTGATTGACAAGTGCTGTCACCAAATAGTGGCAGGATTCCTTGGGACCAGATATGATAGTTAAACAATAAAACTCTCTACAGCTTGAAACCATGGCTTGTGAAGCTGGATTATTTCTGCTAACCATAGTTAAGATTTTAAATTTTTTATACTTTTCAGGTATGTACATTTCACTGATTTTACAATCATTTTGACATCTTAAAACTTCAATTCCCCCCCCCTTTTCTGCGGTTCCTTAAATTTATTTTTAACATCTTCTGCATATCCAAATTAACTTACTCATTTATTCATCACACACACACACACACACACACACTTATGTAGCTGCAGCTTATTACAGTAATCCTACCATGTTTTTCTCTGTTTACAATTTATCTGTAAATATTCCATAAACCATTTCCATTCTTTTATAAAAAGTTTGTTATCTTGATTCCCAATTCTTCCACTAAGTTTTGTCATTTCTGCATATTCCATAAGTTTTTGTATCCATTCTTCCTTTGCTGGGACTTCTTTCCATTTTGGGGCAAGTAACATTCTTGCCGCTGTAGTCACATACATGAATAAATTTTTATACAATTTAAGTAGTTCTATCCCTATAATTCCCAAGAGACAGGCTTCTGTTTTTTTAAAAAAAAAACAAATGTTATTTTAAACATCATTTTCATTTCATTGTATATCATGTCCCAGCAAGCCTTAAGATTAAGCAGAGTTTACAATTCAGGTGCCACACGAAATTGTGATCAATCAAAGTGGAATTGAATTTTTTTTTGGTCTTCTCATAGCTGAGCAATGGCTTCTGGGATATGGGAATATTTTAGAATACAAATATTTATTGTAGTAGCTGGCTCTGTTAGCACCATACAGTTTAACTACCTAGCCACAGTTTTGTTTTTTTTAAGCTACCAATTGTAGGCAAGTGGATACTTGAAAATTGCCATTTCCGCACTTTATGAGGCGGAGTTACTAATTTGAGGTTTATTCCAGCATTTTGCTGAAAGATTTTCATTAGCATCTGATAATACACATTTTGCTCTCTGTTACACAAATATCAGGCTTCATAAAGAATTGGGACAATTAAGCAAGGTGTGCATTTATTGCCTCTTTGGAATACTTCCTTATGGCTCCAATTAATCCTTGCAAATTGTCTAGTAGCGAGCTAGTGGCAATTGTAAATGCTCATTAGCAGGTCCATTTGTAATAACCACGTTAGCTGATTTACTCGCTGTGTCACATCTGCCCCAGTGGAGTGGCAACAGTGACAGACTGGACCATACACAAAGTCATTCAGACAAGGCCCAGTTCAGACTTGCAAACTGTTGCAGGAGTGGGTATATAAAACATAACTCAGGGTGTTGGCAGTTCCATGTGGCCAGTGGTGTGTGTGTGAGAGAGAAGTAGCTCCCTGTGCCTTTCCAATGAGTACCTTCTGGAAGAGTGGGAGCATTGATCATACGTGCATCCTTGTGGCAAGAACAGCTGCCTCGGTGTAATTGCTCAATCATGATCAAAATACCCTACAAACTGGCAGGTGCTATGCGCATGGCCATCTCTCCAGCAACTTCGCTGAAACGAAGAAACTACATGGGAAATAAAATGGTGTGCGTAAACTTTATTTTTTAAAAGATCATTATTGAAAGTTCAAAAAGTACATAATTATATGTGCACTAAACTGTTGGCGTATTTAAACTGAGTAACTGCACAACAAAAGGCATTCTGAGGAGACTGCAAAGTATAATTAGGAGTTGTTTTAATGAAAGAAAAATATCAGAAGTTACATTAACTACAAGAACGTTACAGAAACATGACCCACCACCCAGGGTACTGAGAGAGGTACGCAGACCTCCTTATATATTGTATCCGATTGCTGATAAGCCTTAAATCAATACAAACTTAACATCACCTGCTGTACTGCCCCACAGCTGCAAAACTAGGTCAGTTCATTTCCTTCTTTCTTTTAGAGAGATACACATTTCTGTGGAACAGTAATGAACCTTAAACTGTAACTACTCAACATAAACATGGTGAAACGTAACTAAGAAGAGAAAAAGAGAAACAGAACCCGTGTAGAAGGGAAAATAAAAGGGGGGAGGGGAAAACCCAAAACTATACAGTGGTACCTCGGGTTAAGAACTTAATTCATTCTGGAGGTCCGTTCTTAACCTGAAACTGTTCTTAACCTGAAGCACCACTTTAGCTAATGGGGCCTCCCGCTGCGCCGCCAGAGCACAATTTCTGTTCTTATCCTGAAGCAAAGTTCTGAACCTGAAGTGTTATTTCTGGGTTAGCGGAATCTGTAACCTGAAGCATCTGTAACCTGAAGCGTCTGTAACACAAGGTACCACTGTATTTTACAAGGTTCTTATTGTACTTCACCAGATTTTAACCTATTACAGTATTTGTAAGAATGGATTCCAAATACCATTGAATTTGTCCATGGCAAGTCTACGTTTATATGTAAGTTGGTCATATGTTGCGAGTTTCTATAAGTCTTCAATCCAATTGTAGAAGGGAGCCGTATTTATTTTTCCAGTTCATCAGTATCAGTCTTTTCGCTGTGGTAAGGGCATGGAGAGTCCACTCGCATTGTCCTTTTCTAAGATTCCATGTGCTGGGTATATAATTCAAGAGGCTATTTTGCTCTGTAAAGGTAAGGTTGTTCCATAAAGTTCTGTGGATAGTTCTAGTTACCTTCTGCCAAAAATCTTTCAATGAAAAAATATATGTTTTAGAGAAGCATTATCCCTACTGCATCTACAACAGTTAGATACCTTACATAGCCCTTTTTTAGTTTGTTTAAAAATGGTGCGCATAAACTTTATTTTCTAGACAAGAGCCCCAATCCAAAGAGACAGAGAAAGACAGCCATGCTTAAGTTCCACCGATGTCATGGCTTCAGTCAAATAGTCAAGCAGCTCAACCAGAGCTTTCAGAGCTTTTCACGTTGGCGATACACTTTTTGGACATGCATCATCTCGCAACACAGTAATTCAATTTTACTAAAAAACTGGAGGCGAAACTAAATGTCAGGCCTGAGGAATTTTCTCCCTTCTCTCCCTATGGCTTTTAGGAGCTGGGAGGAAACTAGAAAGCTTTTACTTATGATTTATTCAGTCAATGCAGAAACAAAAAATTCCAATCTTTCCTCCATGATGGAGTTGCTCACTCTGGCTCCTCCTCCTTCCCCCTTCCCCAACAGCACCGGCCCCTACAGAAGCCTCCCGTTGCCAAACATCACTGCGTACGTTGCTCTTGTACTGTCAACAACTGTTGCGTCCTCTACGCTGCCTATTGAAGCTTCCTGCAGCCAATCTGAAGCCGCGCCTTGAACGTTTTGGAAGTTGATTGGACTTCTGGAATGGATTCCATCCGACTTCTGAGGTACGATTGTTGTGATGGCCTGGGAGTCAGACTCTGATGCTGAACCTGAGGGATCCCAGCCTGCACAGGATTCCCCGCCTCCAGAACCAGCTGAGCCGGGGCCAGGGCTTGAGCCTGAAGGATCCCCACCTGTGCTGGATCCCCAGGTGCAGGCATCAGCAGAGTCTGCTCTGGCTCCTGATGGGAGGGAGGACCCATTGCCTGCAGGTGCTCCACTCCCAGCCTCTTCAAAGGAAGCTGAGGCATCCCCTGGGTCCAGTAACCCACCAGCCTCTCCTGAGCTACAGAGGCTCAGGGCAGAGAGGCGAAGGGAGTTAAGTGTCTGCAGGAGGAGTGCTCGCCTCCAGGCCCGGAGGAGAGGCGAGTCTCCAGAGGATCGGGGCGGCCCTAAGCATAGGGCCAGATAAAAGCCAGCCAGACCCAGCCCAAGTTGCGTGAGCAACATAGTTGCAAGCGTGTGCTCAACCTGCAACCTTGTGCCTGAACCTGCCTTGGACCTTGACCTGCTCCCTGCCTCGCTCCCCGCCGGACTGACCTCCTTTGGACCCCTAGACCCAGGACTGGACTTGGACCTCGCTTCATGGACAAACCCTTGGGGCCAGCACAGTTTGCTCATGCCCCACCCGCACTCCCCCTTCGCTGGGGTGCGTTCGGGAGGAACTAATAGCCATGGCTGACCAGGCGGCTGCGCTGGTGGCATTGGCCCAGGAGAACCAGGCCTTGACCCACATCGTGCAGCAGCTAAGCAATGTGGTTACGGCGCTTCAGCAGCGTTTGGATGCCTTACCGGCTCCTGGGGCCGCCGCCCCAGCTCCTGGCAAGTACCCCGTGGCCCTGCCAGAGAAATTTGATGGGTCCCCAGCCAGCTTTCCCATGTTTCTCGCCCAGGCCAAGCTGTATATTCAGGGGCGAGCTCGGGATTTCCCCGACGACCGCACCAAGGTGCACTTCCTGATCAGCTTGCTGAAGGACCAGGCGGCCAAGTGGGCGTTGCCGCTGCTCCGGCAAGACTCCCCCTTGCTGACAGACTATACGGGGTTTTGCAATCTTCTGGAAACCACGTTTGCCAACCCTCAGAAGGGGAGTCAAGCCAATCGGGCAATTCGGCGGTTGAAACAGGGCAAGTCCACAGTGGCCATCTACGCCACAGAATTTCGGCTGCTGGCGCAGGACTTGACCTGGAACGACTCTGCACTGCGGGACCAGTATCTCGAGGGACTTTCAGACGAGGTACTGGATCAGCTGGCCACGTTGGATCGCCCTGCCACACTGGATGCCCTCATCCAACGGAGTCTGCAGATAGATGATCGGTTGGAGGACCGTCGCCAGGCCCGGGGCCGCCGGCACTCCGGGCTCCCAGCGCCGGTGCTTCCCTGCAGTTCCGTGGCCAGAGCTGAGTCATTGGAGGAGCCGATGCAGCTCGGGGCAGCGCGGCCTCGCCTCTCCCCCTCGGAAAAGACTCGGCGTCGGGAGGGGAACCTGTGTCTCTACTGCGGTGGGAGTGGACACTACGCCCGAACCTGCCCTGAGAAACGCCAGCCGCAGGTGAAACGGCCAACCCCAGTAGCCGATGGCCCAGGCTACCTGGGGCCCCAAGCATCGCATGATGGGCCCTCACCAGTGGAATTGCAACACCTCATGATACCGGTGCGTCTATACCCCCCCGGTGGGCCCTGGATTCTCACCCACGCTCTGGTGGATTCGGGGGCAACCCGCTCCTATATGGACTCTGCCTTCGCCACTCAGCATCAGGTGCCGCTTCAGAACAAGCCGGAACCAGTACAGGTGGAGGCAATTGACGGACGGCTCCTACGCTCGGGCGCGGTTACTCGGGAGACCCAGCCCTTGGTCCTGTGCTACCAGCAGCACCGGGAGGTGCGAACCCTGGACATTGCCACCATGCCCCGGTTTCCCCTGGTGCTTGGGATGGACTGGCTGGAGTCGCACAATGTTCAGATCGACTGGGTCAATCGGACTGTACGCTTCCCAGACCCGGGTTCCCATGCTCAGTCCGAGTTAGTAGCAGCTGCCCCCATGGGGCAGGCTGTGTCAACGCTCCCTGCCGTGTACCAGGACTATTTAGACGTGTTCGAGGAACAGGGAGCAGACCAGCTGCCACCTCATCGGTCCTTCGACTGCGGCATAGACCTCCAGCCTGGGGCGCCCCTGCCTGTAAGCCGCCTATATTCTCTTTCGGAGCCAGAGCGTGAAGCCTTGCAGGACTTCCTTCGCAAGAACCTGGAACGCGGGTTCATTAGGCCCTCTACCTCACCCACTGCCGCTCCTGTACTCTTCGTTAAGAAGAAGTGTGGGGAGCTTCGCCTCTGCCATGACTACCGGGCCCTGAACAAGATCACCATCCCAGACCGGTACCCCTTGCCCCTTATTGCAGAATTGCTGGAGCGGGTGCAGGGGGCGCAGATGTTCACCAAACTGGACCTCCGAGGGGCCTACAACTTGATTCGGATCCGTGCCGGGGACGAGTGGAAGACGGCATTCGGGACCCGGTATGGGCAGTTTGAATACCTGGTTATGCCGTTCGGATTATGCAACGCACCCGCCGTGTTTCAACGGTACATCAACCACGTGTTCCAGGACTTGCTAGACAAATACGTGGTGGTGTACCTAGATGATATTCTGATTTATTCCCGTGACCCAGCCCGTCACGAGAGTCATGTTCGGTCCGTGTTGCAGCGCTTGCGGGAGCACCGCCTGTATGCCAAGCTCAGCAAGTGCGAGTTCCACCAGCGGTCAGTGGACTTCCTTGGACACCGACTCTCCCCTGACGGGGTGCAGATGGACCCTGGGAAGGTGGCTGCGGTTCGAGAGTGGGCAGCGCCCCGGAACCGCAAGGACTTACAGCGGTTCCTAGGGTTCGCCAACTATTACCGGACCTTCATTGCAGATTATGCTCATCGCACCACCCCATTAACCCGACTGCTGCGCCCCAAGACACCCTTCTCCTGGGATGAGGAGGCTGAAGTGGCATTTCAGGGGTTGAAAGCCTGTTTCCAGAGGGCGCCGATTTTACAGCATCCTGATCCCTCTCGTCCCTTCGTGGTGGAGACTGATGCCTCCAGTACGGCTCTCGGTGCCATCCTGTCTCAGCAACACGGACCCGATGCGCCGCTGTTACCCTGCGCCTACTACTCCCGGCAGCTCCTTCCGGCGGAGCGTAACTATACCGTGTGGGAGCGGGAACTACTGGCCATCAAGGTGGCCTTTGAGGTCTGGCGCCATCATCTTGAGGGGGCACGACACCCGGTGGAAGTGAGAACGGACCACCGGAATCTGGAGTACCTCCAGACCACCCGCAAGTTGAACCAAAGGCAGATCCGGTGGGCGCTGTTTTTCTCCCGGTTCCAGTTCCGGATCCGCTACATCCCTAGCTCCCAAAACCGGAAAGCGGATGCCCTGTCCCGGAAACCCGAGGACGTCGCAGACACTGTACAGCAGGCAGTACCGACGACTATCTTACCACCAGCCGCATTCCTGGCCACTCAGGAGGCCAAGCCACTGCAGGCTCGGGTGCGAGAACAGCAACGGGTCGACGCTTGGGCTCAGGAACGGCTCCGGGAACTGTCTGACGGGTCATGCCCTCGATATCCAGGGCTGGCCCTGCACCAGGGCCTACTGCTGCACCAGGGTCGTCTATACATCCCACCAGGACCATTGCGGGCTGAGGTTCTCCAGATGTCCCACGATGCCCCAGCAGCAGGGCACTTTGGGCGGTACCGGACCACTCATCTGGTAAGCCGGGAGTTCTGGTGGCCCCGCCTGAAGGCTGATGTGGCACGCTATGTTGCTGGTTGCGATGTCTGCCGGCGGGCCAAGGGTCCTACTGGGCGACCCCCCGGTCTGCTCCAGCCATTACCAGTCCCACCACGTCCCTGGCACACGGTCTCACTGGACTTTGTGGTAGACTTGCCCCCATCTCGTCACTGTACCTGCCTCCTGGTTTTCACGGACCATTTCACTAAGATGGTGCACTGTGCCCCCTGCCCGTCCATACCCACAGCTAAGGAGACGGCTCAACTGTACATGCAGCACATCTTCCGCCTGCATGGCCTTCCCGAGCGTGTGGTTTCTGACCGCGGCGTCCAGTTCACATCCCACTTCTGGCGAGCCCTGCACCAGACCCTTGGGACGGAGGTCTGTCTATCTTCGGCCCACCACCCGCAGACCGATGGCCAGACGGAACGGGCAAATGCGGTGCTGGAGCAGTACCTCCGGTGTTACTGCAGCTTCCAGCAGGATGACTGGGTCGATCACTTGCCATTGGCGGAGTTCGCCTACAACAATGCAGTGAACGCCTCCACCCAGCAGACCCCGTTCCAGGCCTCCTACGGCTACCATCCACGTTTGTTCCCGGACGTGCTGCCAGCTTCCGCGGTCCCCGCAGTGACAGACTGGCTTCAGGAGCTTCAGTCCCAGCAACAATTATTGATGGAGCAACTGCGCCAGGCCAAGGACGCATACAAGGCCCAAGCTGACCGACATCGTCAGGAGGGGCCAGAACTCCATGTTGGCGATCGGGTGTGGCTCTCTACCCGTCACCTGCATCCTTCTCGGCCCTCACAAAAGCTGGATGCACGGTTTGCCGGCCCATTCACCATCACTGCGCAGGTGTCACCGGTGGCGTTTCGCCTCCAGTTACCTCCATCACTCAAGGTTCACCCAGTATTCCACCGGTCCCTACTTAGTCCAGTCGCCCCGCCCGACGAGTTCCACCCAGACAATCCACGACCGCAGCCAGTTTTGGTTGAGGGGGAGCCTGAGTACGAGGTGGAGCGCATTCTCGACTCACGATACCGCAGGGGGAAGCTCCAATACCTCATCGACTGGAAGGGGTATGGGCCTGAGGATCGTTCATGGGAACCAGTGGAAAACGTCCACGCACCTGCCTGCCTCCGTGATTTCCATGCAGCTTACCCCAGCAAGCCTGGTCCGGCCCCTCAGTTGAGGGGGAGGCCTGGGAGGGGGGATGGTGTGATGGCCTGGGAGTCAGACTCTGATGCTGAACCTGAGGGATCCCAGCCTGCACAGGATTCCCCGCCTCCAGAACCAGCTGAGCCGGGGCCAGGGCTTGAGCCTGAAGGATCCCCACCTGTGCTGGATCCCCAGGTGCAGGCATCAGCAGAGTCTGCTCTGGCTCCTGATGGGAGGGAGGACCCATTGCCTGCAGGTGCTCCACTCCCAGCCTCTTCAAAGGAAGCTGAGGCATCCCCTGGGTCCAGTAACCCACCAGCCTCTCCTGAGCTACAGAGGCTCAGGGCAGAGAGGCGAAGGGAGTTAAGTGTCTGCAGGAGGAGTGCTCGCCTCCAGGCCCGGAGGAGAGGCGAGTCTCCAGAGGATCGGGGCGGCCCTAAGCATAGGGCCAGATAAAAGCCAGCCAGACCCAGCCCAAGTTGCGTGAGCAACATAGTTGCAAGCGTGTGCTCAACCTGCAACCTTGTGCCTGAACCTGCCTTGGACCTTGACCTGCTCCCTGCCTCGCTCCCCGCCGGACTGACCTCCTTTGGACCCCTAGACCCAGGACTGGACTTGGACCTCGCTTCATGGACAAACCCTTGGGGCCAGCACAATTGTACTGTCTCTCTCCTCCATGTCAGCTACAGGAGAAGGAGGCGGGGGGAGATCCCCACTGTCCCTCTGCCTCTCCTTTTTAGTCCCTGACAACTAACTCCTTTCCAGCCCAAGGAGGAGCGTGGGGAGCATTCACACGACACTGCAGCCGACACACTAATGCGCTGCGATAAACAGTATGGAAAGCTCTGAGCGAGACTATACTGCAAACTTTGCACAGGAGCACCACAAACCGGATGACTAAGAAACCTGCAAGCAGGACATGAGCATCCAAGCATGGCCACCTGTGATTCCTAACAAGTGGTACGCAGAGGCATATTACTTCTGACCAAGGAGGTGGAACATGACCATTGTGGCTAGTAGCCATTGAGACCCTTGTCCTCCAAGAATTTATCTAATCTTCTTTAAAGTCATCCAATTTTGGAGCTATCACTGTTGCAGCAAGTTCCATAGTTAACTATGAGCTGCTTGAAGAAGTACTTTATCTCTCCTCAAGCTTTCAACATTCAGCTCCTTAATTCCTGAAAATAAAGTTGCATTTTTGCAGGAGAAACAGATGAAGTAGTTAATGTATCTGTCGCAGAGAATGGTGTTGGTGTCATTCTGGAATAAAGCCTTCCACCCTCACTAGGTTGTCTATTCAGTGTAAATAAATTCTATTTTACCTTTCTTCTTCGCCATAAATCCCTGAAGCCTGATCTCCTTTTTTTACCCCTGGCTTATTCTGTATTCTCAAAGTCAATTGTATACTTTGTTAGGTAACAGAACAGCAACATTTTATACTGGATTCAAGGTGAGGGGTAACTGCCACTCTCGATAGAATATAAATCAATAGAGGAGGGATTATTTCTGTCTCTTTCCTTAGCAATACAGCCCCAGCATCTTGTTTGTCTTCAGTGCTCTGACAGATCTGCACTTAGAGGACTTTATAGATCGTTCATAAAATAACCCCAAGTCATTTTTTTGGGGGGGGGGGTTCTGAATTTTAGCATATAGAATATTTCCTGCTTTGATTCCATGATGGATGGTTCTCACCGAGGTGCGTTTGAAATGTACTAGGGCAGAATGGATAATCTAAATCTTTATAAAATGCAAGTGCATTTATTATGCTTCTATGTTGCTTCCCACTACAAAAAGTCCCAAAGGGTGTTCCTACTGGAATAATACAACAATAATCCAACCCAAAACTCCTGATGCTGTGCCCGCACTATACTGAAGTCCCCATACTTCGTTCCTCTACCTTTCAGTAACTGGGAGTGATGCACAGTGTTGAAAAGGCAGGAGAGCAAAGTAGCTGCTGCTTGCTGTCCTACAGACATGGAGGGTGCCCAACTCATGCAGGTCGCACCAATGGGGCAACTGTCACATTGGCATGCCACCAACAATGAAAGAAACACAGAGAACCAGGCAGCAGTCATGGGCCTAAAGCCAAGGAACCACATAGTGCTTCCTGTTAAAATAACAACAAAATTATTTTAAAAATTATTATTTTAAATTATTTTTTAAAATTCCCATTCCTTATTAAAGTTTTTATCTTCCTGGTTTCTGATTTTTTCCAGTCATTTCAGCATAGTCCATCAACTTGGTCAACCATTCTTCTTTGGTAGGAATTTTATCTTCTGGCTGGATACAGTATTCTGGGTCTGACCAAGGCAGAATAGAGCGGGACTGTTACTTCCCTTGATCTGGACACTAGACTTCTGTAGATGTCCACTCTTGCTGTGGACATAGTCACTTGGGAAGAACCTTTACTCACTACACAAATGGCCTTTTGCAGTAAGGTTTTCGCTTTCCCCATAGCAAGCAGATCTACTTCCTACTTGGTCACATTTCTTGTTAAAACTTCAGTTGGTGGGAGAAAGCCATTAGGACAGGATCAATAGCCATCTAGAGGGACCCCAATCATGGGTCTTAGGAGGCACATTTAAGGCCTTGGCTCCAGGCTGGGCCTCTGATAACTCCCTTGTGGTTCACCTAGCCCAGGCATAGGCAACCTTCGGCTCTCCAGATGTTTTGGACTACAATTCCCATCATCCCTGACCACTGGTCCTGTTAGCTAGGGATCATGGGACTTGTAGGCCAAAACATCTGGAGAGCCGAAGGTTCCCTATGCCTGACCTAGCCAGAAAGCTAGGGAGGTAGACCTTAGTCAGCAGGCAAGCTGACCGATTGTACAGTCCCTGCCCAACCCCATTGTCAACCTTGATTATGAATGTAACTAGGGGTAATAAAAATGTGGCCCGGTCTTGCCTCTATGTGATATTAGCTCCTGGACTCTTGCTTCTTGCTCACGGACAGCAAGTGGCCCACATATGCCATGCCAGCATGTTTGGGAACACAAAGATACCCTTGGAAACAAAGGGACAGGTTTTTTAGATCCCTGATCTGACACTGGCAGCTGACAAAAAAGCTTGTCAAAAAAAACCAGTAGTTTTAATTCTGCTTCTTGCCTGCTTCATTTAGCTGCCATGTTCCCCCATCAGCGGGAACATTTTGACAAGATCCTGCAATTTTGGCTTAGCTGATGAAGCGATCATTTCGAACATCATAGCTTTGTCAGCAACGGAGACACATTGCTCAGTCCCTCCTCTCCAACCTGCTTACCCTGTCAGCTGTACTTTCAGCTCAGATCATTCACCAAATTTCACCTCTTGCCGGCTGCTTGCATTTTCCCAGGGAGCTGTCCCCTTTCAACATTATTTCCAACCTTCCACGTACTTTGAGAGAGAGAACGTTTACCAAGGTCAGTAGGTCTGTCATCTTTCCACATCCCCCATCAGTGTGCCTCCACATCGCAAGCATGTTATTGACTAACCCTCAGAGGAAAGAGTGTGGCGGTTCGCTTTATTTCTGAGGATCAAACTTTTTCACAATGTCCGACAACTGGACCAATTTAGGTTTGCAAGCAGGCTCTGGGGCTTTCAAGCTATATTGATAAGTGGGATTCAGAAGTCGACATCTCCCAATGTTTAACCCAAGATTTTCTTATTCAAAAGTAACAACTCTTTTGCATGAGGAAGAAATTGCGGTGCTTTGAAATGTACATCAAGTCAAGTCATCCAACCAGTTTCTCATGTCACACTGAGGAGGAGGAGGAGGAGGAGGAGGAGGAGGAGGAGAAGAAGAAGAAGAAGAAGAAGAAGAAGAAGAAGAAGAAGAAGAAGAAGAAGAAGAAGAAGAAGAAGAAGAAGTGGAGGAGGAGGAGGAGTTCGGATTTGATATCCCACTTTATCACTACCCGAAGGAGTCTCAAAGCGACTAACATTCTCCTTTCCCTTCCTCCCCCACAACAAACACTCTGTGAGGAGAGTGGGACTGAGAGACTTCGAAGAAGTGTGACTAGCCCAAGGTCACCCAGCAGCTGCATGTGGATGAGCAGAGTTGCAGATGACTCTGGGGTTGCGGCGCTCATCTCGCTTTACTGGCCAAGGAAGCCGATGTTTGTCCGCAGACAATTTTTCCAGGTCATGTGGCCAGCATGACAAAGCCGCTTCTGGCAAACCAGAGCAGCACACGGAAACACCGTTTAGCTTCCCACTGGAGCGGTACCTATTTATCTACTTGCACTTTGACGTGCTTTTGAACTGCTAGGCTGGCAGAAGGAGGGACCGAGCAACAGGAGCTCACCCCATCGCGGGGATTCGAACCGCTGACCTTCCAATTGGGAAGCCCTAGGCTCTGTGGTTTAGACCATAGCGCCACCAACATCCCCTTGCATTTGTTTAGTCACATACTAATAAAAAATGGGGAGAAAAGGAATAAATTTCAGCATTTTCCAGCAGGGAAACAACCCGAGGGGGATAGGGGAGCACTGGGGGAGGTCCACAGCTTATGAGGGTTAACTCTTCCCTCCACAGCTGTAAGCTGCCTCTATTGCCCCCCCATGGACCAATTAGGTTTGAAAGGAGCCTCTCATTGGCAGCAATGGGAGACTGTTTTCAAGCCTAATTTCTGCACAACAGAGATTCCAGCAGAGGTTATGCAATGATTAACTCTCCTCTCCCTAGCTGTGACAAGGGAAACAAGGAAATTACTATAACTTCCCTTTGTTATGACTTTCTTGTTCATGTCTATTGTTTCAAGAAGCCAGGGTGTGCAGTTGGAAGATGAGTAGGTGAGCAGAGGTGGTAAATGGTTGCGTTCAAAGTGCTGGAAGGGGACTTATTGTAGCTCGTTGATCTGACTATAGCAGCTGCTACAGGCACCTGGGGACTTCAGAACACAATGAATACCTATCAGACTTCAAAACCTTCCTCACCCCCACCCCCAGATCATTTCTCAAAAACGTTAGTATTCACTATACTTGAGCATGGAAGAACATTGTTTACTTGCAGTTGCGATGACTAGCTCATTGGAAGGACAGATCCTGAAGCTGAGGCTCCAATACTTTGGCCACCTCATGAGAAGAGAAGACTCCCTGGAAAAGACCCTGTTGTTGGGAAAGATTGAGGGGGCAAGGAGAAGGGGACGACAGAGGATGAGATGGTTGGACAGTGTTCTCGAAGCTACTAACATGGGTTTGAGCAAACTGTGGGAGGCAGTGGAAGACAGGAGTGCCTGGCGTGCTCTGGTCCATGGGGTCATGGAGAGTCGGACACGACTAAACAACTAAACAACAACAGAACAGACAAATGGAGGCATATCCCTTTTCTTTTTATTGTGTTTCTAAATTTGATCCACTTAAAAAACATCTGGAAATTGACACGGGGTGTTGGAGGTAATAGTTCCACAGCTATAATATTCTATCACAGATGCATTTTAATCTATTGTCTCATATTTGTGCAGATTCCTAATCCCATGAGTGGCACAGGGACAATTGACAGGCTATACATTTTATACTTCTGCAAGTATAGAAAGCTGTACTGAAGAGGGAAGCTGAGAGCAGCAGGCAAAAGGCAAACCCTGTTAACTAACAAGGACATTTTGCTTCATCTACCCAAGGAAAAAAGTGATCAACGGTGTTTTTTCCTACTTAATGCCTATAAACAGCTTAGTGGAAGAATAACGCTTTTCTAAAATGATGCATACTGCTAAGAAATGTTTCCTTTTAGAGAAAACATATACAAAGATTAGGACTGTCTCTGTGTGTCATGATTTTGCACTGAGTTAGAGCCCAGATAATTATCAGAGTGCCAAATGATGTAAATCAGAGCAAAAATATTTTACAGAAGCATCACTCCAGTTGCATTTCAAGAGGAGTCATTGACTTACATTGCAAATGGGCCTTCTGGAAGGAAAGGCATTATTACCTACAGACATAAGCAGGAGAAGAACTTCCACCTAGCCAGAAGTGTACTGCCTTAGCCAGAACTCCATCATTCCTCCAAAAATAAGGAAGTCCTATTCAATATATATATATATATATATATATATATATATATATATATATATAATTTATGTCCCATCCATCTGACTAGGTTGCCCCAGCCACTCTGGGCAGTTTCCAACATATATAAAAACATAATAAAACATTGAAAAGAACTTGTATAGTTATGTCCCTGGCTCGGGGGCCGCATAACTCCATTCCCTCCAACATTCCTCTATTTAAAATAGCGATGTCCTAAGGAAAAGTGGGACATTCTGGGATCAAATAATAAACCAGGATGGCTTCTGTGAATCCAGGACTGTCCCTGGAAAAGAGTGGCATTTGGAGGGTCTTTGGGTTTCTCTCCTAGTGTATGGTGGCCCCAATTCATACTCTCCTTTCCCTTCCTGCACCGTGAAGGTTGCAGCTTTTGAATGCACTGGGCTGTCTCAGAGAGTTTTGCCAATTCATAAGAGTATAAGGGAGAAGGCTTCCTGTTAGGAATGCTTGAGATGTGCTTTGCTTAAACTCGCCTCATTTGCACCTCTTTTTTATACATTTTATTTATTTATACTTTTCAAATATATACATTTCACTGGTTTTACTTTCATTTTGACATTTCAAAATTTCACTTCCTTCCCCCTCTTTCTGAAGTTCCTTAAATTTATTTTTAATATCTTCTGCATATCCAAATTAACTTAACCAAATTAACTTAACCTTAACTTATTTATCTTCTTTATTTATATACTCTTATATAGCTGCAGATGGGACGCGGGTGGTGCTGTGGGTTAAACCACAGAGCCTAGGGCTCACTGATCAGAAGGTTGGTGGTTCGAATCCCCGCGACGGGGCAAGTAACATTCTTGCTGCTGTAGTCGTGCACGTGAATAAATTTCTATACAATTTAGGTAATTCTATCCCTATAATTCCCAGAAGAAAGGCTTCTGAGTTGTTGTTTTTTACAAATGTTATTAAACATCCTTTTCATTTCATTATATATCATTTCCCAGCAAACCTTAACCTTACTACAAGACCACCACATATGATAAAAACAATCATCTTTCTCTTTACATTTCTGACACTTATTTGGATTCCAACACTTATTTGATTTAGTTTTATACATTTTTGCCAGTTTACTCGGTGTTAGAGACCATCGATATATCATTTTCATATCATTTTCTCTTAAACCATACCATGCTGTAAATTTTAAATCCCCATTCCACAATCATTTGCACCTCTTAGGCTGACTAGAAGACTTTTACCACCTAGAATAACTATCAGTGTTCAACCTGCAACACTCATTCAGCCCCTTATAGACCTTCCTTTCCCTTGAGGAAATCCAAACTAGCTTGCTCTGCCTAGCCAACCCCACCCAGATAGTTCGAACCCCAACTGCCCAGCCTGTAATTAGGCCCTCTCTGACAGAGTCAAATCCCTATATCCCCATTAAATTGTAAGATTCCAGGTTAAACTTCTCTCTGTGTGTACTTGTGATTGGTAGCAACCAGGAGGCAAACCCATGGTCTGTCCATCACATGGCTGCCATTTTCGCTCACTGAGTTGCACTCTGGGAAGTACTGAAGCAAATGGTGATGCAGGCTGAGGACAGGATACACTCATCTTAAAGGTAAATGTTAAGGGACCCCTGACCATTAGGTCCTGTTACGGATGACTCTGGGTTCGCGGCGCTCATCTTGCTTTATTGGCCGAGGGAGCCGGCGTACAGCTTCCAGGTCATGTGGCCAGCATGACAAAGCCGCTTCTGGCGAACCAGAGCAGCGCACGGAAATGCTGTTTACCTTCCCACCAGAGTGGTACCTATTTATCTACTTGCACTTTGACGTGCTTTCAAACTACTAGGTTGGCAGGAGCAGGGACTGAGCAATGGGAGCTCACCCCGCCGCGGCGATTTGAACTGTCAAACTTCTGATCGGCAAGCCCTAGGCTCAGTGGTTTAACCCACAGTGCCACCCGCGTCCTTATCTTACACGGGTAAAATAAAGGGCATCCTTGCCAACTGCCCTTGGATGTGATCCTGCTACTCCAGTCAATAACTTTTCCATATTTAACTAGGGCACAGAGGATGCAGTGCAAGACTGCCATTCACTTGTCAAGTTGGCCTTGGAGAAGCAAGATTTTTTTTCGCTACTTTATCCTATATGTGTTCTGCATTTTAAGCAAGAGGATGTCTCTGAACGGAAACCTGGACTGTCCTTTCTGTGCAGCCAGATGGTATCTGTGACTCTTATTAAAATGGTTCGTTTTCTCTGCTTTCTTGCCCATGTCTTGTCTTAGATTTTTTTGTCTCTTACACTTATAAGAACCTCACACAAAGTGGGGTCTTTTTGTCAGGCATCAGGATATGCTAATAATGTTGTCCTGTGAGGATGATATTAAGTCTGAGGGTTTTTTTCCCCTTCACATTTTCTGTAGCTGTGTAGAAAAGGATTTCTCTCATTCTCTTTGACCCTGCTATCTTGCATCTTTTACGAAGGTATTTTGAGGTGAGCTATTCTACTTCTGTTGCCTGTTTTATAACAGATGATGCTCCTCAAAGGAGCAAGTTCATAGCTTTCTTTCTTAGAAACTTATTCAAGAATGTTACTTGCCCTAAAATGGAAAGAAGCAGAAGTCCCGGCAAAAGAAAAATGGATACAAAAACTTATGGAATATGCAGAAATGGCGAAACTTACCGGAAGGATAAGAAATCAAGGCAACATTTTTTTATTATAAAAGAATGGAAATGGTTTATTGAATATTTACAGAAAAAAAATATAAACAGATAAAAACATTGGCAGGATTATTGTTAACAACCTGCGGTTTTATAAGAGTATATATTTAAAGAAGATGAATAAATGAGTAAGTTAAGTTAATTTGGATATGCAGAAGATATTAAAAACAAATTTAAGGAACCGCAGAAAGAGGGGGGTGAAAGTCAAAATGAATGTAAAATGTATAAAACTAGTGAAACGCATAAACTTGAAAATTATAAATAAATATTAAAAAAAATAGTTCAGAACTTTCATTGCCTGTGCAAAAACACTGGTAATCCCAGGGAACTTATCCAACAATGGGAATGACTTAGTGGTTACACTCACCCCATTAGAAAGTCATTCAGAAGAAAACCAAGGTATTCGTAATTATTTTTTTCCATTCTTGCTCTAATCTGTTAAGTCTTTAATTGGTGCATCAGAACTCCACAACTTGGTTGAAACACCAGTATTGCTGCCGAATATATATATATATATATATATATATATATATATATATATGTATGACATTTAGGCTAAAGATCTGAAAAGGGTGAAGACAATTGTCCTAGTCTAACCACAAGCTTGTTATATCTACTGTTGCGCAATTCCAGCTTCTTACTATGAGATATGAAATACTTTCTACCTTCACATGCCTAAGCTACAGCTGATACACATTAGTCTGAGAAAGAAAGGATCCCTACGTAATCAACTGGTTAGGTCTGACTGCCTTGAACCTTCTGCAACTATTACGAGAGGTAATTATAGATGCAGTAAATGTAATGTGTGCCCCTATAGTTTACAAGTGAAAGAGATCAAAAGTGAACATATGCGTTTTACTTTTAAAATTAATTCTTTGACAACTTGTAGCTCTAAAAATGTTGTATATTGCATACGGTGCCCTTGTAACAAATTTTATATAGGAAGTACTACTCGATCGTTAAAACTGCGCATAGGGGAACACAGATCTAGAATTCGTAATAAAGTAATGGAAGCCCCTTTAACATCACATTTTCTACAAATGAAACATAATGACACTGATTTAATGGTTTTTTGGGGATTTGGCAGTACACACCAAGGAAGTATCACAAACAAGACATTGAAAAAGTACTAAGACAACAAGAAACAAAATTAATTTTTATGTTTAAAACTCTGCAACTGTGGGGACTGAATTCGGATCTCAATCTTTCAGTGTTCATTTAAATCTATATACTAGCAGTTAAATACATAAAAAGAACTTAGGTACTGTAGGTACTATTAGGATCCATATCCTCCCTCCTTCTAATAATTGACACCTGTTAGACTACCTCTTATGAAATGTTGTATATATGGTTGACCCAAACACAGCAACTTTGCTAAATGAATACAGTGGTGCCTCGCAAGACGAAATTAATTCGTTCCGCAAGACTTTTCGTCCGGGGGCCCCTCCCGACCGGCACCGGAGCCGCACGGCGCTGCGTTTTAAGGCTGCAGCAAGCAAACAGCACCGCTGCTGTTTGCTCGCTGTAGCTTTAAAATGCGGCGCGGCGCGGTCCGGTGCCGGCTTACAGTGGTACCTCGCCAGACGAATTCGTCTTGCGAGAAAGAGCCATAGACGAATTCGTCTCGCGAGTCAACTAAAAACTCGCAAAATCTTTTCGTTGTGCGAGGCATTCGTCTTGCAGGGTACCACTGTAAATGCTTAAGCCAAGAAACAACTTAGCATATGAAGTGTAAGTATTGATCCTTGTATTTATTTATTTTCTCAAAAATGATGTAGAAATCCTTGATTATTCATACAAATGAATGTGTAAATATTAATTAGGTTTGGTTTATATCACCAGTGAAAGTATGTAAATATACCAAAAACCTTGAGGCACAATATTCTGAAGAAGAAGATTAAATGTTGTAGTCAAGATGAGATGTAACATGTAAATTGTAAGTATTGACTTTTGTACTTGCGTGTTCAGACATTATTTAGAAATTTCGATACCTGTTGCACTGAATGTTTAAATACTAATAAGGTTTGGCTTCTACCACCAGTGAATGTATGAAAACACAGTAAACCCTGGGAAAGAATTTACTGAAGAAGCCCGAAACTGTCCATGGGCGAAACAGGGGACAAACGCCGGCACCCTAACATTTGTGCGTAACATTTTCGATATTTCATCTGACTGGACTTACCTACGTCAATATCCACAGGAGCCTGGCTAAAGGAAATTTAAAGACTGAAATTTTCCTGTTGCATTAACTTGAAGGAGTTTTCTGCTTGTGGCTTCTTCATTAGATTTTTCACATTGTCCTCTCTATTCTTGGATTACTAATATAGGATTCGGAACATGGAATGGTTTGGTAAATTTCTGTGCGCCGTTTATGTGCTGCTTACTGTATACTGGCTGATACACATTAGACGGCTAACCTTGTGGTGTTATGCTTGGCATAGATTTCCCCTTCACTTTATGGCAGATCTTTTATGGTTGGGCAATGCACATGCACCAACTTGATGGAATTACGTTTACTTTGAAGTGGGGGCAGGATGTGGATCTTCTTTTAGCCAGACCTTAGTCAACTTCATTTCAGTTCAGCTGTGGCTAAATCTGTGTCATTTAATATGCTTCACATCTGAACGCCAGATCTTCACAGCCTGCACATTAATGAAACATGTCGCTTAATTAAGCAAAGCAGAGAAAGCCTTCAACAATCAAAGGAATTAGGGAAAGATGTATAAGGGGACAAATAAAGAGATCATAATAAATGGGGGACACAGTATCCCCTGAAACTGTGCCATCTTGTGGGTCAGCTCAGGAAATAATTTCCTTACCTGCCTTCCATCTTACATTATGTTCAAATGCTTTAAAGCAGGCACGTCCAACAGGTAGGTCACTGGACTTCTGTGGTAGATCGCTGGCTCCCCCCAAAGAAGCTCAACAACTTTGGCTCCCCTAAAAAAATGCTCAACATTTTAGCCCTCCCTCCCCTAAAAAACAGCACTTTCCTCCCGCCTCAGAAAAGCTCAACAACTCTGACCAGAACCCCTTAAAAATGGGCTTTCCTCCTCCCTAAAAAAAAAAAATCTTAACAACTTTGACCTGAACCTCCCAAAAGGGAGTAGATCACTGCCAGTTTTTAACTCTGTGAGTAGATCGCAGTCTCTTCGGAGTTGGCCGCCCCTGCTTTAAAGATTTCACACATTTGATTTCTGCAGCACTTATATAAAAAGTTCCTTGCCACCAGTGCAAAGTATTAAAATGCTAAATATATTAACATGGTGGAGTCTTAAGAATAATGTATTTAGGTCTGTCACAACAGTCTCCTCTCAGTGAACAGAAGTGCTTAATCCATTCTTAGTGCAAATATTGTTTATGCTTTTTCTACTTTCTCCAGGTTTTTTTTTTAAAGAACTCATTGTAATGTCTTAAAAGTAGCTCTTACAATTATATCTCACTGTCTGCTAGTAAGTTGGTTGAAAGAAAGAAGGAAAGGAAACTTGGCAATTTTCTGATCTTCAGTTATGATTTCTTCTCTCAATCTCTTTTATGCTTGTTACTTTAAGAAAAAAAATAAAACTGGAAGGAATATGTCAATAAATATTTGCAGTCCTATATTCTGAGCACCTGTAAAATTAAACCTGTGATTTGCAATAGATTTCATATAACTTAATTATGTTGGAGTATTAAGAAGTTACGCTTATCAAATCCCTTCTGCCTATTTCACTTAATTATCACTCAAAAGCTATTTTCCCTCAGTAGGCAAGAAAAGAAGAAGTAGTTTGTTGGAAACCCCAAACTACTGTTATCTATCAGCACCTTTGCAGAAATCATGGCAAGAGGATTTAATCACAGGGGAAATATCTTGAAAGAGGCAAATTAACGAACTATGAGATGAGTCGCTTCCTTTGCAATATAGATATATATCATCTAAAGCATTGGTGATACTGTTTCACACTGAATAAAGGATAAGGTATAAACATGAAATGACATGTTTTTTTCTAGGGACATCCTAGATAGCCTGGTCATTTCTAAAAGAAATGTTTCTGTGTAGTGTTTACAATATTGAGATATTGTGACAGTTGTTCTAAATTTCTGTTTCTTACTTGGCACTCTCCAAAAATGCTTCTCAAACTAGGTAAAGGTAAAGGACCCCTGGATGGTTAAGTCCAGTCAAAGGCGACTATGGGGTGTGGCGCTCATCTCGCTTTCAGGCCGAGGGAGACAGCTTTTCGGGTCATGTGGCCAGCAGGACTAAACCACTTCTGGCATAATGGGACACAGTGACGGAAACCAGAGTGCACAGAAACGCCGTTTACCTTCCCGCCACTGCGGTACCTATTTATCTACTTGCACTGGTGTGCTTTCGAACTGCTAGGTTGGCAGGAGCCGGGACAGAGCAACGGGAACTCATCCCATCACGGGGATTCAAACTGCCGACCTTCTGATTGGCAAGCCCCAGAGGCTCAGTGGTTTAGACCACAGCTTCTCTAACTAATACCACTTGTGGAACATTTTGAGTTTTCCTAGATTTGAGTTACTATCATAAAAGCCAGGGCTGCATACATGAAGGTCTCGTTGTATTTCCCACAACAACCATTTTAAAGTCAGTTGGGTTGAGGGTAGGAATGGGGCAGAATTTTTTTCAGATTGCATTTAAAGGCAAACTTAACCTACCGTATTTTTCTGTGTATAAGACTATGGTTTTTAACAAAACAAAAAAAAAGGTTTAAAATTGGGGATATTCCGGGATCAAATCAGAAACTGGGACGGCTTCTCTAAATCAGGGACATCCCTGGAATGTAGGGACACTTGGTCTGATATTGTCGCATATATTAGTGAAACTAGTATACATTATATTGGGGAAAATTTATTTGCAAAAACATTTACATTAGGTATAGTTATACACAAAATGTGTCTTTCTTAGAAATCTGCCAAAGAATTTTCAAAACAACTTGTAAAAAA
The DNA here is from genome assembly GCF_009819535.1 of Lacerta agilis. Lineage (NCBI taxonomy): Eukaryota > Metazoa > Chordata > Lepidosauria > Squamata > Lacertidae > Lacerta > Lacerta agilis. The sequence goes on along the minus strand of NC_046320.1, from coordinate 5,285,301 downwards.
ATTACAAATGGATGTGGAAATGTGAAGAACTGAGCATAAGAAAGGAAAAGTGAGAAACTAGGATAAACTGAAACTGCCAACCCCTAGCTGAGTGATAATAATTTGTCCAGTGTTCTTCATAGATGACTGGGAATTTGAACCCACATCTGGCCAGCCCAAGTCTAGTGCTCCGTTCTCTCAAATATGTGGCAAATGTACTGAGATATAGTCTGTTCCTTCAATTTCATCTGGTCATTTTAGCACGAACAAATTAAAGAGAGATAAAAAGCTATTTTGGTAATTGTACTTTAGGAAATAAGTGAAGGTGCTCTGCTTAATGATATAGTGATTTAAGGAATTTAGGAAGTACATGAATCCACAGTTAAAATTAAATGCAAGAATGAGATCTGTGAAGAAAAAGATTAGCTGTGTGGGAAATGATTATGGGGCCTTAAGAGAGATCAGGAAAAATATATGACAAAGGAGAGGGGGGAAATATTGAAAAGGTTAGCTGTCGACATAATTGCCATGCATATACAGAATGTGGCTCATGCTCAGCAGATGTGATTCAGGCTGTGGATCAGGTATGGGCAAAAGGAGAATCAAGCCAAGCTAATGCTTATAAGGATTCTCCTTTCTGAGGAACTGAGGGTCCAGGCATCCGGTTGCAAGCTTTGAAATCATAGCAAAGGTTGAATGGAAGTGAATTTGGACCTGAATTCAGCCCCGGGTTGTTGGACCAAGCCTACCTCAAAAGATTTTTCTGAGGATAAAATAAGGAGACATCATTCTGAGCAACGTGGAGGAAATCTGGCATACAACTGCAATAAAAAAAAATAGAAATACATCAATTCAGAGGCAGTGGCGGAGCTTCATGCTTCAGCACTGGGGGTGGAGAGCAGGTGGGGGCAGGGTCACTGCCCACAGGGGCGGGGCGTGTGTTCTGGGGGCATGGTGTGCATTCTGGGCGGGGGGGGGGGACAGCCGTGATGGAACCCCACCGGGATCGCGCTGGCAGGGGCGGTGAGCTCCCACTTCCCCCCTCTTCCTCCGCCAGCGTTCAGAGGAGAAGATGCATTTACCTACAAATTAAATTATTTTTAAAAAGTTAAGTTTCTAGACTAGGGGTCACCAACCTTTGAGGAACTGTGGGCACCACAGACAGCAATAGACTGCTATCAAGTACGCACCATGAGCTGTTTGTTTGGCTAAAATAGAATCCTTCATTATATATAGTTTCAGCTGGAGGAAGACACCCCACTGTGGGTGACCCCTTCTAAAGTGTATAAAGGGCAGGTGGGGCTCCTCAGCCTGGAAAGGCAGCGCATCTTGGAGAAGGAAAACCCTGATCCTAAATTTCCATTGCCTTGTGACTATATTCAATTCACGAGAAAGGCTTTGGGAGTAAACCCTGAGGAAAAAATCTGTACCTGCTGCCTTGAGTCCCTAAAGCAGTTGGCAACTCCTGCAGCCAAGCTGGTGCCGAACATCTTGCTCTGCTTTTGGAGAACTACCTGAAAATGATTCACAGGCGGTATTTAACTCCGAGTAGCCTTGCTAAGATGTATAAGACTGAATCAGATAAGTGTTGGAGATGCAAAGAGGTGGAGGGAACCTTCTTCCATATGTGGTGGACTTGTAAAAGTGTGAGTATTGGGAAATGATCCATAATGAATTGAAAAAAAATGTTTAAAAGTACTCCCCCCCCCAAAAAAAGAAACCAACGCAGAGTCCTTTCCGTTGGGGATAATTCAGACTGAAATTCCCAGATGTCAAAAAAGGGTATTTATGTATGCTACTACTGCGGTCCCAAAATGGAAAATGAGCGAGGTCCCAACCAAAGAAGAATGGCAACTTAAACTGATGGAATATGAACAGTTTGTGGATCTATTCTAACATATAGAATAAGAGAACAAGAAGAAGATGCGTTTAAAGAAGACTGGAAAATGTTTATGGAATGTATGGGAAATAATTATGTACAGCTGAAGGCACTTGGCAGCATTAAGTTAAATTCAACAGTGTAAACAAGTTTTGATGGATGCAGTATGGAATACTGAATGGTATTGTTTTTTGTAAAATATGCAGGGATTTATGATATGTGAAATGAACCACGGAAAGAGAAAAAGCGAAGTCACTGATATGTTAAGGGTGTAAAATAATTATTTTAAATTGTAAAACAGAAATTTTAATAAAATATATTGCTCTGCTTGCCTTTGGACCATATCAGCGAGGCTGAGAGGGGGGGTCATGTCACCTGGGCACCCCGGAGAGGTCACTTCGGTACCGGTGATGCAGCAAAAGCAACGAAGGAGGCAGCAGTTATCAGTTACCGGTCTCTGCAGCCGCAGCAGGCGCTCTGATCCTCCACCGGTTTGACTTCATCCCCAGAGGTCTCTCAAGACAGATAGATGCCAACGACCATGAAGTACATTACATGATCCAATTCTTGGGCCATATCATGTTACAGAATTAGACCAGCTGCTGATTCTTTAAGGTTCCATCCCATTGTTCCATCACAAGGTTCCGTCAAGGCACATGTTTCATATCCACATGGTGGACTTCCCTTCTGAAGCTGTTCGATAACAATGGAAAGCCTGCCTTCATTTTCTCCTATTTGCATAGAAAAGTACCCAGAGAAAGGCTTCCTGATGTAAGGAGAAGTCATTTTTCTCCCACCTACCCCAAACCCCACCCCACCCCACCCCCCAAAAAGATGGTGACAAGATAAATAAATAAGATTTGGGGGGTTGATTGCATTTTATACACTAAATGTGCCTGGTTCATAACCACCATTATGAATAAGTGATAGAATCCCCAGCTTCTGCAAATAAATAGGGTAGGGTTTTATGCAAATCACAGCTTTCTTTTGAGGTATCATGCTTTCTCAGCACTCCCTCGAGTGGATGGCGATACCAATCTTTTCAACTGGGGAAGAGGGAGCCGTTTTTATGCCTTCTGCTCGTAGCATTTCCTAATTACTGCTTCAACTGCTGACTGCGGGGAGAAAGCAACACTCTGACAATTGACAGATGACGTTCCAAGTTTAGCAGGCCAGATCTGAGCACGCTTCCAATTTGCATCAGGTAAGGAGCCAGGCCAGAAAGGCTCAGCCATACGAGATGAAATGAAAACCATGTCTGAAAATGATTTCACCTTTTGGCCGCCGCCGTTATCTGAACTGCCAGGAAAACTATTGGAGTTAAAAGTAGAGGGGGCTGTTAAAATTCCTATTAACTTTTTCTATCTTCCTGTGGGCAGAATTACAAGTAATGATTAAAAACAACAACAGAGTTTGCCTCCAAACACTCTGCCCCATGTCAGGTTTTCCCTTCCCTACCTCTTGTTCTGACATCAACCGCCATTTTGTGTGCTTTCCCTCAACGATGCAGCACGGAGGGCAAGAGAATCTGGAACATGATGCCATCACCCGTAGTTCTGCGCTCTTTGTGAAATGATTTAAGGTTCTTGGTCTTTATAAAGCTGGTCACTCTAAATAGGGCGCTCCTGTGGGAACGGCATATATTTCAGAGATTATTCATGGCCAAACCTCTGTGGCGCAATGGGTCAGTTTGAGCCCACCCAGGGATCGCTGTGGCAGATTTCCTGCATTGCAGGGGCTTCGACTAAATGACCCTCTGTTTTACAATTTAAAATACTCATTTAAAAATCCTTAAAATATCAATGACTTCCCTTCTCTTCTTTCCATGGTTCATTTTGTATATCATAAATCCCTGCATATTTTACAAAAACTAAACCATTCAATATTCCATTATCACATCCATCAAAACTTATTTACACTGTTGAATTTATCTTAATGCTGCCAATGTTTTCAGCAGTACACCATTTCCCCCCATATATTTAATAAACATTTTCCAATCTTCTCTAAACGTATGTTCTTCTTGTTCTTTTATTCTATATGTTAAATCTGCAAGCTGTGCATATTCTGTCAGTTTAAGTTGCCATTCTTCTTCAGAACTTCGCTCATTTTCCATTTTGGGGCTAACAAAACACAGCCACAGTAGTTGCATACGTAAATAACCTTTTTTGACACCTGGAAATTTCAGCCTGAATTATCCCTAACAAAAAGGGCTCTGATTTTTTTTTTGGGGGGGGGGGAGTACTTTTAAACATATTTTTTTTTACCCTTTTACAAGTCCACCACATGTGAAAGAACGTTCACTCCACCTCTTTGCATCTCCAGCACTTATCTGATTCAGTCTTATACATCTTAGGAAGGCTACTCAGAGTTAAAGACCAGATGTAAATCATTTTCAAGTAGTTCTCCCTCAAAGTATAACATGGTGTAAACTTCAAATCGCTTTTCCAAAGTTTCCCCCAGAGGTTAAAATCTATATTGTGGCCTATATCTATTGCCCAGTGTGCCATAGAGACTTTTCTTCCCTTATGAAAGGGAAAGAGGTGCACAGGAGATTCCTGACCTATCTCCCATCAGACACTGAATAAACCCAGACCTGCTTAGCAGTGCAAGCTGGTCCATTCGGGTAAATGGGGCAGTGGCCCACCATGGTTGGTCCACCCTCCGCCAGCCCCAACCCAGGTGCCATCTTACATCCAGAAACGGGAGTACAGTGGTACCTTGGCTCTCAAATGCCTTGGTTCCCAAACACTGAAAACCCAAAGTAAGTGTTCCGGTTTTCAAACATTTTTCAGAAGCCGAACGTCCGATGCGGTTGTCCGCCATTGTTCCTGGGGCACCTGCACCAATCAGAAGCTGCGCCTTGGTTTTTGAACATTTTGGATGTCAAACGGACTTCCGGAATGGATTAAGTTAGGCGCTTTTGTTTTTGCTATTTATTTTGCGTTTTTGTTTCCGAGGCTTTTTCGGTTAATTTGTTTCTGTGACTTTGTGGATGATAATTTTTATCATCTACAATACTGCCTTACTTGTTTTATTGTACAGTACATTGATTATTGCTTTCATTTTATGGATCAATGGTCTCATTAGATAGTAAAATGCATGTTAAATTGCTGTTTTTAAAAGTCTGGAGCGGATTAATCTGTTTTGCATTACTTTCAATGTGAAAGCACGCCTTGGTTTTGGAGCGGACTTCTGGAACGGATTAAGTTTGAGAACCAAGGTACCACTGTAGCGGCACTGGATTTCACCTCCCTGTTCCCCCTGCGCCTCAGTGTTGCTAGTGTGAAATTCAGCCTGGAGGAAGATGGTGGCAAAACTAGAATTAGTTGGGTCTGGCTCTGCTGGCCTGTCTTCTGCTTTACCATCTCCAAAGGTCCTAAGTGCCCAGTGCTGCTTAACTTCAATCAGGTGACTGGATCCCATGCCCTTATCCTGTGCCAGGGATATTAGGTGCCAATTAATGCCAACTTTGTACCAAGACTCTGACCCTTTGCAGACACTGCAGTGGCAAAGTCTGACTGCCTCTGTTATTTAACTTTATGTACAATATTATTTGTGCATTCACCTTTGTAGATAATAAAGGATAAAGTGTGAATCGTTCACTCCCACCAGGGAAGTGGTGTTTTGCTACATAATACAGAATGCCTCACACCAGGGACACACCCGCTAAATTTTTATTACTCGTATACTTTGTTGCTTACCCTTCCCTTTCTGTAACGTAGGCTTACAGTGGATTACAAATTGATCAAGGCAACATCAATAAAACAGCAAAATGCAGACTATGCTAAAATGCTGTGGAACGGAGCCTTTTGCAACTCACTTCACAGCATTCCCAAAGCCTCCTGAAAAAGCCTCGAACCAGAAGGAACGCAAAGATTAAGTCAAATGAGCCTTTAAACAGAAGGAGTTCCAAAACTGTGTCACCCCCCCCCCCCACAACAACAACAACAACACAACGCCCCTTCCCCTTTCAGCAGTCTGTGTAATAGCAGGCAAGGCATGTAAAAGCTCCTTAAAAACAGGTGTTGGCCTGGTGATGTTCAGAGGGGCAACCCTCTTTGGACTTGCTGGCTCAATTCAGCAAATCAGGGCTCTGCGCGAGTCAGTTAACACACCTGTGCAGGGTGGCATAGGAGAAGCAGCAGCATACACAGAGAAAGGATGAATCTACACACAGGAGGAAAAACGCTATAAATAAGCCAGAAATAAAATCGGTCAAACAAAAGGGGGGGGGGAACGCTATGGAAAACCACGTAGAATTTTTTTTACTCTCCAGTGCCCTCTAGAGTTGCCTGTTTATAATGCATTCAAAACACCATTTCCTTACTAATATAGCTGAGTCCAAAGTCTTCTGTAGCTTCCAATGCTGCTGCTTCTGTTCACAGCTGTGAACGGGGAAATAAAGAGCCCACAACTCCTTGCACAGCACCGAGCCACTGATAGGAGCCAGGTTTTCTGGCTCTCATTCTGTACTCCAGACATGAGGGATCTGTGGCCATCCAGATGATGTTGACCAATGGAAGTTGGAGCCCAACAACAAAGAGAGGACCAAATGATCTACTCCTGTCACACTCAAAACATGAACTATGTAAAAAAATATTTAGAATATACTTGACCCCATTATGTTTTTTTTTTTTTTTACAAAGGGGCAATTTAAGGTATCTAACAGCTGGAGATGCAATGCTTCTCTAAAACAAATGTTTTTTCATTGTCCTATATGGAAAGATTTTTGGCAGAAGGTAACTGAAACTCAACAGAACTGGATGGAACAACTTTACTGTGTATTTACAGAGCAAAATATCCTATTGAATTATATACCCAGCACATGGAACCTTACATATACAAGTGGACTCTCCGTGCCCTTACCACAGCAAAAAGACTGATACTGATCAACTGGAAAAATAAAAATGCGACTCCCTTCTACGATTGGATTGAAGACTTATACAAACTCACGACATATCAACAACTTACATATAAAAGCAGACTTGCCATGGGCAAATTCAATGGTATTTGGAACCCATTCTTACAAATACTGTAATAGGTTAAGATCTGGTGAAGTACAATAACAACCTTGTAAAGTATACACCATCACTCTTGATCACCTGATCAACAGAGTGATCTCTAGCTGATTTGCACAGATCAGCTATGCAGAGGGTGGCGGTGTGCCTCTGTGTGTGCGCGCACTGTGCATGCAAAAGTATGCATGAGAGTGTGAGGTGACGACACCCAACTTTTGGATACATCAGCAGCAGCATGCAGCCCTCGGCAGCCCTAATCTAAATTCCGTGCTTTCTGGGTTTGTTTTCCATTGCATGGGATGTAGTACTGGTGGCTTGTGGCTTTTGGGGAGAGGGTAATATTTGCTCTATTTGCATATATAGACATGCATAGAAGAGGCACTCCTGCCCCAGCTTGCCCCACCCCTGGGTGCAGGGCATGCCACAGGCGCCCAGTTGGCTTGCTCTGCTGCTGACTGCTAGCTCTTGTTTTTCACACACATGCAATAATTCTCTGGTGCCTGTGCAAGCTTCCTCAGTGCTTTGCGGCATTATATTTAGAAGAATCTCAACTGTCAAACAAACATATCTCCCCAACTCTTATCTCCCATCAGGCAAGCCTTCTAAGCTATTAGGCTAAAAACGGTTGACAAGCAACCATAACACCGTCTTCTATGGCTAAGCGGGAACATTGAGAATTATTAAGCTTGGGCTACAATACACATATCAAGAAGCCCTGTGATAGATTGTTCAATCCTTTTTAATAGATATTGGATATCCTTGCTGTCCCAAACTATATTGATGAATCCCTGATGTATTTATTTTTAAGGAGCTGAACAAACAGTACTTCAAATCATGCATGGAAAACTGTATAATCTCCCTATTAGCCAGCAGCTTTAAATCTAATTTTGAACAAACTGGAAAGAATGATTAGATGACAAATGATCTTATTAATGTTTTCCCCTTTGCTGTACCGCTACTCCCAATTGCTGAGGTTGCTGCCTATAAACAACTTAAAGCATTTGCTCTTGATTTAGGCTAGGTACACATTAGCGTCTTAAAATACACTGAGGTCGTTTCCCCCGATGCGTTTCAAGTCACGTTTTTTGTGTTGCTCTATACACGGGCTGGGGGGGGGGGTGGAATGATGTCTTCACTTGATATGCGTTACTTGCTTGACTTCCCCACGTGTGAAAACACACACACACACCAAATTCCTATTCAGCGAAGCTGTCATCTGAGCATGTGCAACAGCTGTCTCAAAAGGACACACCTCAACTTAAGAGCAGTTCATGTTTTCAATTTGGTAGGAAGCTGGTTTGAGGGAGAACACACCAAAAAGGGGTATTTCTCAAGAAACTGCAGGATACGTATGGATTGGGGTGAACGTCATGTGCCCTATGCTTCAAACATCAGCAAAGGAAGAATGCTGGAGCCAGACTGAATGGTAATGTGTCCATGGCCTAAACAAAACAAATATATCTGCTTTTCCCGTGATAATAGCAGGTGTGAAAAGACAGACGAGGCAGTAATTCCCCTTTTGCATGACATCATATTGTGTTGCATGATATTGCCTTTCAAACAAATAAGCAAGGTTTGTGGCAATTGTATGCTCAAAAGTAAGTGTATTTCTGAGGTTTGATGGCTCATAATACCACTTTTATTTTAGTAATACCATAAAACGGAAAGAGAATTTAATGAAGAATGTAATGCAACAATTTCTATTATTATTATCAATTTTTATTGTTCAATTATCTGTATTTCATCAAAGGTTATAGCCAAATAACCAGGAAAAGGAAGCACAACTTGCTTAGGTTGATATGCAGTAGCTTTCCTTCATTTGAATGTAGCCAATGAGCATGAGTGTTTAGAGAGCCAATCAGGTGTTATGAGCCATCAAACCTCGGAAACACACTTTTCCCAAAAGGTTTCCACAATTTTGGCCACTAGTGTACACACTTTAAAATACAGAACACTCAAAAGGGAGGCAGCTGTTAATGTCTATATTGAAATCATTGTCCATTTTAGATGATGACAGTCTAAACCCAAATTATTTTCTTATGTCTAGGAAAGCTAAAGCCACTAATAATCAATATTACCGTTAGCTAGGGATGATGGGAGTTGTAGTCCCAAAACATCTGGAGTGCCGAGTTTGCCTATGCCTGTTCTAACATTTTCTCAGAAACTCAGATTCATTAAGAAATGGACTAATGGATAAGCAACTGAAGAACTCTCACCCTGATCCTTACCCTCTTTGCGTGCTTTCGGGTAGAAATCAGCTTTGGAAAGGTTATTGTTGTTACTTATTGAGCTTGTATTATTTATTTTAATTTGATTCCCAGTCTTCCTTAAGTCGCAGCAACTGATGTCGTTCTCTCCAAGTTTCCTATGCAGGTGCTAATCAGTCTGAAAGCTTTAGCAAGGAACAACATCAATCTCCTCATACAGCTGTTCTCCAGACACTGCATTACAATCTACGATATTAAGATTCCACAAAAGAGTGGTGGAAATAAGAAGGCAAATGGATGGGGGAGCTCTTCGGTATCGAAGAGTATTTACCCAACCTTCTCCCTCAACTTGGCACAGAGGATTGTAGATCACTTTGTTGTAATTTTCCTTGTTGTTGTTTAGTCGTTTAGTCATGTCTGACTCTTCGTGACCCCATGGACCAGAGCACACCAGGCACTCCTGTCTTCCACTGCCTCCTGCAGTTTGGTCAGACTCATGTTGGTAGCTTCGAGAACTCTGTCCAGCCATCTCGTCCTCTGTCGTCCCCTTCTCCTTGTGCCCTCCATCTTTCCCAACATCAGGGTCTTTTCCAGGGAGTCTTCTCTTCTCATGAGGTGGCCAAAGTATTGGAGCCTCAGCTTCAGGATCTGTCCTTCCAGTGAGCACTCAGGGCTGATTTCCTTCAGAATGGATAGGTTTGATCTTGCAGTTGTCTTTGTCCATGGAGTTTTCTTGGCAGGGATACTGGAGTGGCTAGCCAGTTCCTGCTCCAGGTGGATCACGTTTAGTCAAAACTCTCCACTATGACCTGTCCATCTTGGGTGGCCCTGCACAGCATAACTCATAGTTTCTCTGAGTTATTCAAGCTCCTTCGCCATGACAAGGCAGTGATCCATGAAGGATTTTCCTTAGCCACCAACAAAATGAATGCCAAAGGAAATTGATCGGCTCTGACATTGTATCTACTACCAGGCTAACAGTCGATACCTGTAATTCACAGCTAACCCTTTCAGATCATCAGCTTTAGTGCTCCTGGTGAGCTCTAATGCAAATTTCATTTCCCATTTTGTGCATATTACTCTTGTCACATTCTGATGGTAGCCTTCCACATTTTGACAGTGAAAAGGTGGCAGATGCCGAGGGTGGGAGGGTAAGGATATTTTAATGAACACCTGAAAAATGCATACAAACCACTGGGAACACACCAGCACATCAGAAGCCAGAGAGCATTATTCAGATTGATGCAAAGTTTTTAAGGTATCAACTTAGCGCTGGTATGAAAATCTCCAGAGCTGAATAGACTCAGGCCTGAAAAATGTGCGCAAGATTTGCCTTCGTTTGCAGCTTTATCTATCATTTCATAAACAGCACCACAGCTTTCAAAAATAATTTTCTAGACTTTATTGTGTTCTTTTTCTAAAGACAGGTTTAATGTTTTATATATTATTATGAGTTCCCCACTTCCCCAGGCAATAAGAAATTCAAGAAACAGCAAAATTCCTCTCTAACTGTAAAGCTATGCTCTAAACTCTACACAGGCAGACCTTGCAGCAGAAACCTTCTCTTAGCTGGCTCGTACCTTCCTTAAACTGATGGTTCCCTCACTCAGGCACACAAAGGAAGTAAACACTTTCTCCCAAACATCAGATCCCCCCCCCAAAAAAAAAATACACAACAATTGTACTGGGGTATTAACAATCTCCTTAACAGGCAATGGTCAGGCAATAGCCGTAACATTAACAATTTTAAACAGAAAAGAATATAAAACAAATGCTTATTTTTTGAAAAATATATCCAAATTTTACGGTGCTGTCTAGGTTTGTCATTGCTTTCCTCACAAGAAGCAGGCGTCTTTTAATTTCGTGACTGCTGTCACCATCTGCAGTGATCATGGAGCCCAAGTAAGTAAAATCTCTCACTGCCTCCATTTCTTCCCCTTCTATTTGCCAGTAGGTGATGGGACCAGTGGCCATGAGCTTAGTTTTTTTGATGTTGAGCTTCAGACCATATTTTGCGCTTTCCTCTTTCACCCTCATTAAAAGGTTCTTTAATTATATTAATATTAATAATATTTTCCAGTCCTAGATTCACAGAAGCCATCCTGGTTTCTGATTTGATCCCAGAATAGCCCACTTTTCCTTAGGATGTCCCCCTTTTCACTGGAGAAATGTTGAGGAGTATCGAGTTATCTGACCCCTGAGCCATCTGAAGGCAACCCTGTATAGGCAAGTTTAATGTTTAATGTTCAATTGTGTTTTTACCTATGTTGAAAGCCACCTAGAGTGACTGGGGCAACCCAGTTAGATGGGAAGGGTATAAATACTAAATTTATTGCTGTTCTTCTTGTTGTTGTCATTATTGAATAGGACATCCCTATTTTCATTGGAGAAATGTTGGAAGGTATAGAAGTGTGTTGGGTTTGGACCAGGCCTGAATCTGAAGTTTATGTGAACTCTGTACTTGTGCTCAATCTTTGGTAGAAGACATCATTCATTATCTTTTTGCCTGCCCCTATATAGAGACCCAAGACATCACTTTCCGAAACCTTTGTTCTCACAAGCAAGCAGGTACACCCTGGCAGAAACGATCTGGGTTTTTTGAGTGACAGTAATAGCCTCATAACACACAGAGTGGCCCTGTATGCACTGGCTGGGAAGGGAAAAAAAACAGAAAAAGGAATTGGATAAAATTGCTGCAAATTGTTGTGGTGATTCAGAGGTTTAAAGTGAAATCAAGCTGGATTTGAGTTTGTTAGTGTCTCTGGCAACTTGTCTCACTGGTATTCATGGATGTTGGCAAATTGGATTTTTAAAAGGCAAAATAATATTAGAATTGGATCCGTCCGAGATGCACAAAGGAAACTGTGTTTTAACGTTCAGGAACTTGGCAAAGTCTTCACAGATTTTTATATTATGAATGTATGTTTTGTGTTATTTTATTAAAAGTATTGCTTAATTTAAGTTTATGAGGGCCTTTGGCTAGAACAATAAACTTTATTTTCTTTAACAAAAAAAAGTTCTGCAGCTCAGATCAAATCATTTGATAAAAGCTGCATTAAAGTTCCTCTGCTGGATAGCTCAGTCAGTAGAGCATGAGTTTCTTAATCATGAGTCATGATTAATCAATCAATTAATTAATTAATTAAAGAGTCATGGGTTTGAACCCCACATCGTGGTCCCTTCCAACTCTTCAATTCTATGATTATCTTTGAGGTATGTTTATTTATTTATTTTATGAAGAATTTATTGGCATTTTCATCACAAAACACACACCCAGACCCACACCTACAAATATAAAACAAATACATATATTGCCAGGATTCTTCTTCTTGTTTGTATACATAGAAAAAAATTTCTATTTCCGAATCTTGACGGTTGACTTCCCCTGCCTTTTCACCTTCGGTTTTAAATCCATAATCTACTTTTTTAACAACTTCTCTCTAAAAAATTTAACTTCAATTAAAAATTAAAAATAATATCTTAATCATCTTATTCTATCATAAATCTTAACAAGATATTCTCGTACAATCTAAACTTATTTCTTCTGTTCTTTATCATGCTGCTATTAACTTAAAATCTCAATATCTCCTTACTTATTCAGAATAAACTTACAACTAACAACCTTTACCCTCCGATTTCAGGTACCATAACAGACCATTTAAGTTTTACATTTAATGTTTCACCCCACCCCCCCTCTGTCCATTGACTTTCTCTGTCTATCGCCGGAACCAATCTTCCAATTTTCTTCTTTTCCCAAATGTCCACAGATCCAAGCAGAGTTCACAGCAAACCTTGCATCGAGCTTCAGGGTCCACTCCTCTTTTCTCGGCTCCTCCGCTTCTTTGTACCATTCTTCTTCTTCTTGTAAATATCTTAATTCTTTGTCCCTTGCCCCCGAGCTCACACCTCGGGGTCTGGATATTGCAAATTTTACCGTTCCGGGGCTGCCACCCCCAAAGAACGGATCTTTTTTCCGGAGTCGCCCAGTCATCTCAATCCATCGTTCAAACACCCCTTCTAGCTCTTTGCCCAGGTTTCCTTCCATTGTGTAGAACTTTTGGAAAGCCTCCTCTGTGGAAAGTAGATTTTTTTTATTTATTATCCCACTCAAGACTTTCAGTTTCCGATTCAGCAGTTCCAGCCTTTGAGGTATGTTTAAGCCCACAAGATGCATGCACACGAAAGCTCATACCAATAAATAATTTTAAGATGTCTTTTAATTAATTGAAAATTAATTTAATTAATTGCCTGTTTTTATGTTCTTATGTTCTTTGTATACTGTGTTAGTTTTATGATGTTAGCTGCACTAAGCCTGGCTCTGGCCTGGGAGGGTGGGGTACAAATAAATTATTATTATTATTATTATTATTATTATTATTATTATTATTATTATTGAGAAGTATTATGTTTTCATGCAAAATGAAAAGCTTTTGTTCATTCTTCAACTATCCCTTTTCCAAATTGCCATTAGGCTAAGCACTTATGTGACTGTCTCTCTACACAGAAGAATGACAACCCCATATAATCAATAGGCTTGTCATGCCAGATTCCTTCCCAAAGCAAGACCAGCTGCCAGTTCCTCTTAAGAAAATCTCAAGGGGAATTAAATTATGTTGCTCACTTCTTAGAAGTCCCCAAATGAAAGTTAAAGCAAGCTAAATGAGGCTTCCAGTGTGCAGTTTTAAGCAAATGCCTATCTATAGCAGGGCCCTGCTAGGTTCTTCTCTAAACATTGAATGAGGCTAGCAGAGCCATCCAAAGTATAAAAAGCTGGTGTGTTGTACATTGGAGTACATTACGCCAGCTTACGTTGGCCCTCTTCCAAACCCCAATCAGGAGGAATTCGACCTTCACCACCTGGTTGCTAAGTCACCCTGTCCTGCTTCCACCAAATCCCTTTTTTGGGGGGGGGGGACTTACACCAGCACAAGTTTTGCCATTATAAATTCTGCCAGCTGAGCCCCAGCTGAGCCAGGGTGAAATATTTGCACTGGCGTATCTGTGGGGCTTATGGTGGTATATCCCCAAGTGGTCCCTGGCTTGGCTGGTAAAGCGCAAGATCCACTGAACCCAACTCTCTCATCCCGGTGGATCTTAGTTTGAATTGCACTGCGGGACAAAGTCATGACCAATTCCAACAAGTAGCCAAGTGAGTTTGCCCCAGTTACACATTTTGAAGTATTCCAAAGGTATCTATGGCTGTAAAAGCCAGCTTCCAAGATTCTGTAACACTTTAACTTCATGCTAAAAAATGAAAAACCAAAGTGGGGAGCAGATTAAGAGGTGGAGCTATGGAAAGAGCAGCAGGTTTGATTCGCAATACCTCCCATGATGAAGATGATTTTTTTTTAAAAAAAAATGTGTTAGTTGCTGTATCTTGCTCAAGGCAACCCAAAGTGAGTTACAACCAACCATGTGCTTACATGGATTTTTTCAAATTTGCACCCCACATTCATAACGCAATCTGGGATCCCACAACAACTCACAAAGCAAAGCAACAACATATTGTGTTGTAAAACCCACAGTATCAATAAATTCCGACGAAATAAAAATCACAACCCACTAAAATCAGCTGTCAAGAATCTATAATATGCATCATCAACAAAAAATAAAAATAAAATTAAGCGTACCAATTTTCCAGCAAACCCAAAGTCCAAAAAGGTCTAAACTAACACACTGAAAAAAATCAGAAGAGTTCTGGTATCACATGCACACATTTTGAAAGAATGACTTGCCCCTTTTAAATCTGTGACATTTAAAGAATGAGAGTGAATATTTGGTCATGAAAATTTCTGGTTTAAAAAAGCCAGTGGCAGCTGATCTCTCTGGGCAAAGAGATATTGCTTCAAACTGCACCCATCTGACCCATCCAGCCTTGACCTCCAGGATCCCTTCGATTTCCCAAGCTCATTATCTCATTTATTATACTTAAATTATTCCCCAAAAAATCCCTTTTCTGTGACTCTGAGCATAGCAGGATGCCTAAAGGGAGTAAGGGATAACTTTAGAACATACTATTGACTTAAGGAAGGTGTTCATTACAAAGAGGTAAAAGCTTTTGAACTTAAAAATAACTGCTCTTATTCAAGTTATATGGTACTAATGATTTATAGATGCTAAAATTGGCAAGAGGGTTCTGGGGGAGATGGCTGTTTCTCCGTTTTTAATTTTTGAAACCCTTCCCAGTGAAGAAGGAAGGCTTTGCCAGATAGGTATGCTGGGAGAGGGAGTTCCACAAATAAGATGCCAAATAAGATGTTCGGTGGTGGTGGTATTTGACTCCTAGTAAGTTAGCAAAATGGGACGCTGGTGGCACTGTGGGTTAAACCACAGAGCCTAGGGCTTGCCGATCAGAAGGTCGGCGGTTCGAATCCCTGCAACGGGGTGAGCTCCCATTGTTCGGTCCCTGCTGCTGCCAACCTAGCAGTTCAAAAGCATGTCAAAGTGCAAGTAGATAAATAGGTACCACTCCGGCAGGAAGGCAAACGGCATTTCCGTGCACTGCTCTGGTTCGCCAGAAGTGGCTTAGTCATGCTGGCCACATGACCCGGAAGCTGTACTCGGCCAGTAACATGAGATGAGCGCCACAATCCCAGAATCAGAAACGACTGGACCTAATGGTCAGGGGTCCCTTTACCTAAGTTAGCAAAAATGCATAAAACAAGTCCAAATACCTGCTGGAAATGTAAAGAAAAAGAAGGTACCTTTTACCATATATGATGGTCGTGTAAGGTAATAAAAGCATTCTGGGAAATGATATATAATGAATGAAAAAAATGTTTGAAATAACTTTTATTTTTTTTTAAAAAAAAAGAATAAGAAGCTTTTTAATTAAGAATTGTAGGTACCGACATTCCAAAAGAGCAGAAGAGACTTTTATGTGTGCGACCACAGCCGCACGGATGTTACTAGCCTAGAGATGGAAAGAAGACAAAGTCCCTACCATAGAGGAATGGCAAACCAAGCTGTTGGACTAAGGCAAAATGGCAAAACTGACCAGAAAACTCAGGAACCAAGAAGTCAAAAGTTTCAAGGAAGAACGGGGAAAAAATATCATTTATTTAGGAGACTACTGTAAGCAGATGAAAACATTAGCAGAATTCTAATAACACTTGCAATGTAACAAACACTATGGACAATATGGAGAGATACAGAATATGGATTATGAAATAATATGCAGCTGAAATGTGACGATAAGGCCCATGGAGGGGAGGGTGGGAATTCTGGAGATTCAGAGAAATCTCCAATTATGGATATGTATTTGGTATTGTTATAACAGAAAGTTGTTCTGTGGGACAATGTAGAATCATAGAACTAAAGAGTTGGAAGGGACACTGATGGTCATTTAGTCCAAATAAATGTGATCTTTGGCTAGGCATCAGAGTCAGGAGATGCAGTGAAGAATCTCCACCACAAACATTTCTTTTGTCATTAGTCCATAGGGAGAAATAGTGCTTGAACACAATCATAGCCATCCTTTGAAATCTGCCCTTCTCTGAATTTTGCAATGCAGATCCCCAGCCACATAATGTGGATTAAAAAAAAAAGCATATTAGGGTAAAAGGTGCATATGAACGCAAGACACATACATAGGTGAAACTAGCCTACAAAACATAATGTTTTGGGGGAAATAGCAGAAATGTGTACATTAGGCACAATTGTGTATAAAAATGAGTATAGTAGGAGAAATTTGCACAAAGAAACGCTGCTGAAATTTCACAAGAACTTTTTAAAAATGCAAACTGTTCTGGAAATGTGGAAAACTTAAAATTGGAAAAAATGAGGAACTGAGATAACCCAAAAGTGAAATCTTCACCCATCCCTAGACAAAAGGCTAAGAAGAAAAAGAGAAACATCTGTCAGCAATGGCCCACAGGAGGTACAATGGTACCTCTGGTTATGAACTTAATTCATTCCAGAGGTCCATTCTTAATCTGAAACCGTTCTTAACCTGAAGTACCACTTTAGCTAATGGGGCCTCCTGCTGCTGCCATGCCGCCAGCGTGCAATTTCTGTTCTCACCCTGAGGTAAAGTTCTTAACCTGAGGGACTACTTCTGGGTTAGCAGAATTTGTAACCCGCTGTGTTTGTAACCCGAGATACCACTGTACTGTTTTTGGTTCATAACTGCCTGGAAAATGTGAGACAGGCCTTCTCATTTTTGTGCAGTAACTATGTCTACAGACAAACCCAGGATTCACAGCAGCAAATAGTCCAGGCATGCTCTGCAGCCTCTTTACTTAGCTTATCTACAGGGCCAGCTTACCCATAGGCGCTAGGGGTGCAGGGCACCCGGCACTGGGCTCTTAGGGGACCAGGATGAGTCTGGGGCCAAGATTTGGAGTATGGGGATTGAAGAGCCAGGCCAACTGACAGCCGCTGCCGAGCGGAGCAGAGCCCGTCGGAGCGCCACAGGTTTTTGTTCAGCGGGCACTGAGGCAGCCGGCCAGCTCTGCCCTCCTGCGTGCCTGGGATTGGCGGGCTGTCAAGAGTCCCGCCCAGCACATGCATGCTCACATGAGGCACGCAGCTTCCCTCCCAAGCCTCTGTGGGGATTGTTCTCCTCCCTCCACCCGCAGTGGCATGGGAGAGAGTGGCATGGGAGAGAGTTGCATGTGCCCCCCCCAAAAAAAACTCAACAACTCTGAGCTGCCTCCCAGCGCCACACATGCTAAAGATGGCCCTGGTTATCTGCTGCACTGAACTCCAGTTACCTCACTGGAAATATTCAAAGAATTAACAGCAAATGCTACTCAACAGTAAGCTATTATCCCCAGAATCGTTTGCCTGTGTCATTCTGCTTGAAGAAACCTCACACCACTTCAGATGTCACCTTAAAATAACTAATTAAATTAAGGCTAGTTCAATGTACCCTTCTTCTTCTTTTTGAAAAGAAAGTTATATATGTGTTAGGTTGCACACCTACAACCCTGAAATATTAAACTTTCCCTGTGGGCAGTTTATGAACCAGAACTTTTCAAGTGTATCCACCTACACGGGTCTTCATTTGCCAAGATTGTACATAATCAAACCTACATCTGGCTACTCCTGCTTGATTGCTTTTGCGCATTGCTATTGACTCCTACCCTAAATCAAAAATATGACAATCTTGACAGCAATAAATAAGTTTCAGGTTTCTGGGTTTTAAATAACTTTTGTTTATTAAAAAGAAATGGAAATCATGTAGTTTTCCATTTCAGAAGCTTGAAGTTGTAACAGGAAGTTCATGGTTGTTACTAGAACACTGGCCATAAACTGTGGAGTAGGAGCGATCTCAAAGAGGCTGAGGTCACTTCAGCCACCCCATTAAAATATTTGAGGGGGTCGGGGCCCCCAAAGTGGATGAGCATTGCCATTCAAATAGTGTATGTGTGCTATGTCATGTGATTATATAGGGTGGTGTTTACCTGCTGTCAGCAGCTCCTGGCTGGTGGCCCAGGAAAGAATAAAGACAAGGAAAAGTTTCTTACCGTCCTTTTTTATTTCAGTCTTTACAGAGAGAGGCTATAGAGCTCAGCCTCTTGGATAATGGTGTTGTCCCGAGTTAATCTCCACCCCACCCCCCGTCTCTCCCACTTCCTCATTCGTCACTCTCATTGTCTCCTCTACGGATGCTGCTAAGTGCCCTCTGTATGGGGGTATGGGAAGGGGGCGGGGGGAGGACCACCCCAGGTGCGCTCACTGAGGGGGTGACATTCGGTGCGCTGCTCACCCGTGACGCCCAAGCCTACACTGAGCCATCAAGGTAAGGGGGTAGTTGCACTGCTTGCCAACGGTATTCCCCCCCTTTCCCCTTCATTTTGACAGCTTGGGGGAGGCTTGGAAGTCATGAGTGGGCGGTGAGCCCAATGTCTGCGATGGGCGGCTCGCTCCGCCCCCGGCTGCAGGGCTCATGCACCACTCCAAGCACCCAAGCAGCTATCCCACGCCTGGGAGGGCACCCTCCACACCACGCCCCCCTTGGGAGCATGCCACGCCCCCCTTAGGAGCACGCCCACCCCAGGCAGCACAGGCATATGCTCTGCCACTGGCCCTCTGTCTTTGAGATCTTTGCTCTCCTACTTTTAAGTCTCACCGGGTTCTGAGGGATGGTGGGTCAGGAATGCTTTCTCATGACAACGTGTCAGCTGGGTGTTGTTCTGGCTCTCCCATGATTTTCCAGCTTTCCCCATCTGCCTCTGAGCTGCTATGTCCCTCTAGCCCCTGTTGTAAAAGTCTGCTATCTTCCTCTTCCTCCTCCCTGGAAGGGTCAGGATGTGAAGGCGGTCTTCACCATTCCTCCTATGCCCAGTCCCTGACACCTGCCCCTCCAATATTTTATTCGAGTACGCACCCCTAAACTATAGGGCAGCCCTTTGACATTGGAATTATGCAAATGATGTCACTTGTGAATCAGAGGCTTACCCATACAAATGTATAAGCCAGCCTTCTCCAACTTAGTGCCCTCCAAATATTTTAGACTACAACTGCTGTCACTCCTGACCATTTGCCATGCTGGTAGGAGCTGGTGGAATATCTAGTCCAAAAACAACTGAAAGACAACTGCTCACCAGAGTAGTGCATGCTCTGGTTATCTCCCGTTTGGACTACTGCAATGCACTTGTGGGGCTACCTTTGAAGGTGACCCAGAAACTACAACTAATGTGGCAGCTAGACTGGTGATTAGGAGTGGCCGCCGAGACCATATAACACTGGTAGTGAAAGACCTACATTGGCTCCTACTACATTCCGAACACAATTCAAAGTGTTGGTGCTGACCTTTAAAGCCCTAAACAGCCTCGACCCAGTATACCTGAAGGAACGTCTCCACCCCCATCGTTCTGCCTGGACACTGAGGTCCAGCTCTAAGGGCCTTCTGGTGGTTCCCTCACTGCGAGAAGTGAGGTTACAGGGAACCAGGCAGAGGGCCTTCTCAATAGTGTTGCCCGCCCTGTGGAATGCCCTCCCATCATATATCAATGAAATAAACAACTATCTGACTTTTAGAAGACATATGAAGGCAACCTAGTTTAGGGAAGTTTTTTAATGTTTGATGTTTTATCATGTTTTTAATATTCTGTTGGGCGGGGTATAAATAAAATGTTGTTGTTGTTGTTGTTGTCACAGAAGCCGACATACGTGTTTCTTCCCAACGTCTGTGGTCCATTTCTTCCTGAGAAAGTGAATGTTCATGGAAATTTCCATATCTGTTGATAGTCATTCAACTTTCTGGATCCAGGGGTAGCTGCTTAAGAAGTAACATTGCCACCATCTCCTTTAAGCAGCCAGGGAGCACTCCCTCTCATACAGAAGCATTAATCACCTCCCTGGCGCAGCCTGCTGCCCCCTCTTTACTAGGTTTTACCAGCCATGAAAGGCAGGGAACAAGACCATACATGGCTACCCACACCGATCTGAGCAACCAGCAGGGTTTTTTGGCTACTGGTCTCCCTCTGCCCAAGGAGCTCAATGTAGAGTGCATAGTTATCCCCCCTCCCAATTTTATCCTCACAACAAATCTGTGAGACAGGTTATTATCATGGACTGGCTGGATGCAGAGGACTGGTGGGAGGCACCAAGTGGAGAACTCCTAAGAGAAGGCGGCTCAGAGCTAGGGAATTTGTGGTGGGATGATGAAGAGTGGTCCAAGGGGACTGGGAGGAGGTGGTGTCAGAAGCTGAAGAAGTAACAGGGTTTAATGGTTAGGAAGAGGCTGGAGAGGAGGGGGCCCAAGAAGCAGAGGTCAGGCAGGCTGCTGAAGAAGCCAGGGGGTCTCCTTCTCCTGCTGTAACCAACTCCCTTCCCCCCTGGTCTCCCAGAACCAGAAGTGGTCTAAAGAGGGCAGAGTTGAGATAGACAAGGTGCCAAAGTCTCAGATTGCTTGGGAAGGACCCCGGGGAAGTTGCGATCTCCCAAGAACTGTTGGGAAGACAGGGACATTCAACCCTCACAACTGCCTCATATCTACTGGGAAGAGTTGCTAGGCTCCCTGTCCCTGTGTTATGTCATAGTCCCGTTGCTGAGCAACCACATGCAGACCTCAGTGGAGTGGGAGGCCAGCCAACCAGAAGTGTTTCTGAGGAGGCAGAGTCAGCATTCAAAGTCAGGTCCAGTCTTAGGGACAGGAGAACAGCAATCCATGTAGTCAGATGGTTCAGCGGTCAGGGACTCCAATGAGCATGGGGTCAAGGCAAACAGGAACAGCAAGGTAGGACCAGAAACTACAAGCATTGTTTTCAGCAGGGGTAGGCAACCTAAGGCCCGGGGGCCGGGTGCGGCCCAATCGCCTTCTCAATCCGGCCCATGGACAGTCCGGGAATCAGTGTGTTTTTACATGAGTAGAATGTGTCCTTTTAGTTAAAATGCATCTCTGGGTTATTTGTGGGGCATAGGAATTCATTCACACACACCCCTTCAAAATATAGTCCAGCCCCCCACATGGTCTGAGGGACGGTGGACCGGCCCACGGCTGAAAAACATTTCTGACCCCTGGTTTTCAGCATCTGACTGTTGTTGGAAGCCCTGCTTAAGAAGGCTGAAGCCAGCTGGTTCTCATCAGTACCTTTTCCTCTGTGTCCAGGAAGGCTGATTGGCTGCAAGTGGAGCCACTCCGTCTTCCGCCCCTTCAGGCTGCTGTTCAGCAGGTGAAGCTGACTCCTGGCCCGTGACATTTTCTTTCTTTGAATATAGACTTAATTTCACAGACACCTTGTGAATTATTGCTGACTTGCTCCCTTCACCCTTCCTGGCAGCTACCCTGTGATGCTGACTAAGCCAAGGTCATCCAGTAAGCTTCATAGCCAGGTTGGGACTCAGGGCAGTTCACAGAACAAAATCAGAATTATAGATAGATAGATAGATAGATAGATAGATAGATAGATAGATAGATGCAGGGGTACGCATACCCCTAAACATTTTGTGAACCTAAGCTTGGACTCATTGAGAGGCAGTATTTCAATATGAGTAGGAAAATGAGAGTATTCCTAAACATTTTTTTTTTAGAAAAAAACACTGTATATAACCAAAATAAAAACAACAACCCAATAACAACCCCCCCGAAAAAGAGCCACACTTTAAAAGGGCATAGGATTCAACCAAAGGCCTGGTTAAAAAGGAACGTTTTTGCCTGGTGACTAAAGGTGTATAATGAAGGTGTCAGGCAAACTTCCATGGGGAGAGCATTCCACAGATGGGGAGTCACTGCAGAGAAGGCCCCGTTCTCGTGTTGCCACACTCCAGACCTCTCAAGGAGGAGGCACACAAAGCAGGGCTTCAGAAGATGATCTCAGGGTCCGGGTAGATTCATACTTCCATATTTTAAACTGATGTCTTGGTCTCAGTCTTAGTCCAGTATTCTAATAGCAGCACAGGCACACCACTATCTGTTTTGGCACTGACCTCACATTTATGGCCCGGTGAAAAGATTCCCCAATCTATATTGTCAGTTGAACAGTCAAGTGCCAAAGCTACCCAGCACATGATGCTCCGGCATCTAAGAGCAGTCAGAGAATTAACCTAAACTGAACTTCTGAGCAGATTTGGAGGACCCTGCTCAGGCTAAATATTAACAGAAATTCCAGAGGAAATTCATTAAGAAATTCAGAATCATTCGCAACAATTCTCAGAGGAGTTTCACTTACTTTTAACTGCAGCTGACCTTAATTACTGTAGAGATAAATGTAGGGCAAGGAATTGCTGGATTCAATCATGGCTCCTTGTCTCTTGGTGCAGCCTCCTCCTGCCAGCGCTGCATGGAGTTCTGCCTCGTTTCCCTCCTTCTTGGCACACCTTTCACCAAAAAACCCAAGCCTCCTGTGAAAGGGCACTTTTTTCTTGCTACCTCACCCCCCATCACCTTGGCAACCTCTGTTTTGCACAGACACTTCTCTGATGCGTAGATACCTGGCCATTGTTTCATACTATTTTTGTGCTGCCCTTATATGGCACCGATTGCATTCCTAACATTCACATCCTAAGTTATAATGCACTAAATTGCTTTCATTATGCATAGAATTAAAGGGGGTTGCCTGTATTTCAGAATATTATAGGACTGAGCATTTGGGGCCATTTCATTCTGGGCATGTTGGCACATAATCTGCATCTGCCTTTTCTCTTTTGAGACATTTTACAGATTGCAACAGTATCCTTCTGAGTCATGATGACATCAAAGTAGGAAAAAATAGTTTCTCTCTGGTCACTTTGTGTTAAATCTGTGGTATGTTTTGAAAAGTTTGAGACTTATTATTCCTTTATACAAATACACCCCTCCACTCAGGTCACCAATCTGGATAAAGGCCAGGAGAACAAAACACACCACTGTTTTGTCTAGCGTACAACAGATTTCTTTTAGGCAAAGGTTAGTCTTCTGTGTATAGGCACATAAATCTGCATCTATTGTAGAATGTTAAAAGTTCCTGCTTAGTATAATAAGATCTAAAAAAGAAATTAGACCAGATGGTGGAGGTGCAGGGGGAGAAACAATAGATATTTACAACAGCAAAAAGTATTGGCTATAATAAGTTTTGTGGTAGGACATTACATTCTCTCTGATGCAATAATTTTGCTGTTGTTCTGTCTCAAAACCTGAATTGTCGTGATGGTGTGACGGATTGGCCCTAGGGTGGAGGAGGTATGACATCCCACCGCAGAAAGAGTTAAGCCACCTTCGTCTTGACAGACAGTTCATCCTTTGGGGGCGGGGCGATCCCCGGTTTAAAAGGAGGGAATGGCCGTTTTGGCAGTTGAGAAGAGGGAGGGTGTGTGTAGAGACAGGGAGAAGAAGGGTGTGGGGCCAGGATAGTGGTGGTTAGGCTAGGATAGGATGAAGATCAGTCGGTTATACTGAAAGAGTTTATACTTTAGATGTAACTAAGCTGATGAACTATTGAAGTACTTGAAACATGATGTTCTGAAATAAATAAAGACTTGTTTTTGTTGAGCCAAGAGAAAAGAGGCATTTATTTCGGTCCAGCGATATATGGATGCTCATGAGGAGGTGAACTCGGGGAAAAGGCAAAACTGACCTGCAGGGTGATAGTTTGTGTCTTGGAGTTTCACTCAGGAGGGGCAAAAGGGTTTATTTAGCTAACTGTCGCAGTGGGGGCAGGGATCTAATGAGAGAGAGCCCCAGAACTGATAGAGCTGAGAGATATTCTTAACCCAGGAGCCCAGAGCAAAATATATATATAACAGGCCACGACAGCTGGACAAGAGAACCCCGTTACTAAGTTATCCCTAGTTATAATAAAAAGGGATTATCCAGACAGACGGACCTCAAGGATCGAGATGGGGTGAATAGAAAAAGTGACCCGGAACACCTCAGAAATAATACACTTAGTAACAGAGGGGTAGTAGGGCAGGGAGGTTCGTCGCAGATGGCATGGGGAAACATGTGCCCACAGAGGCCTCCCCGGTGGCCCCTTTACTAAAATTAGGCTTTAAATAATTGTTCTGCTAAAGCCAATAGAATGGGTTGTGGTCTGTGCTTGGTTGCAGCATGTGTATGGTAGAAGGGAAAGGGAAAGGACCCCTGGACGGTTAAGTCCAGTCAAAGGAGACTATAGGGTTGAAGTGCTCATCTCGCTTTTCAGGCTGAGGGAGTCGGCATTTGTCCACAGAAAGATTTCCAGGTCATGTGGCCAGCAGAACTAAACCACTTCTTGGAAAACGGAACACCGTGATGGAAACCAGAGCACATGTAAATGCCGTTTAGCTTCCCACTGCAGCGGTACCTATTTATCTACTTGAACTGGTGTGTTTTCGAACTGATAGGTTGGCAGGAGCTGGGGCAGAGCAACGAGAGCTCATACCATCGCGGGGATTCGAACTGCAGACCTTCCGATCGGCAGGCCCAGGAAGCTCAGTGGTTTAGACCACAGCACCACGCACATCCCTGTTATGAAATTAAGCGGCGCAACTGCTCTGCAGAAAACATGCTGAGGAAACTACACGTATTGAACATAATTAAGAGAATGCAAAATAAGTCCTTCGCTTGGTTTTAATTACCGGTATAGGGGGAAAATAGCCGAAGTTATACTAAGTTTACAAAACATGACCCAACCAGTGACCCACCCACCAGGGTACAGAGAGAAGTACACAACACTCCTTATATACTACATCTGTTTGCTGACACAGCTTAATTAACACAAACTCAACAACACCTGCTGTACTGCCCCACAGCTGCAAAACTAGGTCATGACATTTCCTTCTGACTTTTAAAGAGGTACACAACTTGTGGAACAATAATGAACCTTAATATTTGAACTATTCAGCAGTCCCAGATGTGTATGGTACCCACAACAGGTTCTCTAGTTGCAAATGGGTCCATTGGCCAAACAAGTGCATTACCCCTAAAGGATAGTGCAGCCCTGATCCTACAGAATGCATACACAAGGTCTCCAAAACGAAGCTGAAATCCCTCTGATCATCCGCCTTACATAGAAGAGGAAGTAGGAAATGACATAACCTAATAGTCTGCTCTTCCTCCTGAACCTTAGGATTCAGGCTTTATTTACCAAGATAGGTGAAGGCTTGGCTCCTGGATTCAGGTAGGGAATTGTTCGTGAAATAGGGATTCCTCTTAGCTCCCAGATTTTTTTGTAAGCTCTGTAACTGTTTCAAGCTCCTGAGAAGTGGCTACTGACCTTAAAGTCACCACCCTTGTATGAAGAAACTTTAAATGGTGACTGCAACATGAACTGCAGGATTAGATTTCGTAAAAAATAATAATAATAAATAATTCAGTGCTAGCAGTTGTGAACTGAGTTGGCACAAATATTATTTTGTGGGGAGGGTAATCACACTACAAATGTTAATTGGTTTATTATTGGCAGGATGGCTGTGTTTTCAACATTTCCTAATGGCCGGTGTTAATAACATAATTATCACTGTCTATACTTTCTGCATTTCATTTTCTTTTGACCCCATTATAACTCTGTTTGTGTGTATCAGAATAGCACTGTGCATCTGATGAAGTGGACTATAGTTCACAAAGCTTCTTCCATAATAAATTCATCAGTCTTCAAGTTTTGATTTACACTTTTCAAGTTTATACATTTCATTAGTTTTACAATCAATTGAACATTCCTTCCCCCTCTTTCTGCGGTTGCTTAAACTTATTTTTTTTAATATCTTATGCCTATCCAAATTCATTTAATTTGTTCATTTAATTATCTGCTTTAAATATATACTCTTATGAAACTGCAGGTTATTACAATCATCTGCTAATGTTTTTTTATCTGTTTGCAATTTATCTGTAAATATTCCATAAACCATTTCCATTCTTTTATTTTTATTTTTATTTTAAAGTGTGTTATCTTGATTTCTTATTCTTCCGGTAAGTTTTACCATTTCTGAATATTCCAAAAGTTTTTTTTATCCATTCATCAGTCTTCAAGGCACCACAAGAGTCCTTGTTGTTTTAGGTACCTTCCTATTTCCCTTGCAAGACGGAGACGAGCTTCAGAGGAAATATGTTCAAGGAGAAAATGAAAGAATTTAAACAGCTCTCCTCCAGCACAATGGGCTGAATCCAGCCCCACGGTTGCATTTCACTTGCAATATCCCATTCATGTGACTCTGAATTGTGCTCTGAAAAAAAACAAAACTTGCAGATAGAAAACTGCTAAAGATAAATTTTGGTTGCTACAAGTTTGGAAGATTATGAAACTAGTAAAACCAACTTATTCAGTATGAAGGAAGAATGACAGCTATTGAATAAATTTATAGACAGATGGGAGGAAAGCAATATTTTCACTGGTAATTCTGACTATCAAACCTCACAGGAAAGATTGTGATTATAGCTATTGTACTAAAATGGTGAATACTGTTTTATCAGAAGATATGAAATTGTTTTTCTTTTGGTACCAGTTAACAAAACAAAAACGTAGATCCAAAATAGCATCTTGAGACTTTTAGGGAGGTCCCCCCCCATCAGAATGCATGTGGAGGATCAAATTTTGTTCATACTCCCTCGTCTCATATGGAAAGGAAGCATATCAGGAAGAATGTTTCTAACCTAGCCTTAAAGTTAAAGGTAAAGGGACCCCTGACAATTAAGTCCAGTCGCGGACGACTCGGGTTGCGGCGTTCATCACGCTTTACTGGCCGAGGGAGCCGGCGTACAGCTTCCGGGTCATGTGGCCAGCATGACTAAGCCGCTTCTGGCGAACCAGAGCAGCACACGTAAACGCCGTTTACCTTCCTGCCAGAGCAGTACCTATTTATCTACTTGCACTTCATGCTTTCGAACTGCTAGGTTGACAGGAGCTGGGACCAAACAACAGGAGCGCACCCTGTCACAGGGATTCGAACTGCCAACCTTCTGATCAGCAAGCCCTAGGCTCAGTGGTTTAACCCACAGCGCCACCCACGTCCTGAGCGCCACCCGCGTCCTAGCCTTAAAGACACCTAGCCTTCAAGACACCTATTTGAAAAATTCCTGCACTGAGAGCCTTGCTACCTGGAGCCATGCTGAAGTTAAAAGACAGCTTGCTGGCTACATTTGGAATTAAGATTTAAAGCTTCAGTATTCATATTTCTTCAATTTACTAAAATATGGCTGATGAGTGCAAAAATATAGCCATGGTAATTCAAAGGTAGGATATCCCCCCCCCCATCTACCTCAGATTTATTAGTGCTAAATATATTTCATCTTATCCTTCAGCAGAATATATGCTGAGCATTCAGCAAATTAATGAGGTCATGTAAGCTGCTAGTATTTTTATTTTTTCCTGCAGTTTGTAGGAATTGCTAATTTTCCATTTTGTTTAAAAAAGCCTCATATTTAAGAGTGAGTTCGGTTTATTGGTTTACCAAAAGTGTTTTACCTGCCATTTACTGCAGCTTCTCAGAAAGCACCATCTAGGATCACAATAAAACCAAATGGGAATCATGAGATTGAACCTCCATGAATTCGCCTTACTGAGTGTATAATGATCTGAAAGTCAAAACTTGATCTTATCCATATTACAATAAAACCATTGCAATAACCCATAAGAGATCCAGGAAAATGGCAAAAGCTCCTGCACAATAAACATTTCATCGATAAACAGTAACATTTATCATATCACACGCTTGCACTTTAACTGCCAATACAGTTCAATCACACTTTTACTGTCAGCCTCCTATTCCCCTCACCCCCCCCCCCAAAAAAAAGAAAGAAGAAAGAAGAAAGAAAGAAAGAAAGAAAGAAAGAAAGAAAGAAAGAAAGAAATGCAGGGAAGATATACCTGCGAAGGACTGGAAAGATGCAGAAATGAGCTAGCTGAATTCTCATGGTTTCCAGTGAATGCTACGGGACAAAAGAAAGTGGTTTCAATGTGGGACTTGGCTGAAAGTGAGCAAAACCTGGCCCCAGTCCTATTATTATTATTATTATTATTATTATTATTATTATTATTGGTTTTTATTTATACTTTTCAAGTTTATACATTTTATTAGTTTTACAATCAATTTAACATTTCAAAATTTGACTTCCTTTCCCCTCTTTCTGAGGTTCCTTAAAAAAAAAAATCCCCTATCATCTGCATATCCAAATTCATTTAATTATCTTCTTTAAATATATACTCTTATGAAACTGCAGGTTTTTATCCATTTGCAATTTATCTGTAAATATTCCATAAACCATTTCCATTCTTTTATAGAAAGTTTGTTATCTCCATTTCTTATTCCTCCAGTTAAGTTTCGCCATTTCTGCATATTCCATAAGTTTTTGTATACGTTCTTCCTTTGCTGGGACTTCTGCTTCTTTCCACTTTTGGGCAAGTAACATTCTTGCTGCTGCAGCAGTGTACATGAATAAGTTTCTATACAGTTTCGGTAGTTCTGTCCCTATAATTCCCAAAATAATAATTATTGTTGCTCTCATCATCATCTTTTCCCAGCGCACCACCTTACTTTTTCCCATTTAAGTGAATGAGTTCTGAGAAACAGTACTGGAGACAGCGCATCAGCCCTTAATATTCTCTCAGGCTCTTCTTCAAACTTGCCAGATTCTTTAAAGTTCTACTCTTATTCTATCTCTAGCTAGGCAGATTCCATCTAGGGTTTCCTATTCCCCCAGCAGGACAGGACAGCTGTTGCTTATGTCTCTATCGTACCAGCAGCGTAGCGCCGGTTGTCAGTGCCTAAGGTGGGCATACAAAGGCTTGGAGGGCCAACACAGCCCTCGCTTCCGATGCCTCCAGAGCAAACCCACCCCCGCTGGAGCAAAAAAGGCCCACACTGAGTTGCTTACCGGCCCTTGCAGGGGGGGGGGAGCCCAGTTGGCCAACGTGACCCTTGACAGGCAGAGAGGAGCGCTGGGCCGGGCCACGCTGGGTTTGCCTGTGTGAGGGTTCTTGGTTTGCACCCACTCAAAAATTGTGCACTCAGCCCCTGCTGCCGGCACCCCCCACGCTATGCCCCTGGATCATAATGGGAGGTGACAGGCAGATAGGTTCGTAAATAAATAAAAAAAGGTAAAGGACCCCTGGACAGTTAAGTCTAGTCAACGGCGACTCTGGGGTTGCAGCGCTCGTCTCGCTTCAGGCCGAAGGAGCCGGCATTTATCCACAGACAGCTTTCAGGGTCATGTGGCCAGCAGGACTAAACCACTTCTGGTGCAACGGGATACCGTGACGGAAGACAGAGCACATGGAAACGCCATTTACCTTCCCGCCATAACAGTACCTATTTATCTACTTGCACTGGCGTTCTTTCGAACTGCTAGGTTGGCAGGAGCAGGGACAGAGCAACAGGAGCTCACTCCGTTACAGAGATTCAAACTGCTGACCTTCCAATCGACAAACCCAAGAGGCTCAGTGGTTTAGACCACAGTGCCACCAGCGTCCCATCAAGGTTTGTAAATATGCAGGTGTTTACATGGTACTCTCTCTCTCTCTCTCTCTCTCTCTCTCACACACACACACACACACCACCTTTGAACCAATAGAGGATTCACTTTTCCGTAAAATCCTTTCACCATTGGATTCCTCTGTTAAGAGTTGCAGAAGGAGAATATACCATTTTCTCTTCGTCCGTAGAGTTTTGCTACCTGCAAAAGCCTGCCATTATAATTTACACGTTGGCTTTCCATTCCCATTTCCTTCCCTGCGAGATAACATAAAGATCAGCTGCGCCCCGCTGTGATAATTCACGTAGATCATGAGAATTTGATAGACGTGACAACAGAAATAACCTTCAGGTTGCTACTTCTTTTATGCTAGTTGCACACACAAAAGCCCTCTACCCCAGAGTGCCCGACGTGAGGGTTATGAGAGGTCCTCACCGGTTCAGAAAGTAAAAAAAAAAAAAAAAAAATCTTATCACGACCACCTCACAGCGTAAAGCCAGAGATTAATCATGGGGGAAGGGGTGCTCTCTGTTATTGACAGAGTTGTATTGCAGGAATGACAGCGTGAGGCAGGTAAGCAGTACTTGCGAGAGCACAACAAACTGGAGAAAGGGATTTTTGAAGCAGCTTTTCATAAAGCTCAGACAGATACCCTTTGGAATGGAGTGCTTAAACAAGCTGGTGGGGCTTTGCAGAAGGCAATAGATAGCATCACTGGATCAGGCGCCTGTTTTCACCATATGCTTACAAGAGATAGCTAGATCACAGAAAGCTACGAGAGAGAGAGAGAGAGAGAGAGAGAGAGAGAGAGAGAAGCCTTCTGTCTATTAAGCCAGATGAGTGGAAGGGTATTCAATGAGACTAATGAGTAATGCCTTGGAATGGCATACAAAAGATGAACAGGTTAAATCTGTAATGATACACCGGGTGAGGGATTTGGGGCATAATATTCAACTTTCAGATTGGGAAAGGTTATGGAAAACTGACTTGAAATTCTCGGCATGTTGTACGCTGAAAGAAAACTATATGAAAATGATGTACCGGTGGTATTTGACTCCTAGAAAGTCAGCAAAAGTGTATAAGACCTGCTGGAAATGTAAAGAAAAAGAAGGTACCTTTTACCATATGCGGTGGTCGTGTAAGGTAATAAAAGCATTCTGGGAAATGATATATAATGAATTGAAAAATGTTTAAAATAACTTTTCTTTTAAAAAAAGAAGAAGCTTTTTTATTAGGAATTGTAGGTACTGACATCCCAAAGGAGCAGAAAAGACTTTTTATGTATGTGACCACAGCCACACGGGTGCTACTAGCCCAGAGATGGAAAGAAGATAAAGTCACTACCAGAGAGAAATGGCAAACCAAGCTGTTGGACCATGCTGAAATGGCAAAACTGACAGGAAAGCTCAGGAACCAAGAAGACAAAAACTTCAAGAGAGAATGGGAAAAAATTATAATTTATTTAGGAGACCACTGTAAGCAAATGAAAACATTAGCAGGATTTTAATAACACTTGTAATGTAACAATCACTATAGACAATATGGAGAGATACAAAATATGGAGTATGAAATAATATGCAATTTAAAATGTTGACAATAAGATCCATGGAGGGGAGGGTGGGAAGTCTGGAGAAATCTCTAAATATGGGTATGTATTTTGGTATTGTTATAACTTTACACATGCAGGACCAGGCATCAGTCTTCCCATACCCCAACCAAACTAATAAGAAACCAATGAGACTGGTTTTGGGGGTCAAAACAGGCCACAACTTTATTGAATACAGATGAAAGAGGTTTGGCTTGGGCATGGCGCAATCGAAATATTTCCAGGCCGCCCACCGGAAGAGACACGTAGTCAATCCAGGCAGGGAGGGGTTCCTAAGACTTACATCCAATAGGATGACCCCCACAGGACCGCCATCTGGGGGAGTGCCTTTGGCTCTGGCCCTGCCTGGGCACACAGACATGGCCACTCCCCCCAGATCCCTGTTATGTATTGGGTTTAACACATGTTATGATTCTAACCAATCGTAGAAGTGTAGGTGGACGAAAGTTCTAATGGCAAGCACTGTCAACTGGCACTTCTTGATGGGGCTTTCAGAGTGTGTTCTTCTTTAAAATAGGAGTGAGCTGTTGAATAAACGAAGTTACATTGGGCTTCTGACTTTCCCTGAATATTTAATATTGGCGACGAAGATGGGATACATGAGCTCCCACTAGCTACCAGAGGCCTGAGACTGCAACTCAGCACAGCCGCCTGCCGCCTGCCGCCTCACAGTAATCGCAACAACACCGCCACGCTGGACTCAGCAAGAAGCCCCGGAAACGAGACCGCGCCTGCCACATCTTCGCAACCACCCATAATCGCACAAGCGACTACTTCAGGTCTGAGGATGGCCACCAGTCATAGTTGGCCGCCACTGGACTTTGATATGAGCCATCCTGCAGAATGGCCGCAGTGGCTCCGCCGAATAAGGAGCTACGTCCGACTATAAGGCTTCACTAGGAGGCAGACAAAGTGGATGTGCTATTGACGGTGCTGGGAAATTCCGCCATCACTCTACTGAAAGGTCTGATGGCACCCAGGGACATAGAGGCCTGCACTTTCAATGAGCTGACACAGGCTATGACAAGACACCTCGCACCTCAGCCAACTAAGAACCACCGCCGCTACGACTTGGCGCACAGAGTGCAACAAGCGCAAGAGTCAGCGAGTGAATACATCACCGTGCTCCGGGCGATTGCGATGTATTGCCAATTCGCTGACATCGAGGAACGACTTCTCGAAAGATTCGTCACTGGTGTGCGAGACAGCCGTCTCCGCCACAAACTGCTGGCAAAAGATGACATCACAATGATGGAAGCAATAAATATGGCCACAGCCTTTGAGAAGGATAACGCCCACGAGGCGGCCTACAGCCCACATGCCAAAAAGAGAACTCACCGCATACAGCGAGACCGGTCATCTTCCGTAGATTCCCACAATGAGGATGTCCACCGAGCTTCGGACTGATCCGACTGACACCACAGCTCCCAAGCTACGAGCACATTGTCGAACCAGCGATCATCTGACGCACCTTGAGGGACCTGCACCAGCTGCGGAGAAAACCACGAGCGGCGGACATGCAGGTTTCAGGACGCCACATGTCACCGCTGTGGGAAGACTGGGCACATTGGTCGAGTCTGCTGCTCCAAGACCTCCGGAGCACGACCCAAGCAACGTGTCCATGAGGCCTACATAGAGGAGGAGTTACAGTCCACCTCTTCAGCCAGGGTACTGCAACTTCTGTCCCCGGGGCCCAATAAGCTTAGGGTGCAACTCAAGATAGAGGGATCCCCGTGTACTATGGAGTTGGATACCGGCTCATCCTACTCCATAATATCTGCTAAGACTCTGAAAGAGCTTTGTCCTGACGGCGGTCCTCCTCTCCGCCCAGCCCCCATAGTGCTGCGGGACTTCCAGAGGAAAAGAATACAGCTAAAGGGTATGAGCAATGCTATGAGGTAGGCAAAACCACTGGGTCAGTGCCAATTAGCCCAGTGGGCAAATTCCTACCCGGGCCCTTAAAGGGCGGTGACCACCGTAGCCACAGCAAAGTCATATACTATCAACTTAAACCAAGGGTGGGTGGGCAGGGGAAAAACCCAGCGAAGGAACAAAGAGACTGAGCCCCATGTGCTGGCTGCTTAAATGGGCAAGGGGAGGATCCAAGGGAAGCCTACCATTGGCTCCATCGGCTCCGCCCCCAGCACAGCCGAAGTGCCAGCCTGCATCCCCATTTGCCAAAGCAGGGTGCAGGCCAGGATACTGTTCCTGATAGGTGGAGGGGGGTTGTGCCAATCAGGAAGGGCACAGCCAGTTTGAATTCCCTTGTCGGGACCCCAGTGAAGCCTCCTCCATCCTGCAATGCCACCGCACAAGAAAGGTGAGCGGGCTTGTAAAACAAAACAAAAATTTAAAAAAGAAAAGTAAGTAAGTAAGTAAGTAAGTAAATTTTTATTTATACCCCGCCCTCCCCGGCCAAGACTGGGCTCAGGGCAGCTACCATCAAATATAAAATACATTAAAACACAATCAAACAATTGATTAAAATACAGCTTAAAAATTAGAATCAGGATAAAATTAAATGATTGCCCACATGAGCCGATAAAGGGGCCAACAAGGTAACTGACATGGCCTATAGAGGGGGGTCAAACTGGGCCTGGACCGAAGGCCAGACAGAACAACTCCGTCTTGCAGGCCCTGTGGAAAGATGTCAAGTCCTGCAGGGTCCTGGTCTCCTGTGATAGAGTGTTCCACCAGGCTGGGGCCAAAGCCAAAAGGCCTTGGCCCTGGTTGAGGCTAATTTAACCTCCTTGAGGCCCGGGACCTCCAAGATATTATTATTTGCGGACCGCAAGGTCCTCTGTGGGGCATACCAGGAGAGGTGGTCCTGTAAGTACGAGGGTCCTAGGCCATCACGTGCATGTATTTGACTGCTCCTGTGTTTCACATCCCACACTACACAGTCCACTTCTCACCCCACCTATAAGTGGCATATTGCTGAATTATTGAATATCTTTAAATACTTCTGGACGCCCTAACATGGCAGTAATGCAGGCTTCCTGTTTTAAAATGTCTCTTACCTCTTCTGGCAACCGCCGCTCCCTCTATCCCGCTCTTTGTTGTGGCAATACATTCAGAGCTACAGATAGGACATTGAGCCACTTCCAAGAGGAACTCAGCAAGCTTAGCAGCACGAAGGCAGAACAATGGCTACTGGCAACAGAGCAGAAACAGAGGGACATGCTCTTTTTGAATATTATGTTGCTGGAAAGCAAGAGGGACCGCACAATAAAAATGGGAACCAGAAGAGAGGAGAATAGAGGACAACAAAAAGACAATTAAGTGGTCAAATGACAGCTCATTTGAGCTGGCTGTATTTATTATATTACATGGAGGAGACCAGAGCTCTTTTCTTGTTCCAGTTTCCTTCTCTTTCACTTCTGGTATTCCTCTCAATCCCAAATCATTTTAGATAGAGTTTCAAGCTTAATGACGACGACGACAAATTTAAGAATCATCTTTTTACACATACGTCTTAATGTAATTTACAGATATATAATTAAAACAGCTAAAATAGGGTTGGTTTGTTTTTTAAAAAAATGTACAAAAAACTGAAAACTGGTTTTTAAAAACTGGTAGGTCAATCAACTACAGCCCTGCAGGTGCTACAGACTACAGCTTTCATCACTCCTTGAAATTTCCCATGCTGGCTGGAGCTGATTAGGAACTATACGTTCAGTGAGATCTCAGAGGTGTCCATATAACTGTCTTATCCTGTTGAGTTGGATGAGTTTCAGCTCAGTATAACCTGAAGGAGCGTCTCCACCCCCATCGTTCAGCCCGGACACTGAGGTCCGACTGAAGGTCTTCTGGCAGTTTCCTCCCTGCGAGAAGCGAAGTTACAGGGAACCAGGCAGAGGGCCTTCTCAGTAGTGGCGCCCGCCCTGTGGAACACCCTCCCATCAGCTGTCAAGGAAATAAACAACTATCTGACTTTTAGAAGACATCTGTAGGCAGCCCTGTTTAGGAAAGTTTTTAATGTTTGATGTTTTGTAAATATGTTTGTGGGGTAGGTGGGGTATTGCTTTATTTCCGTTTCCGTTTTTGCTTTTGTTTTAGCAGGTATTCTGTCCTCTCATTTTGTATTTTTATGCTATGAGCCTTCCTGTGATCTTCGGATGAAGGGCAGTATACAAATTTACAACATTTATATATATGAGGACCATAGATTAACCACTTCTGAACTAAAGCAGCAATGCATGGATTGTGTCCATTTTGTGTCAGTGAAAGCAAATCTTAAAAATTGGTAAGGCCCAAAATTAAAGGTCACTTGGCTTCTGAACCTGTTTTGGTTCTGCTGCATTATGAGCAGAGAGTGGGGGGGGGGGGAGACAATTTTAAGATTGCCTTTTCTTCTAAAAACGTGCTTTCATTTGCTT
Source organism: Lacerta agilis (assembly GCF_009819535.1). NCBI lineage: Eukaryota > Metazoa > Chordata > Lepidosauria > Squamata > Lacertidae > Lacerta > Lacerta agilis. Next base: position 5,249,421 of record NC_046320.1, on the reverse strand, counting down.
ATTAAATTGCTTGTATTCTCACACTTCCTTGCAAATCTGAAGCAGCAACCTTTGTCGCCAATTCATTCTATACAGATTTGTTTAAATGAAATCCATTGATTAGCTTACTTAACTGGTTAAAGTAATCAAAAGTAACCTGCCACAGATGCTGCAATCCAACGGGCACAGAGGAGCTAATCCGCCTAAAACGTTGGCTTAATTCTTTCAGGACCCTTTTACAGCATTCATTTGGGAATCATTGGACAAGTGTAAAGTATCTCTTTGAATCCTGGCCAGCAGTTTGTTATCCCATTGGTTCTGGCTTGCTCTAAAAGAAATCTCTTTGCCCAGAAAACATTTCAGTTTGGCTTCTTTTCCACAATAAACAAACAAACGACACTTTAAAAAATGCTCATCTGTTAAAATATGTAAATCTCTACTTAAAAGTTACTCGATTAGCAAAAGAAATAAGCAGTCATTGTGGCTTTATTTCAAAATGAAAAGAATTAACAGTTGCTCACAAGGGCAAGGGACGGCCTTCCACCAAAATCTAATTTTCAGAGCTTTCCAAAGGGGAAAGGGGGGGGGGGGGTTCTTTATACAACCAGCTTGTTGACTGCTGTTTCAGAAATGGGTGGGGGGGGACAATGTTATTTGGTTAAGAATTTGGCACGTTGTTCGGAAATACAAGGTTTTCCTTTTAAAAATACATCTTGGTTTTCTCCGCAGCCCTTTAAAATTCTGCAGTTGAATCCGAGTTAAGATGAGCCAACTGGCTCAAATGTCACCAGAGGTGTAAGCACTGGGAGGCCTAAGACCTCCTGGGGTTTCTTCTTAGCTTTGCCCTCTTGTGCAATATGGTGATAATGATACCGCCTTACTTGACAGGTTGCAAGTATGACTGTGAATGTGTTGTGAAGCACAGCTATATATGCTGTGAATCTTTCATAATGAGGTTTCAGATACCTGCAAGTCTCTCTACCTTTTCAGACCCTCCAAGTGCCCCTATTTTTCAGGGACACTCCCTAGTGTACCAAAGCTGTCCCAGTTTCTGATTAGATCCTGGAATGTCCCACTTTTCCTTAGGATGTTCCTGTTTTCATTGGAGAAATGTTGAAGGGGTCCTTTACCTTTACCTTAACTGTCAGGGGTCCTTTACCTTTACCTTTTTATGCCTTTTCCTTCTCCCAGAAAAAAGCCCAGACACTGAGGTCCAGCTCTGAGGGCAGTGACGTACGAAACCACTTTGCCGTCCGGAGCGGCAAATGTGGGAGCACCCCCCGGGGGCGGGGTGCCACTCCGTAGTGCGCTTGTGTTGTGACATCACGATGCATGCGCGGCGGCTGCTCGCAAGGCAACTTATGAGGCTGCTGGGCACTAGCAGCCGCACAGACGGGCTACCTCAGCCCGTCCAAGTGGCGGCTGCTCACACCCAGCATCCGGGACGGACTGTGCAAGTGCGCACAGCCAGATGGGTGGGGTATAAATAAATTATTATTCTTATTATTAGTGCTTTTTCTGGGGGAAGCAGGGGGACGCATACCCCTAAACATTTGGTGAATCTAAGTTTGGCCTCATTGAGGGGCAGTATTTCAATATGAGTAGGAAAATGAGAGTACCCCTAAACATTTTTTTTTAGAAAAAAACAATGATCATTATTATTATAAAGAACAAAAGACCATCAAGAAAAAACAACATAGTCCAAACTGGATTTGAACACCAAACCATTCATCTCAGCATTTGTATGTTGATATGTGTTCAGTGCCTAACTAATGTATGCATTCTTGATTTGAAACAACAATCCTATTCTCTCAACTTTATTTTCAAGGGAGGGAGGGTTGCTTATTCTATTTATTTTGGCACATTAATATACAGTGGTACCTCTGATTACGTACTTAATTCGTTCCGGAGGTCCGTTCTTAACCTGAATCTGTTCTTAACCTGAAGTGCCACTTTAGCTAATGGGGCCTCCCGCTGCCGCTGTGCCGCCAGAGCACGATTTCTGTTCATATCCTGAGGCAAAGTTCTTAACCTGAAGCATTATTTCTGAGTTAGCGGAGTCTGTAACCTGAAGCGTGTGTAAGCTGAAGCGTATGTAACACGAGGTACCACTGTACTGCCTATAAACTTGGTCCTCCAGACAGTTCACAACATTATCAAAACAACAAGGTGCAGTCAGGATCATGTACATCAGTCAGAAGCTTTCAGAGCTCTTCCACAGACCCCTGGCTTCAGCAATGAAAGAGATGTGTCCCATTTCTATCGGCAATTTCAAGCTATGCTCCAGGGCTGATAACAAAAAAGACAGCAAACATTCTGGCCAATGACTGGGGCTGGGGGTGGGGAATTGCATGCATTATCATCCACACAGTACAGAGATATTTCATCTATTAATAATGCATGGGTTATGAATAAATAGCAAGTGACAATTTGCATCACTGCTGTTTTGGATGTTATAAACCATAACGTTTCTGTGCAAACAGTTCATGAATATAGAGAAGAAAGGATTTTAATGGAATGAATCAGTAGCAGCAGAAAGAAAAGAATTCCAGATGAAAAGGGAGCTTGATTTGCACAGCTCTGGGAAACACAGAAGGCTGTTCTCATATGAAAGGCAGGTTTCCACTTTTCCACATGAATGCACATGGACAAAAGTCTCATTTGATGCTCAGGGATGGTACCTAATTATTTCATTGTATTAATTTAGTCGCACATGACATTATTTATATGTACAATACCATCGACACGCAGAGCAACGTATGCAAAAAAGGAAAAAGGAAAAGGAATGTTCCTTCCCAGGGAAACTTACCATCTCAATTTCAGCAGTGAAGGAAATTATTACTAGAGTGGCAACACTCTGTTGATACATGCTAAACAGATAGCTGCCATCTGCACAGTCCTGCCGACCAATCTTTCATGTTGCATGCTTTATAGTGCTGTGGGTGCCTGCCCCTCCCTCCACAAATCTCCTTGCAGTGGTCCTGGTATATGTAAAGGATTCCATACACTGCCCTCAAATAATAATAATAATAATAATAATAATAATAATAATAATAATAATAAATTATTTCTTATACCCTGCCCATCTCACCGGGCCTCCCCAGCCATTCTGGGTGGCTCCCAACACAATTTTATAAACACGATAAGACATCAAAGATTAAAAATTTCCCTTGAGATGTCTTCTAAAAGTCAGTTGTTTATTTCCTTGACATCTGATGGGAGGGCATTCCACAGGGCGGGAGCCACTACCAAGAAGGCCCTCTGTCTAGTTCCCTGTAACCTCATTTCTCGCAGTGAGGGAACCGCCAGAAGGCCCTCAGAGCTGGACGTCAGTTTCTGGGCTGAATGATGGGGATGGAAGTGTTCCTTCAGGTATACTGGGCCAAAGACATTTAGGGCTTTAAAGGTCAGCACCAACACTTTGAGTTGTGCTTGGAGATGAACTGTAGGACTTATGAACCACCCCAAAAAGGTTTAATCACTTTGGATAAGCTCTAGAGGAGGATTGAGTGCAAGTGCACTTTGAATGCCAGAAAGTGAGCCCCGGTAGGTTGACTATTCATCAACCTCTTTTTCCAGGATGATGAGAAACCATTAATGAGTACTCTTTGGGTTTGGTCAGTCAACCAGCTACAAATCCACCTAACAGTTCTCTAGTTCAACACCACATTTTACCAGCTTCCTTGCAAGAATATCATGGGGGACTTTGTTAAAAGCCTTACTGAAATTGAGATACACTATGTCCGCAGCATTCCCCTGATCCACCAAGCTTGTAACTCCATCAAAAAGAAAGAAAGATGATTCTTCTGACGTGACTTATTTTTGCAAAACCCATGCTGGGTCTTAGTAACCACAACATCCTTTTCTAAGTGCTCACAGACCAACTGTTGAATTCTCTGTTCTAGGACCTTTCCTGGTATCAATGTCAAGCTCACCAGTTGTTAGTTAACCTGGGTCTTCTTTTTTACCCTTTTTGAAGATGGGGACAACATCTGCCCAGCTCTAGCCTGCTGGGACCTCACCTGTCCTCCGAGAATTCTCAAAGATCATAGACAAAGGCTCTGAGATTACATCTGGAAGCTCCTTTAGCACCATTCAATGCAGCTCATTGGGCCCTGGAGATTTGAATTCATTTTAAGTAGCTAGGTGTTCCCTGTGGTGTAAACCACTGAGCCTTGGGCTTGCCAGTCGGAAGGTCAACGGTTCGAATCCCTGCAACAGGGTGAGCTCCTGTTGCTCTGTCCCAGCTCCAGCCAACCTAGCAGTGCAAGTAGATAAATAGGTACCACTCTGGTGGGAAGATGAATGGCGTTTCCGTGCGCTGCTCTGGTTTCGCCAGAAGCAGCTTAGTCATGCTGGCCACATGACCTGGAAAAACTGCCTGCGGACAAACATTGGCTCCCTCAGCCAATAAAGCGAGATGAGCGCTGCAACCCCAGAGTCATTCACGACTGGATTTAACTGTCAGGGGTCCTTTACCCCCCCCCCTTTTTAGCTAGGTGTTCCCTTACTGCCTCTTTTCCTATCTTGGGCTGCAGCTCTCTCCTTCTTACCTACAGAGAGCCTCTCAGGTCTCAAGATCAGCAGAGGGGACCCTCTTGTTTGTACCACAATCCTCAGAAGCCTGGCTGAGGGCATTCCCTGTGACAACCCCTAAATGTGTGGAGCTTCCTTCCCATAGAGGTGTGTCTAGCATCTTCACTATACAGCTTTCAATGAATGCTTAAGACATTAACCTGAATTTTGACACTTGAAGGTATATTATTAGGATCCAGCTTATATCTGTGAGTGTAAGTTGTTAAAACCTTTTTTAATATTGTGTTTTAATTGGTGTACACCCCCAACCTCCCGAACCTGAGCATGAAGGGCAAATATTTATTTCTTCATTGAATTTATATACCGCCCTATACCCGGAGGTCTCAGGGGGGTTCACAGAAAAGATCGCAATATATAAAATAAAAATAAAAACAATAACCCAATCACACACACACACACACACACACACACACACACACACAAAAGAGCCACATTTTAAAAGGGTATAGGATGTCGATCACGCCTGGTTAAAAAGGACTTCCGTCTCAGTGTATCTGAAGAAGTGTGCATGCACACGAAAGTTCATACCTAGAACAAACTTAGTTGGTCTCTAAGGTGCTACTGGAAAGAATTTTTTATTTTGTTTTGTTTTGGTTAAAAAGGAATGTTTTTGGTGCCTAAAGGTGTGTAATGAAAGCGCCTGGCGAACTTCCCTGGGGAGAGCATTCCACAGATGGGGAGCCACTTCAGAGTAGGCCCATTCTCGTGTTGCCACCCTCCGGACATCTTGAGGAGGCACAACGAAGGAGGGCCTCAGAAGGTGATTTCAGAGTATGGGTAGGTTCATGTGGAAAGAGGCGGTCCTTGAGGTATTGCGGTCCTGAGCCGTTTTAAGGCTTTATAGGTCAAAACCAACACTTTGAATTGGGCCAGTGCAGTCAGACCAGTGTCGGTGTAATGTGCTCAAACAGTCTTGCTCCTGTGAGCAACCTGGCTGCTGAATTCTGCACCAGCTGAAGTTTCTGAACTGTCTTCAGAGGCAGCCCTACTTAATAACGCATTGCAGTAATCTAACTTGAAGTTACCAGAGCATAGACAACAGTAGTTAGGCCATCCCTGTCCAGACAGGGGCATAGCTGGGCCACCAGCCAAAGCTGATGGAAGGCACTCTGAGCCACTAATAATTAACAACAACAACAACAACAACAACAACAACACAACAAAGCACCCTGAACTCAGTGAGACTTTCTTATGAGTAAGCATGTTTAGGACCAGACTGCAAAGTACTATAAAGTGGGTTCCCTTTCATGGAGAGCATGAGTTGCGGTGGGGGCTAACAAGTCTCCCCTCTGTTGCTGGGCAGGATCGGACAGATGGCCTGAAGCTTGTGATTGGGTTCTGTGGGTTGTTGGGCAAAGTTACATGTTGCAATGTTTGATGGACAGCCCAAGGATATATATTCACCGTGCACCCAGCGTGAGCCCTCTTCGCTGCGTGCATAGGATCACCCGCCCTCCCTCCCTATAATTTAGGCTTGCGCTTTGACCTTGCTATGCCTGTCATAGGGTCGTCTGCTTTTGCGGCAGGGGCCTGGTAGGAATTTTTCCATCTGGCTGATTGGCTGGTGCCATTTGGTTTTCGCCTACTGCGTAGCAATTAGTCACAACTTGTAAGGTTGGCGGTTAGGCATTGGTCATTAAATTGGTTGGTGGAGGGGTAAGGATTGGCTGTGCCTGCCCCTACAATGCTGCTGCTGCGCGGGGAATTCCGTTAAAGGAATCCAGGGGCTCACCATGCTTTTGTCCGTTCCCCTGGTCAGGGGCTAGGGTCACGCAAGAGCCCCTGGGAACATTAGGGGAGAGGGAGGGCGACACCCACCGCCCACATTCTCTCCCCAAAATGTTTCCCCTTTACTGACTTCCGCAAGGCGGGTGGATTTCAGTCTGTCCCTAGGAGGGGACAGATAGTAGGGACCAATGCCTATGCAACCACTCACATTTTGTATTTTAATAAAGTTGTGGCCAAAATTATGCCAAAAACCTAAAATTTAATTCCTGTTTGAAGTGTGTGTTATTGAGGGGTGGCTTGGGGACCTCGACACACAATGGCTTAGCAGTTAGCACAGTAGGTCCTTTGGAAATATGGCTTGCAACAAGCATTTGCAAGCAACTCGCATGCAAGGATTAATGACCAAAAACCCATGGAATTTGTGTTATTTTAATTGGGTAGGGTGCATCATTTTCGCAAGCTTGATAAGGTCATTTGAGAAACAATTAGGTGGCACCATGGGGTAAATAAAGCAGGCACATGGAATAAATGATAGCTCACCTAACCTTTCTTAGCTCCTGTAATTGGGTACACATTATTCAAAGTTAAGCAAAAGGACACACGTAAATTGGACCCTCCACTGTGATATAGCTGCCACGAGACAAACACGATAATGCCCGGGCGGGCGCATGGCTCACAAAACATGATATTATAGATCTCCTTCAGACCATTGACAGAGTTTGCAAATTGCATAACTTGCCTAATTCCTGCTTTGAGATACTGTTCCTGCTCGCTGCATAATGCTCATCAGTCTTTCAGAAACTGTCGCGGGTCGCTAACAATAGCTGTCATTGAGAAAATAATCCTAGGCAATTTTCTACCAGATAATTCAACCTACCGTGTTATCTTCTTCAGGGGAGTGAAAAGGCAACGCCAGGGGAGCTTAAACGGTGGCTTTACCCAGCGAAAGATTATTCCAGTTCTGAGGCAGCTCTGCTTAAAAAGGTTAGAAGCCTAGAAATACTCTACATTCCATCAACAGCGCAATGCGCTGATAATGGCAGAGTTTAAACAGCCGCTCCAATTATCATCAAATAGCATGTAAAAGTCTACTCCAAAGCTACCAAAGTCTATTAGCTTATCCTTCTCTCAAAGCCATGGTAGTGCTCTAGTTCCCTTCTGCTTCACAATGATATGGATTTGCGTCCATGAGAATCGGCAGACGGTACTTCGCTCTTATCAGTTGCTGGGGGAAATCATGAATTCAGAACTTTCCAAAACCTGACATGAAGCCTATTTAAAATTAGAAACTGACATGAAGTCAATGTTTTGGACTTTGCCCCCTACTTGGAGAGAGGAGCCGGCTTCCTCTCCTAGGGCGAGCCAGGCTGGTGGACCCATGGCTGGGAGGTGCCTTATGCCCCCCCCCAGTGTGTCCTTTGGAAGAAGTGCAGTGGCAGAAGGGAACCACCTGGTGCTGTGCCCTGCAAGCAGAGGGGCAGCACCAGGTGGTAGGGCTGAATGATATCCGGTTTTCAACATTGTGATACATCACCAGCTGAACATCGCAATAGACAATGTCTGGAATAAGGGTGGAGCTGTGTAGGGCCTTCTCGGTAGTGGCGCCCTCCCTGTGGAATGCCCTTCCTTCGGAATGTCAAGGAGATAAAGAATTACACAACTTTTAGAAGACATCTGAAGGCAGCCCTGTATCGGGAGGTTTTTAATGCTTGATGTTTTTATTATGTTTTTAGATATGCTGTACGCTGCCCAGATGGAAACCCAGCCAGATGGGCGGGGTATAATAAATAAATGTACTAATGCAGGCCCTAGTTTTGGGCAGAGAACAATTATTTCCATATTTTCATGGGCATTTTGACAGTATTTAAATATCTCATAATAGTCACCATTTAAAAAAAAATGACACATGATGATACCTGATTTGAATATAGTTTCCTCCATTAGTTCTACTTACACTACCCATAGCAGACTTCCTAGTTCCAAGTCAGCAGAAACATGTGATTTTGTGGCACGAAATGTGATGGGCCCGATTTATCAACATTCACTGAGATAGTGCTCCTATTAATCTCAGTGAGGCATGGCCTATTCACTGTGTGTAAGCCATGCGCTGCCATTTTCAAAGGCACATGTGCACAGCCTCACACATAGAATCATAGAGTTGGAAAGGACCCCAAGGGTTGTTTAGTCCTACCCCCAGGATTGCAGGAATATCAAGACACAGCTCCCTGTCCAATTTGAAACCATACTGGACCTAGCTTAGCTTTGTAATTATGCTAGCAGTTTTATTGCTGTGTCAATAGGAGATGGTTAAGATAGTAGTAGTAGTCTCACTATGCTCTCCTGCTTCATGAACTGACCCAGAAAGTGTATGGAGACATAACCCTCAACTGTCTCAAATTGGGATACCCCAAGAGCACAACACCCAAACATGTGTGAGATCACAGCACCCCAAAATGTCTTCTTCTTCTTTGGCGATCACTTGTAGCTGAGTAAGATTGTCTTCCATGAGCATGATCTTAACAATGAGTCCGTAAGTGACTGGGGAGGCCAATTCTGGATCCACACGTCCTTCCACAGTGGGGACATAGGTTTCCAGGTGGAAGTTAATCACGGTGAGGGTTTGCCAAGCGTGCCTTCCTCTTAGCACGTTTCTCCCTTTCGTCCTGCATTTGAGATTGCAGCACCCCAAAACATGTGTCTTGGGACACCGTACTCTTGCGGGAGTGGGGCCCCGGAAGGTGGGCATCCCAGTTTTCCGCAGCAACATATCAGAGGTTATGTGTACCAAGCTCAGAATGCCTCTTTGCCAACATTTCAAATTCACCCAACTACTGAGAATCTGCAGCGGTGGCAGAAACAGCAGCTTCTCTCTTTGCTCCATAACCTTTGTTGTCACGGCAAAACAAATATGTTGATGGACTAACATCACCACAGCCGAAAAGCTGACACCAGGGATCAGATGGTAGACCACAGAGAGACTACTGAGGATTGGCGACTTAGACTTTTGAAATCATGGGTATCAGTGAGCATCCTAAAGGATTTTTTACTTCCATACTTTAAGGACAAATAAATCTTGCTAGACAATATGTTTGCTGCCTGTTGGCAGGTATATTATTGTAGGAAGCAGGTGTTTCACCAGTGTCATGGAAGCCACTTTGCATAATAGAATGCAGAAATAAAGACTCAGCATACAGCATAAGACCTGTTCTTTAGTGTAAATAAATTTAGCAGCCAGTTGGAGAGGTGTATTCTCAAGAGTACTACTATTTTGTATATTCAGCAAGCCATAAATCAGTTGGCTGTTCCTTTTCTGGCTGCAGAGAGCAAGTGAGTCTCAGTCAGTCACGGGAACATCACAAAGTAAATTTGAGCCACAAAGGCCTGAAAAACTTGGGACCCACATGACAAGTTCTGCCCATTAACCATATATATGGTCGCCAAGCAGATGTTCGAGCTTGTTTTGGTCACCTATCTGGGACCGCAAACATGGTTTCAGAGCTCTCAGAAGATCACAAGGAACAACTGGTGGGCTATCTTCACAAGTAGTACAGTTAAAACCTGCGAAAGGTGTTCTTTCAATAGGGCCCTCGGGCCAAAGTGAAGAGATCAGGATCGGGTAAGTTTGTTCCTCCAAATGCAAGAGAGGATAACCCCTTGACCCACCAAGCAAAACTCCCAGGATACCATGCGGTGTCTTGGAGCAGAACGAAAGTTTACATGGGGGTGAGTGGGTGGGTGTGAAAAGGTTAAGTGTTGAGGGTGCCTTGACTGCTCCTTTCCATTTTGGCTTTGGGCAGGCTTCCTCAACCTCGGCCCTCCAGATGTTTTGAGACTACAGTTCCCATCATCCCTGACCACCGGTTCTGCTAGCTAGGGATCATGGGAGTTGTAGGCCAAAAACATCTGGAGGGCAGAGGTTGAGGAAGCCAGGCTTTGGGCTTGAAGATGAGACAGAAATAGCCTTGGTTACCCTGGGGGAATTTTCTATCTCAGGCTAAAATGTGAAGTTGGTCAAGAGGGATCTTTTTGATGTCTTGTGACTCTCATTCCATTCTCTCACAGGAGGGATGAAGGAGGCAAGAAGTGGGGGAAATGGAGGAAAAGTCAGAGAGAAAGACAAAGGAGGTGCCATTGGCTGCCTTTGGTTCTAGATCCGCTCATTTTTTTACCCTGGTTCCAAAAGTATAATTTTTCTTTATTTATACTTTTCAGGTTTATACATTTCACTAGTTTTACAATCATTTTGACATTTCAAAACTTGACTTCCTTCCCCCTCTTTCTGCTGTTCCTTAAATTTGTTTTTAATACCTTTTGCATATCCAAATTAACTCAATTTGCTAGTTTATTCATCTACCTTAAATATATACTCTTATAAAGCTGCAAGTTATTACAATAATCCTGACAATGTTCTTATCTGTTTAGAGTTTGTTGGTAAATATTCCATAAACCATTTCCATTCTTTTATAAAAAGTTTGTTATCTTGATTTCTTATTTTTCCGGTAAGTTTTGCCATTTCTGCATATTCCATATATTTTTGTATCCATTCTTCTTTTGCTGGGACTTCTTTTTCTTTCCATTTTTGGGTAAGTAACATTCTTGCCTCTGTAGTTGCATACATGAATGAATTTCTATGCAGATTGGGTAGTTCTGTCCCTATAATTCCCAAAAGGAAAACTTCTGGGTTTTTTTTTTAACAAAAGCTATTTTAAACATCTTTTTCAATTCATTATATATCATTTCCTAGTAAGCTTTAACCTTACTCCAAGACCACCACATATGATATAAAGAACATTCTTTCTCTTTACATTTCCAAGACTTATTTGATTTGGCCAAAGCTCAGAAACTTCAGCTAACTCAAAATGCCACAGTACCTCTCACATATACTGGGAGTTGCAGTAAAATTCAGCCCGTAAAATATCAGGTTCACTGGCTGATAATTCCCAATTCAAGGGCTCTAAACCTTTTGTGGCCTAGACCACTGCTACCTTAAGAGATTGCCTCTGCCTACATCAACCCCCACATCAAATTCAGCCATCAAAGCAGGCATTGTTCATGTTCCCTCACCACGCAGGATGAGCTCTCTCACAGGGTGAGTACAGAGTGCTTGAGGACCGGGACATTCGCAGGGAAACCAAAATGCTTGTTTACAAAGCTATTGTATTACCAACCTTCCTGTATGCTTGTGAAACATGGACCACTTATAAACGCCATCCCCAACTCCTCAAAAGATTCCATCAACGGTGTCTATGAAAATTTTTGTTGTTGTTTAGCCATTTAGTCATGTCTGACTCTTCGTGACCTCATAGACCAGAGCACGCGAGGCACTCCTGTCTTCTACTGCCTCCTGCAGTTTGGTCAAACTCATCTTGGTAGCTTCAAGAACACTGTCCAACCATCTCGTCCTCTGTCATCCCCTTCTCCTTGTGCCCTCAATGTTTCCCAACATCAGGGTCTTTTCTAGGGAGTCTTCTCTTCTCATGAGGTGGCCAAAGTACTGGAGCCTCGGCTTCAGGACCTGCCCTTTCAGTGAGCACTCAGGGCTGATTTCATTAAGAATGGATAGTTTTGATCTTCTTGCAGTCCATGGGACTCTCAAGAGTCTCCTCCAGCACCATAATTCAAAAGCATCAATTCTTCGGCTATCAGCCTTCTTTATGGTCCAGCTCTCACTTCCATACATCACTACTGGGAAAATTTAGCCTATGCAAACTAGCCTGGCTGGGCTGCTTAAATGTGGACCATTATGAAACAATGGCCAGATATCAACACATCAGAGAAGTGTCTGTGCAAAATAGAGGTTGCCAAGGTGATGGGGGGGGGGTAATGACGTAGCAAGAAAAAAATTGGCCTTTCACAGGAGGCTTGGCTTTGCAGGAAGAGGCTGCCCCAAGAGACAAGGAGCCATGACAGAATCCAGCAAATCCTTGCCCTGCATTTATCTCAAAAGTAATTAAGGTCAGCTGCAGCTAAAAGTAAGTGAAACTCCTCTGAGAAATGTTGCAAATGATTCTGAATTTCTTAATGAATTTCCTCTGGAATTTCTGCTGATTTGGGTCCTCCAAATCTGCTCAGAAGTTCAATTTAGGTTAATTCTCTGACTCATTGCTTTGACATTCAACATCAACTTCATTGGACTGGTCATGTTGTGCGGATGCCTGATTATCGTCTTGCAAAGCAACTACTCTATTCCAAACTTTAAAATGGAAAGCGTAATGCTGCTGGTCAACGAAAGAGTTTTAAAGACTGTCTCAAGGCAAATCTTTAAAAAGTAGTATAAACACCAACAACTGGGAAACACTGGCCTGCAAGCACTCCAAAGGTGTCATGGGCTTTGAAGATCTTCAAACTCAGGATGAAAGGGAGAAACGCGCTAAGAGGAAGGCATGCTTGGCAAACCCTCACCGTGATCAACTCCCACCCAGAAACACATGTCCCCACTGTGGAAGGACGTGTGGATCCAGAATTGGCCTCCACGGTCACTTACGGACTCACTGTTTATGGACCATGTTTATGGAAGGCAATCTTACTCAGCTATGAATGATCGCAGAAGAAGAAGAAGAAGAAGAAGAAGAAGAAGAAGAAGAAGAAGAAGAAGAAGAAGAAGAAGAAGAAGAATGCCAAATTGCTTTGTATAACAATCCAGCTGACTGGTACTTCTTGTGTGATACACAACCATCAGGAATGCTCTTAAAAGGCTACTTTAATTGTTGCAGTTTAATTTTGAAAATATTCAAAAGTTGGCCTTCAATCTGAGAAGTTAGAAACTGATGCTTTGGAATGCTGGGAGAAACATGGGTGTTAATCTTTTACCTTCAAAGTTTTTTTTGTTTTTCGCCAAAGAAGAAGAAGAAAGAAGAAGAAGAAAGAAGAAGAACTGCAGTTAGAAACAGAGCATTTAGTATATAACTTTCTCCACAGTTATGAAATAATACCTCCTCCCCAGAGAGGTGTGTAGCTCCCCTTTTCGGGGGGCATTTGTAAGGGGAACACACATCGGGCAAGGGGGCTGGCCTTTGCCTTCCTAGCTAACCTATACTTTTTCCATTTGAATCACACTTGTAAAGTTTTTGCATTTGATTTTATATTCTGCCTTAACAGTTTATTGTCTGCTTATAATGAAAGCTGCCTTGAGCCTCGCAAAGGTGGCACAGAAGCATTTTCAACAGCATCCTCTCAGCTTCGCACCTGAATGCCAAACTTTCTCCCTTGCCATTTCCCACATGGATGTTTCCGTTTGATCTTGCACGCCTGTTCTTTTGTTTTATGGGAAAAACACAGGCTTCTCTTTTTGGCAAGAGCCAATGCTTTTGTGCAGCTCCACTCTTGATAAGGCAGGAATTTGCCACTAACCCGGAACCACAAAGCGGAAAGAAGAGAAGGCTCTCTCTGCTAGAGTACTCGGCATAAGGAGACCAGGGGTGGGCAATCTGTGGCCCTGAAGGTGTTGCTTGACTCCAAATCCCATAGCGAATAGTCAGCCATGGTGGGAGATCATAGAATCATAAAGTTGGAAGGGACCCCAAGGGTCAACTAGTCCAACTCTCTGCAATGCAGGAATCTCAACTAAATCATATGGGACACATGGCCATCCAACCTCTGCTTTGAAACTTCCAAGGAAAGGGAGCCCACCACCTCCTGAGGAAGTCCATTCTACTTTCATACATCTCTTACTATCAGAAAATCATTCGTGATGTCGGAATCTCCTGTCTTGCAACTTGAAGCCATTGGTTCGTGTTCTAACCTCCAGAGCAGGAGAAAACAAGATATGCTGCAAAACAACTGGAGTGCCCCCAGTTCCCCATTCTTAGCTTAAACCTATGAGGTCTTGTCAGAGAAATGACTTCATTTTCTAGCTTAATTTGCAAATAATAAGCAGTTGTACCTTGGAAGTCGAACAGAATCCGTTCCGGAAGTCCGTTCGACTTCCATAGCGTTCAACTTCCAAAGTGCGGCTTCCGATTGACTGCAGGAGCATCCTGCAGCCAATCGGAAGCTGCGGAAGCAACGCCAGACATTCATCTTCCAAAAATCATTCAAAAACCGGAACAATCACTTCCAGGTTTCGATCATTCGGGAGCCGAAACATTCAAGTTCAAAGGCATTCAATTTCCGAGGTTCCACTGTATTTGGAACCTAGTTCATGTGGTATTTATTTATTTATTTATTTAGGAAATCCAAATTTGGAAAGGGTGAAGAAATCAAGAATGCATGTGGGTGTGCATGCGCATGCAAATGATTTAATCGGTGCCTTGGGATATCTTCAAGGTGAACATTTTTGACCAAGAGAGTTTGCAAAGTTACAAGAAGCATAACCTCCACGTTGTTTTCATCCAAACCCCACAACTGCAAAATGTCACCAGTGATACCGCAAAGTCCGTTTGAAATGATGCCCTTTAGCACAGATAAAGCCAGGTTGCCAGATGCTGTCTTTTTCGCAATTCCCCGGAGCCAGAGATGCTGAACGTGAGGGATGCTTTTCTTGTCAAGCCGTTGAGCACAGCCTGAAGCAGCTCTGCATTATTCCAGAAAACAAAGTGGCCTCAAGCCAGCCCAAGGGAAGACGATCAGGTCCAATGCGCAGAGCCCTGCTGTAGAGCCCATTAATTTAGTATGGGTGCGCACACACTTTGCGCACTCACTCACATGGAAGCCAGGAAGGCTTAGTAAACTACTCTTTCGCTCGTCATCAGAAATTGCTAAAGTGCCAGAGGAGAGAGAGAACAAATTATGTTAATTGCATTTATAGAAAGAAAAAGAAATGTTTCAGCCCAACTGAACAATGTACTTGTGCGGCTACAGAAGTCAAATTCAACCTGCAAATATATTTAGCAAACATTAGCGTATCCCAACACACTGAGCATCACCGGCTGTGTGGACCACCCCCACCCCCATCGCAGAAGGCTCTTCTCCACCAAGTGTTTACTATATTTGACAGTCGCCTGTCCTACTGCACTCAATCCTTCCAGCTAATGGTTAGCTTTGGAAACAGAAGGATTCTAAACCCTCGCTTCAGCTGCAGTATGTGAAAATAGCACACTGTACTCAATAGCATTCCTTAACATGCACCTGCATGCACACACATTCTAACTACAAATGATAATAATAATGTGTGGGATGCGGGTGGCGCTGTGGTCTAAACCACTGGGCCACTTGGGCTTGCTGATCAGAAGGTCGGAGGTTCAAATCCCCTCAACGCAGTGAGCTCCCGTTGCTCTGTCCCAGCTCCTGCCAACCTAGCAGTTTGAAAGCATGCCAGCGCAAGTAGATAAATAGGTACCACTGTGGTGGGAAGGTAAACGGCATTTCTGTGCGTTCTGGTTTCCGTCATGGTGTGCTGTTGTGCCAGAAGTGGTTTAGTCATGCTGGCCACATGACCCAGAAAGCTGTCTGTGGACAAATGCCAGCTCCCTTGGCCTAAAAGCGAGATGAGCACCGCAACCCCCGAGTCACCTTGACTGGACTTAACCGTCCAGGGGTCCTTCACCTTTTTACCTTTTTAAATAATAATAATAATAATAATAATAATAATTTTATTATTTATACGCTGCCCATCTGGCTGAGTTTCCCCAGATGTGGCAGACCCTCTTTTTTTCTTGTCTAATGCTACCATCAGTGAAGATGGCAGCATGGGTCTTCTGCTCCTCAAATCCTCTCAACATTAGGTTTTAGTTTAAAATGCCAGAGGAGGAGAGGGAGAGGGAGAGGGAGGGAGAGTAGAAAGCGTAGCCAACAGAGTGAACTGCATTCAATGGATCATGGCCACACATGCCCTCTGCTTGTGTAAATGTTGCCACCCACACCGTGTCAAACGAGTTCAGCCCCTGCTCCGCTCCCTGAGACTCTTAATCTCAGGGTTGCACGTTCGAGCCCCATGATGAGCAAAAAGATTCCTGTGTTGTGTGGGGTTGCACTAGATCAGGGGTCCCCAAACTAAGGCCCGAGGGCCGGATGCGGTCCAATCGCCTTCTAAATGCGGCCAGCCTAGGAATCAGTGTGCTTTTGCATGAGTAGAATGTGTTTAAAATGCATCTCTGGGTTATTTGTGGGGCCTGCCTGGTGTTTTTACATGAGTAGAATATGTGCTTTTATGCATCTCTGGGTTATTTGTGGGGCATAGGAATTCGTTCATATTTTTTTTTCAAAATATAGTCTGGCTCCCCACAAGGTCTGAGGGACAGTGGACCAGCCCATGGCTGAAAAAGTTTGCTGACCCCTGCACTAGATGACCCTTGTGGTCCCTTCCAACCCTACAATTATATGGTTGGGGGGGGGAGAGGAATAGCACCCAGTGGCCTCCAAGGTTCCCACTCCTAACACGTACGGCAGAGCCAAATGCATCTGTTCCTATTCTAGAGAGTTTCCTCGGCCACAACATTGGACTAGGGGGGTTCGACTCGATGACTCTCTGCATCGCTTCCAACTCTACAGTTCTATAGTTGGGAGATACATGCTGAAACATCCACCTGAAATGTGTTGATTTTTAGAGACAGGGACGGAGGGGTGTGTGTGTGTGTTTGTGCACGCGTGCGCACTGCCTATTCCAAACAAAGGTACGTTTTGTATTAGGTTTTCTATTCTAAAATAAAAAAGAAGGTTGTTGGCATCCATCTGTCTTGAGAGACAGTAGAGTGTGCCTCCAGAGATGAAGCCAAACCGCTGTGTCAGCAGCACTGAAGTGACCTCCCCAGGGCGCAAGCCTGGGCAGTGTGTCTGGAGGTCCTGGGCTGCCCAGACGACAAGACACACCCACACACACACACACCCCAGCCTCACAGATATGGTTGAAAAGAAAGCGGAGCATAACATTTAGCACCAGCTTGGCTGTAGGAGCTGACAGACAAAGGCAAACAAGATGCCATCCAACCGTCTTAGCAACTCCACTCTGGATTAGTGTAGGGTTTACTCCTTAGTCTTTCCTTCTTCTCCCAAAGACGTCCTACAAGGCAGCAGAGGCTTAGGACCAGAGTTTTCCTTCTCCTGGACAGGCTGCCTTCCCATGTTGATGAGTCCCATCTGCCCCTCACTTCCTTCTCCAGCATGAGCGGAAATCGCCTTCTTGACTGTTGGACCCACTATTGGCCTTGTCTGCTCAGTCTGCCAAAACCTGCAGGGGAAGCTCCTAAATCACCAAGGATTTGAGACCCAACAATGACCCTCATCTGATTTAGTCAGCCTCACGATATCAGCTGCTAATGGAAAAGCCAAAATATTGTTAAATGGGTCCTTATTTAATAGATAGCAATTGCAAGCTGCAATTTGCAAGCTGTAGTTGCAGATGGCAATGTTTCCCCATTCTTCTTCAACGGTCGACTACAGTAGTTGCTGTGGGGATCAGCTGACAATGAAATGCCAACAGCAAAAGATACGCTCGTGAGTATACTGAACTGTGTTCCAAGGATGTTCCGAGCTCGAAAGCTACCTACTTTGAATACACGCAATGCAAATATTTAGAGAGTGCAAGAGTGGAAAGAGGCTCACAGACATCATTTGGCATTTTAAACACAATTGAATACCAAGCACAGCAGACAGCTGAAAAGTGCAGAAGCTTTTTAAATACTACTTTAAGAGCAATTCATTTTCCAATTAAAAAAAACTTAGAAGCTCGGAGATATATTCTCTTAACGGAAAAGAAACATTCTGTCATGAAAAAGAACAGAATTGTGAATTGGAACAAGTGAAAGAATACATGAAACTGGAAGAAAATATTGGAGGATTAGTAATCATAGTTTTATCTCAATCATGGATACGAGCGAAAACTGCATTGAGGTGATTGTTAGATGATGCATAGCTACAGGTTAAATGAAATCAACCACCATTACAACCCAAAGTGGTAGACATGTCAAAAGAGTTTGGTTTGGTTTTGAACCTATTTGGTGAATTTGCACAGGAAGGTGGAGGTTAAAACCATAATGGGAAAGATATTAGGATAGCTTAGACGACTGGATACATTGTGGTTTGTTCTTTCTTTCTTGTATAATATTTTTATTAATTTTCACAAAAATATAAACATTTCTTTTAAGAAGAAGAAAAACCCAATGAAATAAAACATTTAAAACAACTATATATACAATCCATATTAAATCCACAGTATGGGATTAGATTACTTGAATCCCCTGACTTCCCTCCACTGCCTCCCTTGGTTCCTTTATAATATTTTCATTCACTCATGTCAATAAAATCTTGATCTCCGATTACTTCCAATTTTTGTACATTGTCTATAATATTACAAGTGTGGTTTTTTTAAAAATTCTGCTAATGTATTAACTTGTGTACATTGCTTTTGTAAATATGCAATAAACATTTCCCATTCTTTTTTAATATTTGTTATTACCTTGATTTCTACGTTTCCCAGTTAATTTAGCCATTTCAGAATGCACCATTATCTTAATTGTGGTTTGCTCTTAAACATATTGGTGATACAATAGCAAGTAAACACAGAGTGCTAATGTCCTAACTGGCCACAGCAACCGACTTAGTCGTGCTAGATTCTGGATGCAACCAAAGATCCCTCATAGACACATTACATTTGATACATTAAGGTACTTGCGTGTTTAGACCTTTTACCCCCCCCCCCAAATAAATTCACACAAGAGACAGATATTTGGTTTGGTTTTTGGCAGAATTTAGGCCACAACTTTATTGATTACAATCAAGTGAGTGGTTGCATAGGTTCTGGTTCCACTAGCTCCCTGCACCGTTGCAGGCAGACCTGTCCCAGAGCCACGTTTGTAGGACAGCCAAGGATGAACACCAGGGACAGCTGATGGGAGGTATACCAATCAGCCGCCCTGATGTCCCCTGGACTCAGGCACGGGCAGGACCCCATTCGGGGAACGCCAAACCATTGAGTCCCTGGATTCCTATACCGGAATATCCTGCATTTGCATAGGCGTGGCCACATCACGTGCCACACCTATCACCTGAACCAGAGCCTATCCGCAACTTACAAGTTGTGACGATTTGCTACGCGGCAGGCGAAACCCAAGTGGCACCAGCCAATCAGCCAAATGGGGAAAATTCCTGCCGTGCCGCTGTCCCAATGACAGACGACACACAACGGCATAGCAAGGTCAAGCGCAAGCCCTAAATATAGGGAGAGGTAGGTGGGTGTTCCGATGTGAAAGGCCCCAAAGAGGAAGCTCAGTAGCCTCGCATGGGTTTAAATAGGTCCCGCATTGCTGCTTCTTTGGAGCACCCCATTGGCCAGATTGCACCCCAGCAACACGGGACCAACCTATCGGGGGTTGTGGCTATCTTCAAATTAACCGCCCACAACACTGGGTCGGGTAGCCGGTTGCACCGCAGCACATGCCCT
Source organism: Lacerta agilis (assembly GCF_009819535.1). Classification (NCBI taxonomy): domain Eukaryota; kingdom Metazoa; phylum Chordata; class Lepidosauria; order Squamata; family Lacertidae; genus Lacerta; species Lacerta agilis. The sequence continues at coordinate 5,229,803 of NC_046320.1, read as the reverse complement.
CTTTTATGGAAGACATGCTTACTCAAAAGTAGCATGTATCAGGTGGCATAGATCACCTGCTATATACAGTTTGTGCTAATAGAAACATGGCGGAGATTAGACATTCTCAGAAGGAACTGGACTTGTATTTTTGAGCAACTTGAACAGTAATTTAATATATTCTGGTGAGTGAAGAATATGAGAAAAGAAACAATATATACAATATACAATAATGAAGTTTGCCTCCAATTTTAATTGAGAAAAGAAGTGCACTTTGGTGCTCAGAACACGGGGAAAGACTGCTCTAAGAAGAAGCTGCATTGTGTTTGATACACCTCCCCACAAACATATTATTAATTATTCCAGGTGATAGATTTTATAAAAATTTATTACACCACCGGGTTATTTCCTCCAAACACACGCATCCATTCTGTTGTTAAACAACTCATTCATATTAGTTTTGAAGGGGCAGGAAGGATTAGAGGAGCAATTATTTAACACTGCCCACTTAAGAGTGTTATGTTAAAGCTTTAAATAATGCATTCTGCAGTGCCATCTAGGGGATTTTAAAAAACGGAGAGACCTATTCATCGGAGAGAAGGAACAATAAATGCTAAATAAAGTGGTTGCGATTCCCGAGCTTCCTGTGGATTCTGGGGTAATGTTTGATTTTACTGTAGGGATATCTGTGCAAGGTCATACCTGGCATTGCAATTTTAAAACCAGGAGATGCATTGAGCCATAGTCAGGCTTAATAGACCAATACTTCACAAATGTAACCTTGAGGTAGGGAAGGTTTTTCCTGATAAAAACCAGCGTACTGCAGAAACGTGGATGTACTAGAAATTTTTCGCTAGAGCCTTTTATTAGATACCATGAAATATACGGCCACTTTATATGTTATATGTAGCCACTCTTCCATCCTTTGACCCCATGCTTCTGCGGTTGTGTTCGAAAGATCAAGACCACTTTGGAGGGGCCAACCGTGTGAAAAAGATCTGTGCAATTTGCCCTATTCGTCTGGTTCTGGATTTTCAAGTGCCACTACAGCTCTGCAGGACAAATCTTTCAAAAATGGCTCCCATGCCACGCAAAAAGGGATCCCAAATTGAAGGGGACATGCTTGGAAGTTTTTGGTTCAGAATAAATACAGTGGTACAGTGGTACCTCAGGTTACAGATGCTTCAGGTTACAGATTCCACAAACCCAGAAATAGTACCTCGGGTTAAGAACTTTGCTTCAAGATGAGAAGAGAAATTGCTCGGCGGTGGCACGGCGGCAGCGGGAGGCTCCATTAGCTAAAGTGGTACCTCAGGTTAAGAACAGTTTCAGGTTAAGAACGGGTCTCTGGAACGAATTAAGTTCTTAACCAGAGGTACCACTGTACCTTGATTCTCAAACTTAAGTCCAAAGCCAAAGCGTTCCAAAACCAAGGCGCGCTTTCCCATAGAAAGTGATGCAAAACAGATTAATCCATTCCAGACTTTTAAAAGCAACCCCTAAAACAGCAACTTAACATGAATTTTACTATCTTTTTTTAAAAAAAAATATTTTTATTGGTTAATTTAATTTAACAAAAAGGAACATCTTAATCCAACTGTTGTTGTAAAACGTTACAAAGTAAAATTTCGCATACAACATTATCTTGTCTATGTTTTGTTTTTATCTTGTCTGTTTAGTTTTTATGAATTTTACTATCTAACGAGACCATTGATCCACAAAACAGAAGCAATAATCAATGTACTGTAACGATAAAATAAATAAGACAATATTGTAGATCAGGCATGTCCAACTTCAAGTAGGCCGCTTCCCCTGAGGGGTCAGGGATGGGTGCAGGGTGGGCGGCAGGAGTGGGTGCAGGGTGGGCGGGCAGGCGGGCACTGGCTGCTTCCCCTGACAGTGCAGGGGTGGGTGGGTGTGCAGTTCTCTCTCACCCCCCAGCAAACCCTTTCTCTCCCCCCCCCCCCAGCATCTCTTTCTCTCTCTCTCTCTCTCCTCTCTCTCTTTTTCTCCTCAAACCAACTGGGCTATGAAACTCTCCTCAGAACATTGCGATTACTATGGGGGGGCACAAATTAGCAGCTCAACAGTTAAGACGGAAAGGGAAGCCTTCAGTTACTATTGGGGACACAAATTAGCAGTGCAACAATAAAAACAGAAGCTCGAAACTCAAAATGGAGCACGTTCGACTTCCGAGGCAAAGTTCACAAACCGGAACACCTCCTTCCGGGTTTGTAGCGTTCGAATTCCAAGTTGTTTGTGGGCTAAGATGTTCAAAAATCGAGGTACCACTGTAAAATAATTTGATTCCAGAGAAAGTCTTTACAGATTGTCAGGTCAAAGAGGCTGAGTAAGTGAAAAATGTAATTTCTGCATTTGGACCGGAGACCCATAAAAGCTGTTTAGTTGCTCCTTTATACATATTATTAAAACATTTATTTCCTTCCGTCTGAGTGAAATAACAAGTCACTCCAGTGAGTAACTGCTTCCCAGGAATGTGTCAGTTAGTTTGTTTTTATTTTTCATTTTATTGCTCATTTAACAGAACCCATTCTAATCTCCACACTTCAGTTTCCTACATGATTAATACCGCAATGTTAAAAAAGAGATACTGGAATGCAAAATTTACGCATCTGCAGAATAATTATATTTCCTGTCCCAGCCTGGGACAGTGCATGATGGGAGAATATTGCAGCCTAATCAAAACGATTGTATGATTTACCTTTTTTTAAAAAAAAGCATACTTTTATATATTCTGTTCCTCTAAGCATGCTGGGTCTTGGTTTATAACAGAGGGGACTAATGTCCAGTTTAGGAGTTTAATCTGCCAGTGCTCAGTGCTCCAATGTGGATGCAAATTGCATCCCACCCCCTGTTAATGCAGCCGTGGGAGGGTTCACCGTGCTTCTAAAAGGGTTAAAGGGTTAGCCAGTTCCGGTCTATATGAACATGGGGTGCTTAGGGGTGCAAGCAATACACTGTTTTCATTTCCCAACATGAAAGGAAAGCATTCTCGGCAGCACACAAGCATTCCAAAACACAGAAACAAGCTTCTGGACATTTATTGCATGTCTGCAAAAAAGGAAGATGGTTTTTCTCTTAGTCCAATTTCAAGACAAGGGGAAAGACAGCAATAGCCCAACATGCTCAGAGAGCCAGTTAATCTGTAATTGCTTGGGAGAACACAAAACAAACAAACAAACAAAAGATGATGAGAAATACTGTAGTGTGACGTGCTGCGAAATAGCAAGTTGTCATACAATGGTGGTCTAAACGTATTTATAGGTTGAATGAGCCAATTGTCACATCTGTGGTGTTCAATTGAAAAGGAGCAACATGAGAAAAATATGCAAGAATTGCATGTTGAAATTTGAATTATTCAGTTATTTTAAGTGTGGGCTGTCTTGACTCCATGAGCTTCCTTCCACCCCTGCCTCCAGGAACCAGGATGGTGGAATGAACCACATGCAACACACACTGTGGTATTTTGGTTCTCAAACTTAATCTGTTCTGGAAGTCCGTTCCAAAACCAAAGCGTTCCAAAACCAAGGGGCGCTTTCCCATAGAAAGTAATGCAAAATGGATCAATCCATTCCAGACTTTTTAAAACAACCCCTAAAACAGCAATTTAGCATGGATTTTACTATCTAACAAGACCATCGATCCCTAAAATGAAAGCAATAAACAATGTACTGCAGCCACACAATCAGTCAGTCAGTCAGTCAGTCAGTAGCTGAACTGGGTTCCACACAGTCACAAAAAAGCCGCAAAAATGTAAAATAAATAGCAAAAACAGACCGACCTCAGGGTAACGCTCAAAATGGAAGCGTGGCACTCAAATTGGAAGCGTAACACTCAAAAGGGAGCACGTTCGGCTTCCGAAGAAAGTTTGCAAACCGGAACACTTACTTCTGGATTTGCAGTGTTTGGGTTCCAAGTTGTTTGAGTACCAAGGTGTTTGAGAACCAAGGTACCACTGTGTGTGTGTGTGTGTGTGTGTGTGTGTCTCAGAAAGAGGAGGAGGCGGCTACTCAGATATGAAACACAATCTGACCACCCCATTACTCTGGCATAATAACAAATTTGTCCACCGAATAAACTATACTCCATAAACACAGGCGACTTGCTGCATCCAAAGCATTGCTTTCTAGCAGTTCACATCCAGCCTGTCAGTCACATTTCATTCCTGAAAAGAAATGACATTAGCATTCATATTAAGAGATCCTTTTGCTGTCTGGGTTTTACCGTATTCGCTGAAGTTTGGAATGACATCTTGCCACAAAAGCAAGATGGACATAGCAGCAATTATTCTGCCCTCCGGCGATACTACCAAGAGTAATGCACTTTCTAAGGGACATGGCTGATGAATATATTAATATTTCAGTGGAACATTCATATTTTTGGCAAACCTTGGATCACCTAGAGATGAATGAAAGAGCTTATGTGTTCTGAGATATATATAAAAAAAACGTGCTACGCAGAAATCCCCTATTTCTGTGCTTTTCGAGAGACTTATATACAAACACATGGATTTATTTAGCCTTAATGCTAAATTTAGGATTGGAATCTGGAAGCCATGGGCACTAGTTTTTAGGTGTGAAGGCCCTTCATCCTTCCTTCCGAATGCAACATAGAAAGCTGCTTTATCCAGTCGCAACATTATTTATTTAGTTTTTCAGATTAAAGTTTTACAATCATATATTGAACATACAACACAAAAACAAGATTCCAAAGAATCTCCTGGACACCTCCCCTACCAGTGTGGTGTAGTGGTTAAGAGCGGTAGACTCGTTATCTGGTGAACCGGGTTCGCGTCTCCACTCCTCCACATGCAGCTGCTGGGTGACCTTGGGCTAGTCACACTTCTCTGAAGTCTCTCAGCCCCACTCACCTCACAGAGTGTTTATTGTGGGGGAGGAAGGGAAAGGAGAATGTTAGCCGCTTTGAGACTCCTTCGGGTAGTGAAAAGCGGGATATCAAATCCAAACTCTTCTTCTTCTTCTAATGTTGTTGTTGTTGTTGTTTTAAAAAAAATGTTGGTTTTCCCATGTATACATCCTCTAACAATATTTCTCTAACAATTTTCAATATTTCCCCCCCTCCCCCCCCGGACTTCCCTCATATTCCCATTTTGTTTTCTTTCCATATTACTCACCCTGTGTGTTGTTTCCCATTATATACAATTGTGTTTGTTTATTCAAACCCTGCCAATGAGTCCAATTCTTTATGTTCCCACTTCATATATGTTGTAAATGGTTCTCATTCTCTTTTATAGTCTTTGTTATCCTTTTCATGGAATTTATCTGTTGATTTTGCCAGTTCTGCATATTCCATAATTTTCCCTTGCCACTGTTCTTTCGTTGGTATTTCTTCTGTCTTCCAACCTTGTGCTAATAGAATTCTTGCCGCTCTTGTTGTGTACATAAATAATTTCCCATTTTCTTTTATTAAACTTGATCTAAAATTCCTAGGAGGAATGCTTCTGGTTTCTTAACAAAGGTCTTTTTAAACATTTTTTTTCAATTCATTATATATCATTTCCCAATAATTTCTAACCCTTTTGCATCCCCACCACATATGATAAAATGTACCATCTTTTCCTTTACATTTCCAACAGATTTTAGATCCCTTTTTATACATTATTGCCACTTTCTCTGGCGTAATATACCATCTATACATCATTTTCATATAATTCTCTTTCAATACAATACAATCTGTAAATTTTAAATTCACCTTCCACATATTTTCCCAATCTTCAAGTTCTATATTGTGACCTAAATCCTGAGCCCGCCTTATTTGTGCTGACTTTACCATTCCATCCAGCATTTCCCCATATAACAGGAAATTATAAATTTATTGAGTAATTTTGTATCACTCTCAATTATATCTTTTAGAAAGTTTGACACTGTGTATCTGATACCTTTCTTATTGTCTTCCTTAAACTGTTTGTTTAATTGTCTATGATGTAGCCAGCTTTGTAAAAAAAAATCTTTAGTTCCTCATATTCTTTCAGCTTTAACCCTTTTTCTGCCTCTGTTAATACTATTGTCAATCATTTCCTCCTGGAAACAAAAATGTTTAAAATAACTTTTTCTTTAAAAAAAAAAAACCCAAAGCTTTTCTTTTAGGAATTCTAGGTGCTGAAATCCCAAGGGAGCAGGAAAGACTTTTTGTATGCAACAAAAACTGCACAGATGTTGCTAGTCCATACCAGAAAAGAATGGCAGGTGAAGTTGATGGACTATGCCGAAATGGCAAAATTGACCAGAAGGATCAGGAATCAGGAAGACCAAAACTTTAATAAGGAATGGGGGAAATTTATAATTTATCCTGGAGACCATTTTAAATAGTTAAAAACACTAGCAGGATTGCAGTAACACTTGTAATGTAGCAAGAACTGTGGATACAATGGAGTTATAAAAATTTGAATTATTAAAAAAGGATGCAGTAGAAAAAGGTTTAATAATGGAACCCACAGAGAGGGAGGTGGGAAGTCCAGAGATTTGTACTTTGGGATGAGTTGTGGTGTGATTGTAAATTTAAATATGTAAAACCAAATTAAAAAATTATGAGGGGGGGGGAGTCATGCCCAACTTATTATTCATTGCATTCTGAAAACTGCAAATATGACCAAGGAACATAATAAACTGTTCATATAATGTACTGCTGACATTTTTTTTTTAAGTCAGAGGTAATCAATGGGATTATAGAACAGTGAGTTTGCTTCTTTTGCTGGGAAATTAATTATAAGCCTAATTAAGAATATAATTGTACAGCATTTAAAGGGGAACTTGATAGGTCACAGCAACAATATATCCATGAAGGGAAAAGGAGATTACGCTATTAAGGATACTCTGAACATTAAGAAAGCAACATTTAATTCGAGGATATAGGTATTTATTTTTATACTTTGATTGAAATTTGGACTTTTGAAAATCACTTGAGTATTGAGTTCATCAGGCGAAGTGGAAGCAGAACATTAGAAGAGTCCTTTCGAGAAATGCCTCCATCTTTGTCTCTGTTGAAATGACAGGCACAGGTAAGTGTATTTTATTTTATTTTTTGTCTTGGGGGTTTCATGCCAGCAGACATCAATACCAGGAAAGATTCTAGAGCAGATCATTAAGCAAACGGTCTGTGAGCACCTAGAAAGGAACACTGTGATCACTAAAAGTCAGCATGGGTTTCTGAAAAATAAGTCATGTCAGACCAATCTGATCTCATTTTTTGACAGAATTACAAGCCTGGTAGATGAAGGGAACATTGTGGATGTAGCCTATCTTGATTTCAGCAAGGCCTTTGACAAGGTGCCCCATGATATTCTTGTAAAGAAGCTGGTAAAATGCGGGCTAGACAATGCTACCATTCAGTGGATTTGTAACTGGCTGACTGACCGAACCCAAAGGGTGCTCATGAATGGCTCCTCTTCATCCTGGAGAGAAGTGACTAGTGGGGTGCCACAGGGTTCTGTCTTGGGCCCAGTCTTATTCAACATCTTTATCCATGACTTGGATGATGGGCTTGAGGGCATCCTGATCAAGTTTACAGATGACACCAAATTGGGAGGGGTGGCTAATACCCCAGAGGACAGGATCACACTTCAAAATGACCTTAACAGATTAGAGAACTGGGCCAAAGCAAACAAGATGAATTTTAACAGTGAGAATGGAATTTGCTGCCAAGGAGTGTGGTGGAGTCTCCTTCTTTGGAGGTCTTTAAGCGGAGGTTTGACAGCCATCTGTCAGGGATGCTTTGATGGTGTTTACTGCTTGGCAGGGGATTGGACTGGATGGCCCTTGTGGTCTCTTCCAACTCTATGATTCTATGACATGGTCGGCAAAACCCCATCTGTCTGTACACAGTCATGCGCATTACAAGATCCACACAAACTGTGTTCAGGGAACTTAGTTCTGTATTACAATGAGGAGCTGTGCAATTGGCGAACTCTGCTTAGCATTAATTGGTGCCACCTGCCCCTAAAAGACTCTTGGCAACTGACTTCACCCCTCACAGAGCTACAATTCCCAGAACCTTAACAAACTCCTGTTTCCAATATTCAAGGAGTGGGGTGTGCTACAAATGTTCAGCCTATGAGTACACTGGAACCTCAGTTTTAGAATGTAATCCGTTCCGGAAGTCCTTTCGACTTCCGAAACGTTAAAAAACCGAGGATCAGAGGGCTGCCAGCAAGTTCAATGGGGGAAATGGAGAAACGTACCTCGGAAGCCATTCGACTTCCGAGGCACGTTCGAAAACAGAAGCATTCACTTCCGGGTATTCAGCGTTCGGCTTCTGAAATGTTTGGCAGCCGAGATGTTCGAAAACCGAGGTTTGACTGTACTCTGGAAATTTCTAAGCCTGCCCAAAATAACACTGTTGCCTCAAAACCATAACCTCATCCCTGAACACCTACCAACTGATACCAGGAATATGAGCTGGGATACTAGGTAGCTGGCATAGCTCAGTCGGTAGAGCACGAGACTCTTAATCTCAGGGTCGTGGGTTCGAGATCCACATTAGGCAACAGATTCTTGCCTTGCAGTGGGTTGGATGAGCCTCATGGTCCTTTCAAACTCTGATTTGATGATGTTTACTGGAGCATCTTAGAATTGCAACTTCACATTGCTCTAAGACAGGGGTGCCCAAACTTTTTTCAAAGAGGGCCAGATTTGATGAAGTGAACATGCATGAGGGCCGATCCAAGGTTGTTGAGCTTTTTTAGGATTTTACCCCATGACATATATTGCCATGGGGGCTGGATTAAATCGACCGGTGGGCAGAATTAGGCCCCTGCAATGGACTTTGGACATGCCTGCTCTAAGAAATAGTTGATAATACATACATCTCTGGACTGCAGAGTGAAGTTCACCTCCAGTTATAATCCAATAACAATGTATGTCATGTAACAGAAGTTGGGGAAACAGGCATGAGAAAAGGAGACCGGGGAAATCCTTGAATTCATTCGAGCCCACCCATCGACTTCATGGAAACTAAGTTCCAGCACTCTGGCACATGTGGGCCCTGGGCATCAAGGAAACGAGAAAAGATTTAATTCCCAAGCTTCTAAGAAAGCATTACAAACACTGAAATCCAAATTAGAAACTACTTTTAAAAGACCTTCATGAGACAGCTCCTCTTAAAGCTGTCCAAATACTACCTAAAATGCCACGTATTCCCTAGTAACCTGCTCTCTCCCCTGATACAGAAATGTTAGAAGAGATATTGATTTTTAGATTTGTCCGGAGTAACATTTTCCCTTCTCAGTTTTATTCAGGGAGCGCGGGTGGGGAAACCAAAGTGGAAAGCAAACACTTTCTTTCTGATATTCCCCAAGCAGGACCCACAACGTCAGCCAAGGCTGGAATTTAGAGTTCAAAGATGTCTGTCTTGGTTTAATAACATCCACTTTATATGTCAATGAGCCAGACTCCTGCAGGATGTGTGAAAGAGAAACTCAGTAATTTGCTCTCTGGAAACCACCAGCATGGCTCTAGGTGCATATTAATGCAACTCAGGAGTTTCAATGAGGTGATTATAGTCTCCCCAGAGAACTCATTTCACAGCTAGCCCCTAGGAGCCTTAAGAGAGTTCATTCAAATGATGCGAGGCAAGAATCTAACCATCTGCAGGCATGCTGGCCTAGCCCTCAGTCTGACAAAGCTGACATTTCTCCAACTTCTCCTAGGGCACATCTCAAAACACGCAGTTAAACAACAGCAGGGTGGTGGTATAGTTTTAAAGGTGCAAAACGGTGTCCACAGTAGGGAATTGCGTATCGAGGACCTCAAGCCACCCCCCATTGACTTGACACAGGAGACATCATTTTTGGTTTGGGTTTTTGGCAAATAATTTAGGGCCACAACTTTATTTAAATACAAATTCGGTGAGTGGTTGCGTAAGCATTGGTTCAGACTACTGTCACACCGGGACAGAGGCTGGCCTAAAACCAGCGATTGGGAGAATGCCGCTGAGGAGAGTTAAGGAGTGGGGGGTGTACACGCTACCCTCTCCCCATGGTCCCGGGGACTCGGCCACGGCCCTAACCCCTACCGGGGGCTTCGGACAAAGCATAAGAGTCGCCGGATTCCTTTAACGGAATTCCCAGCATCAACCTGATTCTGGATGGGCAGCGCCCAATCCAGCAATCCACACAGGAACCAATGCCTAACCGCCAACCTTACAAGTTGTGACAAGTTGCTACTGCAGTAGGCAAAACCAAAAGGCACAGCCAATCGGCCAGATGGACAAATTCCTACTGGGCCCCTGCTACAAAGCAGACGACCCCATGACAGGCAGTTGCAAGGTCAAAGCAGAGGCCTAAGAAAAAAGGGGGGCGGGACGGGTGATCAGCAGCCGAAGCCAAGAGAAGGATCACCCTGCGTGCTGAGGCATAAATAGGACGCTAAGCTGTCCATCACAAGTTGCAACATTTACTTTTGCCCAGTAACACCTAACTGACCTATAGCTACTAAGGCCGGCTACCGGCCCCTCCCCCACAGGAAGGGAATGTGTCTTGCCAGGTCCCGATCGCAACACGTGCTCTTACTCATGGTAGAACCCGATTTCACATCTATCATCGGACTGTGTCTGAAGTTTTGGTCCCACTTCCTCCCTGCGGTTCCAGAAGAACGTAAGAGAAGCTCAAATTAGCACCAAAGCAAGCTTGCTACCCAAAATCTCCTCCTCTGCAAATATTCATCCGGAAACATTTACCAGATATTCAGGGCTGGATTTATGTTTGATGAGGCCCTAAGCTACTGAAGGTAATAGGGCCCCTTCTATGTCCAGCTGTCCCTTGTCAACAACAAATTGTCACTGTTTTTTGTGTTGAATATATGCCATATGGACCATGCAACCAGTCCATGCAGAATGTAGGCACCTTATATATAGAAATGAGCAAACCAGTGATATTGTAGGGAGCAGGCTAGCTAAAATCCAGAAGTAACAATTATTCATATTTCCTCTCCACAGTACATGTATTTTTTTTTAAAAAAAAAAAACATTCTCATAAAAAGAACTGAAGAAGGAAGTGGGACTAAATTTCAATGAATGGGCATGAAATTTAATCAGAATCATTTTCTGCCTCTGCTTCTGCATCTACTCTGTTGTGTCTGTCATTATCACAATTATTATGGACTTCTAAAAACTGAATATTTGCTCAGATTGAAACAATTTTTTCAATTTTTCATAAAAAACAAGGCTTCAGGAAAAGAAACGGGGGGGGGGGACGTTTTTTTCCAAATTTTTCCGTTTGTTTTTTTTGCAGGGGCTTCACATCTCTATACACAACACAAAACACTGTTGCTGTATGTATGTTTTATTTTATTTGTGTTTTAGCTTATATTTTGGAAATGTACATCCAATTTTTTTTCTTTACATTTTTAGGGCCCCCAAGAGAGTGGGGCCCTAAGCTATAGCTTGTTTAGCTTATGCGTAAATCCAGCACTGCAGATTTTCTTCCCATATCAACGTTGCATTTGATATCTATATTTGATATTTGATTTCAATATTTGATGCAGAATAATATCTTCCTTGGCAACATTTGCTGCTGGCAGGCAATGGCAATTAATTCCATTTGATATTTTATTGTAGCTGGTAGCTGACTTGACAATATTTAACATTTGACCATCTATTGACATTCATCGATTAAGTGAATGTACACTTACATTAAGTAAGGTACACTTACCATGAGTACACATGCTTATGATTGTGCTCTTAATATCTGTTGGCATTCAACAGATAGCATGCAATGGTATTTAGCATTTATACAGTTAACTGTTTAATCATGCTTCATATCTGAGCAATCAAATTATGTCAAAAAGCACAGAGCACTCACATTTTGTGGTGCAAAGACATAATTCTAAATTTCAAACTTGAGGTATGAAATAACAGCATCCATTCTTTAAGTGCAAAGAAGCTCAGACGTTCATACAGTAGCTGTAAGAGCTATCTATACCTTTCTTGAAAATCACAAAGCAGAGAAATTTGAAAACTTCCTAATCCATCCTAGCATTCTTCCTTTTTTCTGGTAAGGCTCCGGTGTCATGAACAGGTGTTTGCCCAGCACAAATCAACCCTGCGTGCTTCTGTCACGCTCAGGCTTAGAAAAACACCTGCTGAATTTCTGCCTGTAAAAAAGAACATCTGCCCTGCAAAGGGAGGGGGAAGGTGGCAACTGCATCTACAGCTTACTAAACTGTTCTTGCATCTTAGAAGTTCAAAACACACACCCCCAATTATCTAAACAAAAAGTCCTTTCTATAATTTAATATGTGGTTTATTCGCACATATCTACAACCTGAGCCTACGGTGGTTTCATGGCATTGAAACCGCAAGGGACTCTTGCTTCTCCCATAACCGCAGCCGTCGATTCAAACATAAATCAGCCATCGCGTTCTGCTCCTCTTTCCAGCTTGCTGCCTTTGCCAACCTGCCGCCTTTCCCCTCCCAGATCACATCACGGTTGTTGGTAATAAAACACCGGTCCCAAGACTCAGGGTCCTGGGACTCTTGAAATAAAATCTGAGCAAAGTTGGTGAATCAGCAAAGAGTTTATGGATACATTCTTGCAGTGATGGGTGTCCAAAAGTAGGCACACCCAAGTTCAATAAAAGACAAGTTTATATCACCTTTCTTCGACCAAAACGTTCCCTCCCCTGTCCCCCATTGGCTAGGGGTGCACAGGGGTTACAGCCTATCACAACCACCTAATTAAAATACTAAACTCTCCTCACCTGTTACCATCTCCCATTCCTCTAAATTCAGGGACCATCACTCTTAATTTTTGTTGTTGTTTAGTCGTTTAGTCGTGTCCAACTCTTCGTGACCCCGTGGACCAGAGCACGCCAGGCACTCCTGTCTTCCACTGCCTCCCACAGTTTGGTCAAACTCATGTTAGTAGCTTCGAGAACACTGTCCAACCATCTCATCCTCTGTCGTCCCCTTCTCCTTGTGCCCTCCATCTTTCCCAACATCAGGGTCTTTTCCAGGGAGTCTTCTCTTCTCATGAGGTGGCCAAAGTATTGGAGCCTCAGCTTCAGGATCTGTCCTTCCAGTGAGCACTCAGGGCTGATTTCCTTCAGAATGGATAGATTTGATCTTCCAGTCCATGGGACTCTCAAGAGTCTTCTCCAGCACCATAATTCAAAAGCATAAATTATTCGGCGATCAGCCTTCTTTATGGTCCAGCTCTCACTTCCGTCTTTTAATTTCGTGACTGCTGTTACCATCTGCAGTCACTCCTAATTACGTTTACCCAAATAAGGAAGCGTGTTCCTATGCTCTCACACATCTACCCAAGCGATAAAGCCACATTCTGACCACCCCATTTAGGCATACACGAGTCCTACCCTGCCGAAGCGTGTTGAGGTGTCTAGATAAACCACATTCTAGCAGCAAGCCCCCCCTGTTTTCAGGCATTCTAACCCCAAGCCAATAAATATAAGTGTCCAAGCAAGCCTGTGGTTCCTAAGCTGTTGCAACCTTCTGCTTAGGTGTTGCAACTGTTTGAGGCCTTCTGACCTTTTATGAAAAAGTGACATTTTTATTCCTTACAACAGTCAACTCTAAAACTCTCATTCAAACTCTGCCTTTGTCTTCTAACTCTGAATCGAGGGAGGGGCTGCTCCCATTTGCTGCCTGGCACAAAGCCCCCTTTCTCTGGCTTTTCTAAGAGCTCATCACTTTCCTTAGAGAATTGTAGAATTGTAGCATTGGAAGGAACTCTGAGGGTCATCTAGTCCAACCCCCCGCAAGGCAGGAATCTCAACTAAAGCATCCACAACAGGCGGCTACCCAATCTCTGCTTCAAAACAGGCTTGGATTATATTTTAACCCTTCCTGGGCCAGGGGTTCAGAAAGCTTGATTAAATCTTAGCACATTCTGGACTCAGGAATTTAGGGAAGTATGTTGCCCACAAAATCATAGCAATATACAGTGGTACCTCTGGTTATGTACTGAATTCGTTCCGGAGGTCCACTCTTAACCTAAAACCGTTTTTAACCTGAGGTACCACTTTAGCTAATGGGGCCACCCGCCACCACCACGCCACGCAATTTCTCCTCTCATCCTGAGGTAAAGTTCTTAACCCGAGGTACTACTTCCGCGTTAGCAGAGTCTGTAACCCAAAGTGTTTGTAACATGAGGTACCACTGTACTACTAAATCTCTACTTACTAGAATTTGAATTCTGTATATACAACTGCTGAGGTTATCAGAGTAAGAGTTTCATTAAACCACCACGGAAAACACATTCTTAATAGTGTGTGTTATAAAAGCTTCTCTCGAGTTACAAAAAAAGGTAAACTGACCCATTCTTGGCTTTAATTTTGTATATATATATATATACTGATGTTTCCTTTTTCTAAATCACAGCTGCTGCTGAAGTTAGTTATGCAAATTAGTCCTTTTTCTGGAACACACTTTAAATGGTGTTATCATCACAGCTACGTGGCATGTCAGTTTCTGCCAGTATTTAACTCTGTTCCTGTAAACAGTGCTTTGCTAATCTTCTAAAGGCAAAAAATCTATCTAATCCTAAAGCAAAGAAAACATAGTTGGGATGTGGGGAAGGATGCGATCAGAAATAACTAAGGAAACCTGCTTCTGTTTTGTTTTACTTGTCCACCAAACAAGCTGCATGTATCTGGTTATTTTAACTAAATTTGCTTATTTTAATTTCATCTCTGAACTTTGATTCTCTTTTTTTTAATGAAATTTTATTGATTTTCCACAATAAACAACAAAAACAGAACAAATACACAATACAAATACAGTTACATTAAAAAGAAAAAAAACAAACACTAAAGAAAGAAAGAAAAAGAAAACTTATACATACCTATCACCTAACACACCGACGTTAAATCATAATATGCTTATTGAAATTCGAATTTCGAATCTTATGCGGGGGCTTCCCCCATTCTCTTGACTGCGTTCAGTACCAATTTACTTTAGTAACTTCATCTCTTCTTAATACTATTTCCAATAATTAACTTGTCTCCTACATCTTACTACATATCAAACTTAAACAAAAACACAATTTATATCTTTTAACATCTAAGTGTCAAAATATAACATCTTATTACCAATCTTAACTTCTTGTATCATAAAGCTATTGCTTACTTCATACCATTCTAAAATATTACTCCACACTAAATTTAAAAAGAAAAAAGAAAGGAATCAGGAAACTTCTTCTAATCCAAATCGATTCTTGCTCTCTGACGTCAGGGACCATGGTAGACCTGCCTGTTTTAACATCTATACTCTCTCACCCTACCCCCCTTCTTGCCACTTTCTCTTCACCTTCCTTCAACCACCAGGCCTCCCCCCAGTTTTTCCCAGCACCATCGTCCGGAATATCATCTTTCACTTGGTATCCAAACGCCAGAGCATCTCCAAGCTTCTCCAGTTCGGTCATCAAATCAAATTGTGATTGTAGCTCCCAGCATTGAAATTCCAGGTGTTCTGGGCTCTCACCCCAAAAAACCGTTATAATGTCACATTGTCCAGCCCTTGACCTCCCACGTCGACCAGGCTGTTCTTCTTCCTGAAGATGCTTCTTTTCCACATCAGATGAAATCTCAGGGGTTTGCTCTTTAGTTTTTTCTTCTTCCCACTCCTTAGCGATGTTCTCCAAAAGCCTTCCAATCTCTAACATTTCAATAGCATTCTGTTTCACCAGTTCTAGATTCGAAAGGGTTCTTTCTAAAATCATTCCTGGGTCTGGAGGCATTTTTCAAAACGAAACCAGAAAAGGCAGAAGTAGGCAGGCAATAGCAAAGTTCAGTACTTTTCCATCATGAAGTGTCAAATTACGTCCGCCATTTCCCACAGTCAGAGTGCAAAAAGTTCTTTATAATCCACTATCTTTAAACAGAAATATCACAAAAGTCTCAATTGTCCCTAAATAGGGACTTCTTCACAAAAATTTAAACGAAAATCTTCATATACAATTGTATCGGCACAAGTAGCAACAGCCAGATACTGTGTTACTTTGGATCTTTAAACAGTCAAAGAGAACGGGCTTCCTTTTTTACGTTCTCTCCGCAGGGCCAAATTTCAAAAATTTAAAGTCAATTGAAGGTTGCTACTTACAGAGCTTCAAATTTATAATCCAATCAAGAAAGTGCCGGGCGCTCAAATCCGCCAGAATCGCTGCTTCGTGCCTCGGGTGCACTGACTTCTTCAGCTCCGTGCCAGAGCCCCGCTCGCCCGATTTTCCCCCTTACGAGGGTCAATCGGGAACGGGGACGGCACGTTGTGGAGCCTGCAAGAGTGGCCGTCCACGGGACGCTCTTCCCGCGGCTTTAGGGGGCCCGTAGCGCGGGTACGGTAACCCCTTTCTCCCGAGGAGACCGGAGCTCTTCAGCTCCCGACTGGCTGGAATGGCGCCCAAACCGGAAGCCCTGAACTTTGATTCTCAAGGTGGACATTATGTATCAAGCAATACCAATAAAATAGGACCAGATAACAATAGCACATCACCAACCACAGTTAAGAACAATCATATTAAAAGCCTTCATTATATATATATATATATATACACACACAGTGCCTCAAAACCATCAGGCTCGGTGCCAGAGGAATGAATACTGTTACAGAGTTCCATAAATGGAACCTGTGTGGAGAAGGCCCTATCCCCAATGGCCACTCAACTCACAGGAAGGGACCCTGAGAGTCACCATGCTTGTGAAACATGGACCACTTCTAAACGCCATCTCCAACTCCTTGAAAGATTCAGTCAATGGTGTCTCTGGAAATTTTTACACATCACCTGGGAAGGCAGGCGAACTAATGCCAGTGTACTGGAAGAAGCAAAGATCACCAGTGTCGAAGCAATGACTCTTCAACATCAACTTCATCAGACTGGTCATTTTGTGCAGATGCCTGAGGATCGTCTTCCAAAGCAACTACTCTATTCTGAACTTAAAAATGGAAATCGGAATGCTGGTGGTCAACAAAAGAGGTTCAAAAACTCTCTCAAGGCAAATGTAAAAAAAAAAAATGTAGTATAAACACCAACAACTGGGAAACACTGGCTGGCAAGCACTCCAATTGGAGAACAGCCTTTACCAAAGGTGTCATGAGCTTTGAAGACACTCGAACTCAGAACAAAAGGGAAAACATGATAAGAGGAAGGCACGCTTGATAAACCCTCACCATGATCAACTCCCGCCAGGAAACCAATGTCCCCACTGGGGAAGGATGTGTGGATCCAGAATTGGCCTCCACAATCACTTACAGACACACTGTTAAGACCGTGTTCATAGAAGACAATCTTACTCAGCTATGAGTGATTGCCAAAGAAGTCCGACTCCCTGCAATACAGGAATCTCAACTAAATTATCCACGACAGATGACCGTCCAACTGCTGCTGAAAAACCTCCAGGGAAGGAGAGTCTCCCACCTTCTGAGGGAGTCCATTCCACTGTCAAGCACCTCTTGTCATCATAAACTTCTTCCAGATATTTAGTCTGAATCTCCTTTTTTTCTAACTTGAATTCATTGGTTTACAAAAGTAGATTTCGTACTTTCTGCCTCCATAGTAGATTGGCAGCCAGTTCAGATGCTTTAACTATGGTGTCACATGTTGTCGGCCAGATTCCTTCATCAATGGTCAAGGCTAGGTCCATAGGCAGCCCCACATAGAGTCCACGCTGGAGAAGAACCACAGAAGTGGGTTATTGATCTAATGCCTTGCTTGTGACTTAAAGGTAAAGGGACACGGGTGGCAATGTGATCTAAACCACTGAGCCTCTTGGCCTTGCCAATCAGAAGGTCGGCATTTCGAATACCCTCAATGGAGTGAGCTCCCATTGCTTTGTCCCAGCTCCCGCCAACCTAGCAGTTCAAAAGCACACTAGTCCAAGTAGATAAATAGGTACCGCTGCAGCGGGAAGGTAAACAGCATTTCCATGTGCCCTGGTTTCCATCACGGTGTCCTGTTGCGCCAGAAGTGGATTAGTCATGCTGGCCACATGACCCGGAAAGCTGTCTGTGGACAAACGCCAGCTCCCTCAGCCTGAAAGCGAGATGAGCGCCGCAACCCCATAGTCGCCTTTGACTGGACTTAACCTGCCGGGGGTCCTTTACCTTGTGACTTGTATGGGATGAAGCAAGTTATCACTTTTGTCATCCCTAGCAGTGGGTTGATAAAGACTGAGATCATTTGCAGCTCTGACTCTGTGAAGTACACACTTCTTCCTGAAGTGTTGCAGTGATTTTCTAATCATTGACCCAACTTTGTGGAAAACAAGTAGTGGGTGTAAAGTACACTGGAATTTGAGGCAATTGATATTAACTAAACAACTATCTGACTTTTAGAAAACATCTGAAGGCAGCCCTGTTTAGGGAAGTTTTTAATGTTTGATGTTTTATTGTGTTTTTAATATTCTGTTGGGAGCCACCCAGAGTGGCTGGAAAAACCCAGCCAGATGGGTGGGGTATAAATATTTTATTAAAAGTAAAGGAACCCCTGACCATTAGGTCCACTCGCAGATGACTCTGGGGTTGCGGCGCTCATCTCGCATTACTGGCCGAGGGAGCCGGCATACAGCTTCCGGGTCATGTGGCCAGCATGACTAAACCGCTTCTGGCAAACCAGAGCAGCACACGGAAACGCCGTTTACCTTCCCACTGGAGTGGTACCTATTTATCTACTTGCACTTGGACATGCTTTTGTACTGCTAGGTTGGCAGGAGCTGGGACCAAGCAACGGGAGCTCACCCCGTGGCAGGGATTCGAACCGCCGACCTTCTGATCGGCAAGCCCTAGGGTCTGTGGTTTAACCCACAGTGCCACCCGCATCCCATAAATATATTATTACATTATTATTATTATTATTATTATTATTATTATTATTATTATCATCATCATCATCATTGCTAGACATATACAATGGAAAGAAAGGCTTGCACAAGTCTTTTAGAAGGGAAATTGCCTGTAATGATTTCATTAGCCTGACAACAACAAGGTGAGTAGACTGTAAAATAGGGAGCTGTCTAAGACCACCCATCAAGTTCTGGGCACATTTGAGATTTGGAAATAGATTGCATTTTTGGACTGTACTGCCTGTTACAGAATGTAGCTATTTCATCAGATATCTCAGGGTTGTACATTCCACAGTATAAAACGGTAAAGCATTTCCTGAACTGCAACACTGCAGAATAAAGATGTAGATTTCATGTTTCAGTGCTCCCGGGGGGGGGGGGAGTATTCTAGCATATTGAAAAATAATGCAACAGATAGATGGCTAGGCTCAACCTTCCTTCTTCGAATTGCTCAAGGAATAAGCAGCCGTGTTAGTTTGGTACAGCAGAAACTATGAGGCCTGTGACACCTTAAAAAGACTTACAGGTTAATTTTGGAGTTTAAGGCCCACTCTGTCAGATGAATCATGCTGATATTCATGCATGTCTGGGAGAGAACTGACAAACAGCCAAATGTGCAATGCCTAACCTGCAGCTTCAAGTGGTATATTCGGGGGGGGGGGGGAATTTACCACCTGATTCTCTCGTGCATATAAAGTGGCCCTTAAAACAGAAGCAAATATCAAATACAATGACCCACTGCAGTTTTATCCAGACTGAACTGCTTCAGATAGCAACTGGGGAATCACACAACACACACGCACATCAAGACCTTTCATTTTCTCCAGCAGAACGTATACGTTATTAGATGCAGAAAGAAATTAAATGTGCGGTCTATTTTGGTTCAGCACATCAGCAGTAATTTTACTGTGAAGTTAAGGATTCCGAGCCATTCCGAGTTGTAATGGAAAATCCCAGGTGTGGAACTGCCCAGGCACCTGGCCCTTGGGGATAAGCCCACTGGTTTCTGCGGAGTTAAATAAAAGAAGTCCAGCCACTGGAGCAAAGGACAAAACAGGGTTTACTGCGCAATAAGGTTACAGTAAAACTGCACACCGAGAGCAGCGTTACAAGAACTTTTAAAAACTCCTACCATATCCCAGAATACAGTTTGGAAACATCATTACTACATCACTAAAACATCATCACTACATCGCGAAAGGGGAGGGTTATACATGATTAACATGTAGGAGAAACAAGATTAACATATGGGGGAAATGGAGCAATATCAGGGAGATAGCCCTGGGCCAATGTGAATGGGTGTTAAGTATTGGCAAGGATATCTTGAGCACTTATCAGGGAGAGAACAATGGGATTCCAGTTGAGGGATATTAGCCCAGTGGCTTCCTGAAGCACCCAGAGATTAACTGCTGAGGCATTTCCCTGTGTACGTGGTCTCTCTCGCCTACTGGATCATGGCAGAGAGATGGGTTCCCTTAAGGGCAGCACTTCGTACCCCAATGACTTTACTCGGGGGGGAGACTGTGCTTAGGTGACCCCTCCTATAATTTCCGTAACAGAGTAATCTCTCTTCTCCCCCACCATCCCATTCAATTGTCTGGGCAAGGTTTGTGTTGTTTTAGCATCTTCACGGTTGAGTTTATATAAAGATTAATGGCTATGAAAAGCTTGGTCAAATTCGCTTCTACCAACATTGAATAGCAAGCAAGTTGGGAGTTCAAGACACCGTCCTGTAATAATTTGGGCTACATTTATGGAAACAGCTCTTCCACAGAAAGGGGCACTTCTTCAAAAACTAAAATATAGCCCTCTTTCCCACTCATCATGGGCTCTCACTTAGATGGTCACACTTGGAAGCGAAAGGCACTGGCCATTATTTTTATTAAGGTACTATGGATACAGTTCCCAAGTATATAAATCTTTTGGGAACGTTCATCTGTGGCAGCAAGATGTATTCTTGTGTCTCTCCCCTGCTGTCGCAGCTCATCTCTGGTGTGATTAATCAGACCCCACAGATCTTCTTCTGATGTGTGCGTACCAAAAACTCCCCAGTAAAGTTAAGGAGAGTTTTATAATATCGTTACGCAACCGGATTGACAGAAACTGCCAGACCTCTGAGATGAGGCGCTTGGCAGCTCCATCATTCTTTAATTTAGTTTCCATTAGCAAACAGGCACAATGAAGGGTAGAAGGAAAACCACAGCATGCTTTGAGTCAGGTTGCCGCCTTTGTGGGTGAAAACCTGCCATTTGCTTTTCTCGTTTGCTCAAAAGGGCTAACTATTACCTCTCATGCACACTTTGCTAAACATTTGTCACCATTTGGCTCGAGCACACGGCTCTCGTTTCTAACTTTCCAGTGAAGGGCATTGCCTTTGTCCTGTGCGACGACTTCTAGCTCCTACTGATCTTTTTGCAATTCACACAGTGATCTCTTGTAATCAGTTGTATCTTCCCATTAGCGTTTGTTTTTAAACACATGCGTGAACACCTGTTCTGCCAGTGTGAAGCCCTCATATATCATGAGCGCACACTGGGTTTTAATCTGCTCTAACTTGGAAAACTACACAGGCTCCAGTTTATCTTTCGCATTTAGTTTATTGAGGATAGCAGTTATCTATATGATGGCTGAAAAATACAGAGTTCTCTTGCCGGCATGCCTGCTCTCCTAAAACCATCCAGGGCTGCTATTTATAGAGTATTGCAATCTGCTCTAATCCCACTCATTCTTTATTATCATATTTTTCCTAACATTCAGCAGGAGTTCAGAACTGGCAAATGCAGGGTGGAGGACAAAGTCAAATCTTATTGGTTTAAATCAGATGTCAAGGGCTGGCTGGACACAGAGGAATGGTGGGACGAACCAGCTGGGGAACCATCAAGGGAAGAAGGCTCAGAGCCTTGGGAGTGTATGGGCAATATATCCAGAAGATAAATTGTATTGTGGAGTTAGTGATCTAACATGATTGTGCTTCCTGCCTCTGTTCCTTCCCCCTCTTATCTCTTGTTAAGTTTTTTGATGGCACAAGAACAGCCTTTAATGTCCTAATCAATTGAGAGGGGGTTATAGTGATGAGTACCTTCTTTGATGTTGGACATTGTTTCAAGAAAGTGAGGTATCGTGAGAGGGTGGCTTATGAATAATCTGCATGTAGCTAGTGATCTGCATGTAGTCAGTTGGGCAAACCATACAGGTTAGCTATCTATAAATTGGATGGCTGTGGGCAGAGGGTTTGTGTGTGTGTGTGTGTGTGAGAGAGAGAGAAGCTCATGCATGGACTGACAGCCGCAGAGCTGTGCAAACTGAGACTACCTGGGGGAGTCACTTCACCGCTTATTGAGGGCTTCCAAGTGGCAGATTGAAGTGCTTGCTTGGTGTGTGTGTGTGTGTGTGTGTGTGTGTGTGTGTGTGTGCACATGCGCGCATTGCTTTAATCTTCTTACCCACTTGTGTTTTGTATTACTTCTGAATCTCATTTTTAAAGAAACACCTCGCATTTGAGTGCAAGGTGTGGTGGTGAGACAACCATTTGTGGTCACAGGGAGAAGAGGGAGAAGACTGGGAGAGGAGGTGTCAGAAGCTGAAGGCTCAGGAATTAGGGCTCAAGAAGTTGGGAGAGTCTGTGGCAGACGGAAGTCAGGCTGGTGCATGAGTTATGGGTGTCTGCCCCTCCTGTTGTGACAAGCTCCCCTAATGCCACTGACTCCCAGAACCAGAAGAGGTATGAAAAGGTAGGAGCAAAGACAGGCTCCATGCAGGCACAGTCTCTGATTGCATTCAAACATTCAATCCCCAGTCGCAGTTAGAAATGGCAACAAAGACAACAGCTTGAAGGTAGTGTTTGGGCTGATGCAAAGAGCAATGCATTTCTTTTGATCAAGGTCTGTTACTCAAATCTCTCAGGTCCTTTTTTGAATTTCCGTGCACATTTCTGCTCCAGTCTAAGACGGCCATCACCACCCATTATTTTGACTTGATTGTCCCCATTTGTTGTTGGGCCAGACCTGCCTTATTGCTATGGCTACATGATTAAAATCTATCAAGACTCTATTCACAGAGCGCAGCAATTAAAAGGAATGCCACCTCAATTTGACATCAGACATGCAAGACTATCAAATGTGCTTTAATTATACAGTATTTGAATTTTTCTTATTTTAAATGATCGCTGCCTATGGTGACCCTTTCATCCAATAAACCAATGAATCACAGAGAGACAGTAGTTAGACTCATTGAAAGAAAGTAAGAGTTGAGGTCAAAATAAACCTTCCCGATTTAAATAAATTAACTCCAGGCTCACACAGGTAAATTACTGACTGCAGAACCCCACCCAGTAAGTTAACTTAATGTGATGTGTTAAATTGATTTTGCTTTTTCCGGGAGGTTTCTTCCGAACACTTCTGTTAAAGGATGATCAGCACCTGTACTACTGATATAATTGACATGAATTTTGATTTTAGAGTTAGGTGTATAATGCTATTGACCTACAGTTCAGCCTCCTAGTACCTTCTGGTTCATGTGTGTGGTGTTAGCTGCCCATCCTTTTCCCTCTCTTTTCTTCTCTCATTACCATGCCTTTTCTGACTCATACCAACCTTCCCGTTCCAAGTTATTATTATTATTAGTAGTAGTAGTAGTAGTAGTAGTAGTAGTCGTAGTATTTCAGCTTGTCTTCTTGCTCTGCCACCTGCTAATAGTTATAACAATTTTCCAGGAAGAAGAAGAAGAAGAAGAAGAAGAAGAAGAAGAAGAAGAAGAAGAAGAAGAAGAGGAAGAAGAAGCCTATTTGCCATTCTCCACTTGGCTGCAGAGCACAGGTTTCTTTTTTATAATTTTTATTAATTTTCTTTTTCTCATAACAAATATCCATTATCAATAACATTCATTTTCCAGTCTGTTGACTTCCCTCAGCTTCTATTTCTGGTTTGTTACATAAAATGTTACATTCTGCTGTTTATATATAATAATATTTTGTCAACTTGTTAAGTCTTCTTGTTCTTTGTAATTAAGAATGTAAATGTTTATTTAAATCCTGCCATTGAGTCCATGTTTTTTTGTTGTTTCTGTAAGTATGTTGTAAAAGGTTCCCATTCTTTTCCAAAGTCGCTATTGTCCTTTTCTTGCAATTTGTCCGTTAACTTTGCGTAGTTCATCTATTTTTCTTGCCATTGTTCTTTTGATGGTGCCGGTATTTCTCCAGTCTTCCAATTTTGCGCTATTAAAATTCTTGCTGCTGTTGTAGCATACATGAATACTGTCTGTTTCTCTTTCGGAATATCTTGTCCTAGAATACCTAGCAAATAAGCTTCTGGTTTTTTAACAAATATTGCTTTAAACTTTTTTTTTCAATTCATTTCCCAAAATTTCTTAATAATCTTACAATCCCACCACATATGATAAAATGTACGTTCCCCTTCTTTGCATCTCCAACAGTTCTTTTGTTCTGTTTTATACATTTTTGCCCATTTTTTTGGTGTGACATACCACTTGTACATTATCTTCATATACTTCTCTTTAAGCAATATACAATCCGTAAATTTCAAATTCACTTTCCAAAGCCTTGTCCAGTCTTTCAAATTGTATGTTATAACCTATATCCTATGCCCACCTAATCATTACCGATTTAACTCTGAAGTTAAAGCAGAGCACAGAGGTTTCGAACCCCTTGGTAGTCATTCAGAAAGGTGCTTATTCTCCGTGCAAGTCTGAAGCAGAGGCAGGAGCCGCAATTACACTTTCCGCCAATGCCAATCCAACGGCAAAAGAAAGCCCATGCCACAGATGCGCTTAACTGAAGAAGGAGCAAAGCTGATTTCATTCATATTGTGTTGTTAAGATGCTAACAAACCAATGAAATTGTGGAGAAGCGTGTCCACTCAGTGCCAAAGCAACAACTCAAGATAAGAGTTTGAAGAAGAGTTTGGATTTGATATCCCGCTTTTCACTACCCGAAGGAGTCTCAAAGCGGCTAACATTCTCCTTTCTCTTCCTCCCCCACAACAAACACTCTGTGAGGTGAGTGGGGCTGAGAGACTTCAGAGAAGTGTGACTAGCCCAAGGTCACCCAGCAGCTGCATGTGGAGGAGCGGAGACGCGAACCCGGTTCCCCAGATTACGAGTCTGCCGCTCTTAACCACTACACCAAACTGGCTCTCTGGATAATGGCTGGATGTTTCGCATCATATTGTACACCATTGCTGTGGTCCATGAACTCAAGCCCTAGCCACAGAAGGTCGCCGCAAATGATGTTCTAGTTCACGATAGAATCACTAATGACGAATGGTATATTCCTTGCAAGGCCTTTCGCCTCTGCTGCTTCCCTAATGCATGCATGCTCATGCACACACAGAAAGGTGAACTTAGCTATGCCGTGAGAGCGAGGGTGGGGCCAGATGGGACACAATCATAACCACATTAAGCCCCGCTGATCTCAGTGGGAGAATTAAGAGCATGCTTAAATCTTCTGGCTGGTTCATGGCTGCACCATATTGGCAGACTAGAGGTAAAAGGCAAAGGACCCCTGGACAGTTAAGTCCAGTCAAAGGCGACGATGGGGTTGCGGCGCTCATCTCGCTTTCAGGCCGAGGGAGCCGGCGTTTGCCCACAGACAGCTTTCCGGGTCATGTGGCCAGCAGGACTAAACAGCTTCTGGTGCAACGGAACACTGTGACAGAAACCAGAGTGCACGGAAATGCCTTTTACCTTCCCGCTGCAGCAGTACCTATTTACCGTATTTTTTGCTCCATAAGACACACTTTTTTCCTCCTAAAAAGTAAGGGGAAATGTCTGTGCGTCTTATGGGGCGAATGCATGGTCCCTGGAGCCCAGGGGGGAAAGGCAGATCCTGCTTTTTCTGTTTTAGAAAGAGCTAAAGGCTAACAAGAGGGAAAGAGAGTGTTCAAAGGAACCCGCTCAACAGCTGATTACAAGAGATCGGGAGGGAGATAAGGGAGCTAGCTCCCTTCCTGCCCCGCCCAGGCCCCCTTTGGGAGGGCTGAGGATCCTGGTAAATTGAGTTTTTCAGCCATTTGGGGCTTTCTGTTACTTTTCCTCTCGCTTTCTATTACTTGCTGGTGCTTACTGGTTTGCTTTCTTCTTGCTTCCTATTACTTGCTGGTGCATACTGGTTTGTACTGGTGCTTACTGGTCTGTACTGGTTTGTACTGGTGCATACTGGTTTGTACTGGTTGGCTTTCCTCTTGCTTCCTATTACTTGCTGGTGCATACTGGTTTCTACTGGTGCTTACTGGTTTATACTGGTTTGCTTTCCTCTTGCTTCCTATTACCTGCTGGTGCTTACTGGTCTGTACTGGTGCGTACTGGTTTGTACTGGTGCTTACTGGTTTGTACTGGTTGGCTTTCCTCTTGCTTCCTATTACTTGCTGGTGCGTACTGGTTTCTACTGGTGCTTACTGGTCTGTACTGGTTTGTACTGGTGCTTACTGGTTTGTACTGGTTTGCTTTCCTCTTGCTTCCTATTACCTGCTGGTGCTTACTGGTCTGTACTGGTTTGTACTGGTGCATACTGGTTTGTACTGGTGCTTACTGGTTTGTACTGGTTGGCTTTCCTCTTGCTTCCTATTACTTGCTGGTGCGTACTGGTTTGTACTGGTGCTTACTGGTCTGTACTGGTTTGTACTGGTGCTTACTGGTTTGTACTGGTTTGCTTTCCTCTTGCTTTCTATTACTTGCTGGTGCGTACTGGTTTGTACTGGTGCTTACTGGTCTGTACTGGTTTGTACTGGTGCTTACTGGTTTGTACTGGTTTGCTTTCCTCTTGCTTTCTATTACTTGCTGGTGCGTACTGGTTTGTACTGGTGCTTACTGGTCTGTACTGGTTTGTACTGGTGCTTACTGGTTTGTACTGGTTTGCTTTCTCTTGCTTCCTATTACTTGCTGGTGCGTACTGGTTTGTACTGGTGCTTACTGGTCTGTACTGGTTTCTACTGGTGCTTACTGGTCTGTACTGGTTTGTACTATGAAGTGAAAAATACGGTAAGTTTTAGAAAGTTAGTAAGTTAGTAAGTTAGTAAGTTTGAGTAAGTTAGTAAGTTTGCGTAAGTTAGTAAGTTTGTGTAGGTTAGTATGTTTGCGTAAGTTAGTAAGTTTGAGTAAGTTAGTATGTTTGCGTAAGTTAGTATGTTTGCGTAAGTTAGTAAGTTTGTGTAAGTTAGTAAGTTTGAGTAAGTTAGTATGTTTGCGTAAGTTTGCGTAAGTTAGTAAGTTTGCATAAGTTAGTAAGTTGGAGTATGTTAGGAAGTTTGCGTAAGTTAGTAAGTTTGAGTAAGTTAGTAAGTTAGTAAGTTTGCGTAAGTTAGTAAGTTTGCATAAGTTTGCGTAAGTTAGTAAGTTTGCGTAAGTTAGTAAGTTTGCGTAAGTTAGTATGTTTGAGTAAGTTTGCGTAAGTTAGTAAGTTTGCGTAAGTTAGTATGTTTGTGTAAGTTAGTAAGTTAGTAAGTTTGCGTAAGTTAGTAAGTTTGCGTAAGTTAGTATGTTTGAGTAAGTTAGTAAGTTTGCGTAAGTTAGTATGTTTGCGTAAGTTAGTAAGTTTGCGTAAGTTAGTAAGTTTGAGTAAGTTAGTAAGTTTGCATAAGTTTGCGTAAGTTAGTAAGTTTGCGTAAGTTAGTAAGTTTGCATAAGTTAGTATGTTTGAGTAAGTTAGTAAGTTTGCGTAAGTTAGTATGTTTGCGTAAGTTAGTAAGTTTGCGTAAGTTAGTATGTTTGCGTAAGTTAGTATGTTTGCAGAAGTTAGTATGTTTGCGTAAGTTAGTAAGTTTGCGTAAGTTTGCATAACTTAGTAAGTTTGCATAAGTTAGTAAGTTTGTGTAAGTTAGTATGTTTGCGTAAGTTAGTAGGTTAGTAAGTTTGCATAAGTTAGTAAGTTTGCGTAAGTTAGTATGTTTGCGTAATTTAGTAAGTTAGTAAGTTTGCATAAGTTTGCGTAACTTAGTAAGTTTGCATAAGTTAGTAAGTTTGTGTAAGTTAGTATGTTTGCGTAAGTTAGTTTGCATAAGTTTGCGTAACTTAGTAAGTTTGCGTAAGTTAGTATGTTTGCGTAACTTAGTAGGTTAGTAAGTTTGCGTAAGTTAGTAAGTTTGCGTAAGTTAGTATGTTTGCGTAGTTTAGCAAGTTAGTAAGTTTGCGTAAGTTAGTATGTTTGCAGAAGTTAGTAAGTTTGCGTAAGTTAGTAAGTTTGAGTAAGTTAGTAAGTTTGCATAAGTTTGCGTAAGTTAGTAAGTTAGTATGTTTGAGTAAGTTAGTATGTTTGCGTAAGTTAGTAAGTTTGCGTAAGTTAGTAAGTTAGTAAGTTTGCACAAGTTTGCGTAAGTTAGTATGTTTGCATAAGTTAGTATGTTTGCGTAAGTTAGTAAGTTTGCGTAAGTTAGTAAGTTTGAGTAAATTAGTTAGTTTGAGTAAGTTAGTAAGTAAGTTAGTAAGTTTGCGTAAGTTAGTAAGTTTGAGTAAGTTAGTAAGCTTACTGGTTTGTACTGGTTTGCTTTCCTCTTGCTTCCTATTACTTGCTGGTGCGTACTGGTTTCTACTGGTGCTTACTGGTCTGTACTGGTTTGTACTGGTTGGCTTTCCTCTTGCTTCCTATTACTTGCTGGTGCTTACTGGTTTGTACTGGTTTGCTTTCCTCTTGCTTCCTATTACCTGCTGGTGCTTACTGGTCTGTACTGGTTTGTTCTGGTGCGTACTGGTTTGTACTGCTGCTTACTGGTTTGTACTGGTTCGCTTTCCTCTTGCTTCCTATTACTTGCTGGTGCGTACTGGTTTGTACTGGTGCTTACTGGTCTGTACTGGTTTCTACTGGTGCTTACTGGTCTGTACTGGTTTGTACTGGTGCTTACTGGTTTGTACTGGTTTGCTTTCCTCTTGCTTCCTATTACCTGCTGGTGCTTACTGGTCTGTACTGGTTTGTACTGGTGCTTACTGGTTTGTAAGCAATGCTTTTCCCCCTTTGCAAAAGCTGCACAAATATGAACTGATCCTCAAAAAAAGCAGGGCTTTTCCCTTTGCAAAAAAAGCTGCAAAACTGTGAGCTGATTCTAAAAAAAACACATGGGTTTTAGAGGAGGAAAACCAGAAAAATATTTTTTTTCCCTTGTTTCCTCCTCTAAAAACGAGGTGCGCCCTATGGTCCGGAGCGTCCTATGGAGCGAAAAGTGCAGTATCTACTCATACTGGCATGCTTTCGAACTGCTAGGTTGGCAGGAGCTGGGACAGAGCAACGGGAGCTCACCCCGTCATGGGGATTCAAACCGCCGACCTTCTGATCGGCAAGCCCAAGAGGCTCAGTGCTTTAGACCACAGTGCCACCTGCGTCCCATCAGCAGATTAGATATACTGTTTGGTAAACAGCAGCAGATACCTAACTTGTTCATGCTCTGCTTGTGAGCTTCCTAAGACATCTTATCAGCTGCAGACGGGAAGAGAATGCTGGCAATTATTATTTGACAGCAAAACCAATCCTGCCCCAGCAATAAATAAATAAATACATCATAGGAAGTGTTAGCATTGCAGTAAGAGTCTAGCATCAAAATTGACAAGATTTGTTTAAATCAACATGGCAGACATCACAAGACTATCAGAAGCAACGCACTGTCAGTGACTTACAGTTGTCAGTGACCAACTCCCACCCAAACTATTTGATTTCTGCTCCCAGTTCAAAACATCTTAATATGAAACATCTTAGAACTTAACTGATCTTTTGTTCTGCATCAAACTATCTACAGACTTTCAGATGAATAACACTGATTCCTCTGACAAATGCTTAATGATGCAATTTCAGTACTAATTTGAATTTGCCTCTTAAAAGCAAACTGATTAGACTTTCATGACTGCCAGTTTCAGAACTGACAATTACAGTGTTGCCCTAATGTATCAAAGAGTTGGTAGGGTATCATTTAATCATGCAAGTTAGATTTCATTGGGAAACTGGTTTTCCTTCCGGAGTAACAATACTTAGTTTATGTCACAGTTAGCAGAAAGACATTGGTGCCCGATCCAGGAAGAAGTCACTGAAAACTGCCCCCTTTTCTGTAAGTTTGACCATGAAGACAATTCTTTAAATAGCAGTTATGGCATGCATCCTGTTAGTCATATCACCTCGTGAACATTAATTTGGCATGATTACAATGAAGTTGACACAAGGAGACAAGTAAAGATGGTGGAGGAAGACACACTTTTTTCCTCCTAAAAAGTAAGGGGAAATACATGTGCGTCTTATGTAGCG
Source organism: Lacerta agilis (assembly GCF_009819535.1). Taxonomy (NCBI): domain Eukaryota; kingdom Metazoa; phylum Chordata; class Lepidosauria; order Squamata; family Lacertidae; genus Lacerta; species Lacerta agilis. Next base: position 5,199,764 of record NC_046320.1, on the reverse strand, counting down.
AATGGTGGTCCCTGGAGCTGAATTGCCCAGGGGCCAAAAGCAGATTGTGCTTTTTATTTTACAAAGAGAAAAGCGGGTGTTGAAAGGACCCCGCTCAGCAGCTGATCAGCAAGAGATCGGGAGAGAGATAAGAGTCCCGGCTCCCTTTCATCCCCGCCCTCCTTTGTTGAATGTGCTGCAGAGGGAGGTTGTTTGCTTCCCCAGGACATGTGACTGGCTGATTAGATTATCTGTCTGGAAACAGTAGAAATGGCTCCCTTAAGATTTTTCAGAAATGTGAGTTAAACCCCATAAAAATGGGGCTTTTCCTCTTTGCTTTTCCCCCTTTGCAAAAGGAGCTTTGCTTTTCCCCCTTTGCAAAAAAAGCTGCAAAACCTTTACCTGATCCTCAAAAAAACCCAGGGCTTTTAGAGGAGGAAAACCAGAAAAATATTTTTTTTCTTGTTTCCTCCTCTAAAAATGAGGTGCGCCCTATGGAGCGAAAAATATGGTAATTCTGACCAGGTTCCTGTAAGAGCATTTATTTATTTAAAAAAAACTCATATCCATTATGTTGGAAATATGATGCCAATATCTTATGGTTTAATAAGATATTGTTTAATATGGAATAAAAGCTGATTGATGTTTAACCTGGAATAAAAGCTGGTAGATGAGATTTCCAATCTATTTCTGAAATTACTTGTGTCTTACTTGCCCGCTGCCAGATCCTTCACAGTCTTCACTTTCTCCTTATCAGCCAACTTTTCAGAAGCTTTCGCCCCCTTTTTATCAAGCTCCTGCAGAGACACCCTTTCCGGCACTTTCCAATCAGCCTTAGCAACTTGAAGCTTCTGCTTGTACCAATACAGATGACATCTGCATTTGTAACTCTAATCAGAAGATTACAATCAGATGCAAACTCAGGAAGCTTTGAAGATGATCACACTTGTTGTTCACACTGAGATACTAGAATACAGCTTTGTGCATTTATTTATTTTTTAAAAAAACTTTCCTTTGGATCTGGCTCAGGGGCGTACCCAGGATCAAAACTGGGGGGGGGGGGAGCCATGGTCGTTCAGGTTCAAAAACAAAAATAGCTTCAAAAAACAGAAAAACTTTCTCTCGCAAACAGAAAGCCCCAAATGGCTGAAAAACTCAGTTTCCTAGGATCCTCAGTCCTCGCAAAGGAACTACTCACCATGGAAGGGAACTCAGTTTCCCAAGCTCCCTTGCAACGATGAATAAATCTGGGCAAATTCAGAAACTGTTCCTCTCTTGCCAGCAGATGTAGCGTGGATACAAAAAGCAGGCAGACGAGGAAGGATGAGAACCCAGGCTAAGACCATGGTCAGCCCTCGGATTCGCCCCCTGACACTGCCCAAGTCTCAGCCTGCATCCCTATTTGACCAAGCAGGGTGCAGGCTAGGATCCGGTCTCTGATAGGCAGCTCGTTGTCGGCATGAGGGAGGGGGAAACAGCCGGCACCACACACACACACACACACACACACACACAGTGGCCAACTGTGCCTCGGCAAGAGGGCAAGAGCTCAATTGTTATTGAGATTTTGGAAGGGAGAGAAAGACCAGTCGTTGAGGTTTTTTTCAGGAGGAGAGCTTTTTTCCCTTTTAGGCTGCCAATAACCATTTAATTTTTATTTATTTTTTGCTTCTGGGGGGGCATCTGCCCCCCGCCCCCCCTGGGTACGCCCATGATCTGGCTCCTCATCTCAAAGGAGAATCAAACATGCCTACGAACTATGTCCCTAACCTGTGCAACTTCATATTCTATGTATTTGCCTACAATATAGGGCATGGTGTACCAAGTCTAACATTCTATGAGACTAAATTATTCTTCCATGTATAAGAAATTATACTAAATTATTCTTCCATGTATAAGAAAAAAAATAGGTTTAAAATTCGGGCTCGTCTTATACATGGGTAGTGCTGAGGGGTGTTTTCTTGGTTTGGAGTCCCCCAAAGTAGGGGTGCGTCTTATACATAGGGGCATCTTATATATGCATGGAAAAATACGGCAATTCATTTCATTTATTAAATTTATATACTGGCCATCATCAGAAGACCGCAGGGCCTTCATCGAAAGACCGCAGTTTACGAAACGATTATATGAATTAGAGGAATACAATTTTAATTAGAAAAAAATACATAAGGAAGAAACAGATTCTAGCAGCATAAAAACAAAGGGGGAAATCAGCAAAAGGGGAAACACAGAAACTGTGCACAGATACAAAATCTTCTCCTAATCCGAACCACTCCTTAGAAAATGGCAGAGCTTCCCAGCTCTCATCTTCCCCCCCTCTCTCTTTTTAATATTTTTATTAAGTTTTTGAAAAAGTTTATACATATAAAACAAAACCATTCCAAACAATAAAACACAGAGTTCTTTCAAACCCTTAGACCTCCTTCCCTCCCTCCATGGGTTCTATATTTAGATTTAAGTTTACTGCATCTTTTACCCTGATCCATCTATTATATAACCATAATTACCATAAATAATTCCACATTTCAAGTGTCATGACATCCCTGCCAAAGATTTTAACTGTTTACAGTGGTCTTTTAAATAAATTACAAATTTACTCCAGTCTTTGGGAAATACTTGATCTTCCTGGTTTCAGACCTTCCTTGTCAGTTTCGCCATCTCCACATACTCCATCAGTTTCATCTGCTATTCTTCTTTTGTTGGTACTTCTCCTTCCTTCTATCTCTGGGCTAGTAGCCCAGATGATAAGGAAAGATCATCTTTCCTCTCTCAATCCTTTATGCCTTGAGTGTCTATTTCTCCTGTCCCCTCCATGTCTCAGCTTTGCCTGTCAATCAAAACAAACAAGTTGACTAACTGAGGGCTTCCAGGGCAGCAGTGAAATCATCCCAGGTGTGGATATGGCAGAGTCTCTAGATTCCCAGACGACTCCAAGTCAGCTGCCTTGGTGCATCACCAAGGTGCTGTCTCAAGCAGCACTTCACTCTTCATACCTGCTGGAGGGGGAACAGGTGATTGTAAGGTCTCAATCTAATACAGCCTCCCTCCAGACACACACCTATCACTGGTTCCCTATCCCTGCCCTAAACAATGACCAGATATAGAAGTTGAGGGTAGTTAAATGTGACATTTACCCACAAATTTTAGAAACAACTCGTAACTCACTTTTTCAGTGGGAAAAGGTCTTCTTTTCACTCAATTATGAGAATGCAATTATTTGAGAAGATAAGTATTCTTGAAGGCACTACACAGTAAACAGTTAGGATTCACCTCGTTCTAATAAGTCACTTGCCGGCATGAGATGTTTCGTCCTTGTAAATTAGACGCTTTCTGCATGAATGAATTACATAGAAATCATTAATAACCATTCAAGCACAGAACTGTCAGAAAATGATTTGTGAGTTATGACTCCATCACACCAGGCTCATTTGCACACTGGTTTGTTAAAATTTCACGGAAAGGACAATGAAAATTCTAGATAAAGTGAGAAACACCAGGCTTCACATTTTCTCTACCTAAGCCTGTCATAATCTCCTCTCAAATATTTAATTTGAAAGGTAAGGGTCAGTTCTAAGAAAATGACAAAGAACTGGTTATAAACATGTGTGAGACCATGGCTCCTCTTCTGCAAGGGGCTGTACTTCAGGACCTGGGTTTTGTGAAAGAATAGTCAGTGTATTATTATTATTATTATTATTATTATTATTATTATTATTATTATTATTAATTTTATATACCACCCTTTATCAGAAGATCCCAGGGTGGTGTACAACACATTACAGAACATCAATGATAAAACCGTAATAAAAACGTAATTAAAAAAAATCAGACTGACAGACAACCTAATAATAAAAACAGCTATCATAATAACAGTCCACTCTCCCACACTTTCACAGGCCATAGATTTTTTTATTTTTATTTTTCAAAAAACCCTATCTTTACTGAAAGTTCAAAAAGTACTTAACAATATGTGTACCAGACATGGTGAGGAGGAGGAGGAGGAGGAGGAGGAGGAGGAGGAGGAAGAGTTTGGATTTGATATCCCGCTTTATCACTACCCTAAGGAGTCTCAAAGCGGCTAACATTCTCCTTTCCCTCCCCCCACAACAAACACTCTGTGAGGTGAGTGGGGCTGAGAGACTTCAAAGAAGTGTGACTTGCCCAAGGCAAGTGCATGTGGAGGAGCGGAGATGTGAACCCGGTTCACCAGATTATGAGTCTACAGCTCTTAACCACTACACCACACTGGCTTTTCATGAGATGCAAATGGGAAAAAAACAGATCCCGTGCAGAAAACTGTATATTTTACAAGGTTGTTATTGTACTTCACCAGATGTTAACCAAATACATTTGTGAGAATGGATTCCAAATATCATTGAATTTGTCCATGGCAAGTCGGAACAACCTTACATTTACAGAGCAAAATATCCTCTTGAATTATATACCCAACACATGGAACCTTACAAAAGGACAATATGAGTGGACTCTCCGTGCCCTTACCACAGCAAAAAGACTGATACTGATGAATTGGAAGAATAAAAATGCGGCTACCTTCAATGATTGGATTGAAGACTTATACAAACTCACTACATATGAACAACTTGCATATAAACACAGACTTGCCACAGGCCATAGATTATTAAATAGCCTGGATTAGGCCTGGAGAAAGAGGAATGTTTTTGCCAGACACCTAAAGACATGTAGTGATGGTGCCAGACAGGCCTCTCTGGGGAGAGCATTCCACAATCGGGGAGCCACCACAGAAAAAGTCCGTTCTCTTCTTGCCACTGCCAATCAACAAAGACCAGGAGTAGCCTTCATGGAGCTCTCTAGATGTTATGGGACTACAACTTCCAATATTCCTAACCATTGATCATGCTACCTGGGGTGATGGGTGCTGCAGTCCAACATCTGGATAGCTCCAAGTTGTAGACAATACTGAGTTAGATTGACCACTGGTCCAGAACAATGTAAGTCAGTTTCCTATACAGTATTCCTTTCAACCGAAAGCTTTGCTTGTGAAGACCCCCCCCCCCCAAGACCTCCCAAAGAATGACACAGTTGACACCAATATTAGTTTAAGGTTATTGGCATAATTTTGGCCACAACTTTATTGATTACAGAATGTGAGTGCAAAATCGAAAATTCTTTCTAGTAGCACCTTAGAGACCAACTGAGTTTGTTCCTGGTATGAGCTTTCGTGTGCATGCACACTTCTTCAGATACACTGAAACAGAAGTCACCAGATCCTTAAATATAGTGGGGGAGTGGGGAGGGGTATTACTCAGAAGGGTGGTGGGAATGGGTGATAGGCTGATAAGTGTGGAAAACCTGTTGACGACTCTAAACGGCTGCAATTAGTCTTGCAGGGAAAGGCAAGGGGTGAGATGGCTAAAGATGGCTTTGTTATGTATAATGAGATAAGAATCCAATGTCTTTGTTCAAACCAGGTTTCTCCATGGTTTTAAGTTTGGTGATTAGTTGCAATTCAGCCACTTCTCTTTCCAGTCTATTTCTGAAATGACGACTCTAAACGGCTGCAATTAGTCTTGCAGGGAAAGGCAAGGGGTGAGATGGCTAAAGATGGCTTTGTTATGTATAATGAGATAAGAATCCAATGTCTTTGTTCAAACCAGGTTTCTCCATGGTTTTAAGTTTGGTGATTAGTTGCAATTCAGCCACTTCTCTTTCCAGTCTATTTCTGAAAATGACGACTCTAAACGGCTGCAATTAGTCTTGCAGGGAAAGGCAAGGGGTGAGATGGCTAAAGATGGCTTTGTTATGTATAATGAGATAAGAATCCAATGTCTTTGTTCAAACCAGGTTTCTCCATGGTTTTAAGTTTGGTGATTAGTTGCAATTCAGCCACTTCTCTTTCCAGTCTATTTCTGAAAATGACGTGGTTTACTTAGGCATTGGTTCGACTAGCTGCACCTACAGTACACCTCCAGCAGGGCACCGGCAAAAGTCAGTAAGGGTAAACATACTGGGGGAGCATTGGTCCTACCACAGACGCAACCTCACCCCATAATGCTCCCAGGTGCTCTGGCGTGGCCCTGGAAGGGGATCGGACAAAAGCATGGCGAGCCCCTGGATTCCTTTAACGGAATACCCTATTGTGCATTGGGAGGGGCAGGTGTGACAACCTCCCCTCCACCACACCTTGAACCAATGCCTAACTGCCAAACCTTGTGATGATTTGCTACACGGCAGGCGAAACCCAAATGGCACCAGCCAATCAGCCAAATGGGAAAATTCCTACCAGGCCCCTGCCCCAACAGCAGACGACCCACGAGGGGATAGCAAGGTCATAGCAAAACCCTAAATAAAGGGAGGGTGGGAGGGTGATCCGATGCATGAGCCACTAAGAGGAAGCTTGATGCAACGTGCAGGTCCCCCAGTTGCAAATTCTCTCAACCCCATTGGCCAGAATTACCCCAGCAACCGAGGGACCCAATCGGGTTGTTGTGGCTATCCAAATGATCCCACCCACACAAACGGTGAAGTCAGTCTTAGTGATCTCACCGCAATGATGAAGACACGATATCACAAAAAGCAGCAAGTCTTAGGCTGGGGGAAAATAATACACACCCTTCCCCATTTCATCATTCATTGGTGGTGGGATTGTAAAATAAGGCTTCAATCCTAACCACACTTTTTAGGGCAGGGTGGGAAACATCCAGCACTCCAGAAGTTGCTGAACTGTAATTCCCATCACCACTGACAATTGGCCGTGCTTGATAAGGCTGATGGGAGTTGTAGTTCAGCAACATTTGGAAGACCAAAGGTCCCCCACACCTGCTCTAAAGTATAGGTCCTATTGAACTCTATGGGGTTTCTAATTACCAATTATTGTGAATTTTGTATTACTTGCAAACAAGCAGGTATGTGTAGCAGGTATCATAAGCTTTGGCTCATCTCAGATATCCTGTAATCAGGAACGGATTCCCAGACACAAAATAGTCACACAATGCACTGTTAAAAGTCTAAATACAAATTGTGGTTTGTCACAGTATCTCTTACAGAAAGGTGTCTTCTGATGTATCTGGGATATAATAAGATTATTAAAAAGCATAGAGCTGCAATAGTCAGAGTAGTAGTATTTACACGACTCTGTACAACACTGTCAGCAGCATAATCCTAACCATCTCTAATCAGAAGTGAGTCCTACTGAATTCAATGGGGTTTACTCCCAGATAAGTAAGATTAGGACTGTAGCCTTAGACTACAAGGTTCTCGGGACAGAAAGCTGCATTTTTGTTTACATTGCTCTGCAAAGCACCATGCATAAGACGCTGTAGTATTTTAAAATTGTGTTTCCTTATGCATTCAGCTACATATTGGAAACCAACACTAACCTGGCACATTCCTATTCCCTATTTTAAACTCAGTCCTAGTGAGTGGGATTTTTATTGAATGTCAATATTATTTTCTGGGGGGGGGGGGGGGCTTTTTATAAACAGCCATTTTAGCCTTAGGAGACAGAATGCATCTTTCCCCCATATAAGCCTTCAGAAAAGGAGAGAATTCTTGCTGGCTTTTCTGCTAACATGCCCAAATGAATAAACATAGGTTTACAGCACTTACAATGTTATGAGTTTGGTGGGGAGGGAGAAACCGGGATCCAGAAAATGTTAAAAATCTAATCAAACCTTCTCATTCTGGGAAATAACCAAGCTAGCTTCCTGGTGAGGTGATGGGGGCTTTGTGCAAGATGGCAAATGGGTGGGCCCCCCTCTTTTAATAGACAAAGTCAGAGTTGAGAGCAGAGCTGGGGGTGATTTGACTGAGAAGTAAAGCAGGAATCAGGAGAGTTAGAGCAACATTTGAGAATAATGTTTGATGTCTATGTGAAGCCAAGGATGCGGCTATGGGAGAAACATTGTAGGCTCAGGTTGTATATATGTTTAAAGAAACAATGTTTTTTAACAGCTATATGAAGCCTTTGGGAGAGATCATCGGGGGTGTGGGCTAGGTGTTCACCAATATGCGGATGATACCCAGCTCTACCTCTCCTTCAAATCTGAACCAGTGAAGGCAGTGAATGTCCTGTGTGAGTGTCTGGAGGCAGTTGGAGGACGGATGGCGGCTAACAGATTGAGGTTGAATCCTGACAAGAAAGAAGTACTGATTTGGGGGGAAAGGGGGCGGGCAGGTGTAGAGGACTCCCTGGTCCTGAATGGGGTAACTGTGCCCCTGAAGGACCAGGTGTGTTGTCTGGGAGTCATTTTGGACTCACAGCTGTCCATGAAGGTGCAGGTCAATTCTGTGTCCAGGGCAGCCATCTACCAGCTCCATTTGGTAAGCAGGCTGAGACCCTACCTGCCCGCAAACTGTCTTGCCAGAGTGGTGCATGCTCTGGTTATCTCCCGCTTGTGTGGGATGTAAAAAGAACAGGGGCAGTCAAACCCAACCTTCTAGAAAAAGTTGGGTTTGACTGCCCCTGTTCTTGTTTACTTGTGAGTAAACGTTTTTCACTTGACCGAAGACTGTGAAGTGTCTTATTGAAAGAGGGATAAAAAGGGGAAGACACCAGGATAACATTTTTATGACTCTAGCGAGTCTATGCAAACTATCCGCTGTGCGTGTGAGGTAAAAAGGGAATGTTAGCTCTGCTGATATTATCGAGCTTGTAAACGCAAGTTGGGATAGGATATTTAAAACAATATATCCTCTCCCACATCCCTCAACATTTCCACAGCTTGTACTACTGCAATGTGCTTTACGTGGGGTTACCTTTGAAGGTGACCCAGAAACTGCAACTAATCTGGAACGCGACAGCTAGACTGATGACCGGGAGTGGCCACCGAGACCACATAACACCGGTCCTGAAAGACCTACGTTGGCTCCCAGTACATTTCTGAGCACAATTCAAAGTGTTGGTGCTGACCTTTAAAGCCCTAAAGGATACCTGAAGGAGCATGTCCACCCCCATCATTCAGTCCGGACACTGAGGTCCAGCTCTGAGGGCCTTCTGGCAGTTCCCTGACAGCAAGAAGTGAGGTTACAGGGAACCAGGCAGAGGGTATCTTGATAGTGGCGCCTGCCCTGTGGAACGCCCTCCCATCAGATGTCAAGGAAATAAACAACTATCTGACTTTAAGAAGACATCTGTTTAGGGAAATTTTTAATGATTGATATTTTAACGTGTTTTTAATATTCTGATAGGGTATAAATAATGTTGTTGTTGTTGTTGTTGTTGTTGTTGTTGTATCATAAAGACATCATAGTCTCCACTATGCTTTATTCCAAAAGGAAACCTGAACCCTGGGTAGGTGCCTGGAGTCCCTGAAATCTCTCTCTCTGCTTAGAGATTGGGGTGGTGTGCAACAATATTCTGCACTTCTTTCCCTTGCAGAGGTTGGCTCTACCTCTTTGTTGGTGCTCCCTCCACAACACACAAATCCCAGGTTTGTAACTTTCATTCCTCTTCGACAGCTGTTCGCTTGGGGGAGCAAACCCTCCAGAGCAAGTGAGCGCAAGGCACCTGAACTTCTGCAGTTTGGGAGACTTGTGTTCGAATCGATCCTTAGACACCACCTCAATTCCTAACAAATCAGCGAGCAACTGGAGTTAGAGAACTACGTGTTAAAGAAAGGATGGCACCCTGCAGATTATTGACATGGAGGGAGAAAAGTCAGAAAATCCCTGAGACTCCCTGAACTGAACCAGTTTGCCACAATGCAAAATATCCTTGGCGACACGGCAAAAGTCACGAAACTTCACAAGGAGACTTAAGTGTCAAAGCACAGTCTCCAGCTGACTGCCTTCTGTATTACAAGCAGTCCAGTTTAATTTAACACTAATGTTCAAGATACCTATGGTTACCATATTGAAAGTATCAGAAAAGCAGGGGCACATAATGTAGTTTAACTTTACTTTGGCAGATGTAAATCACTCTATCAAACCATGTATTAAAAAATGGCACTCGAAAGTCGTATTGCTTTTTTGTAAAGTGTCAGAGCACAGAAGGAGCTATATGATAAATAAATACTCTTGCAAAGTCATCCAGAAAAAAAATATGTAATAAAAACAACTTGGGGAAATAGGCATTTTTAAAAGGATATGTGATAAGAGAAACTCTGACTAAATTTAACAACAGGGATTATAGTAACAGCTGCTAAACACACACTTTAAAAAAAAAACAAATCTAGCATTCATTTTATGTTGTCCAAATCTATTGCTAGAAAATGTATTTATATAATTAGTTGGAAAAAATCAGAGAGTCAACAATTTAAGTGCAGTACCAAGCTGAAGAAGGAAAAAAACGGAAAAAATACCCTGTGCTCTTTAGTAGCAGCAGAAAAGCTATGCCAACCTTATATGCATTTTATGTTATCAACAGCTTTCAGATGCCCCCGCATCATCTGGCCTTTACTGTAATAAATTCAAGAAAATACCAGAAAACAGTTGTGGTAATTGTACTTGACATTTATTTTTAAGTACGAATACAATTAATATCCCCTGATACTCTGGACCTCTGCCACACAAGCCAGTTCAAAGGTAAACAGATCTGCTAACCTGATTACAGGTAGGTAGCCGTGTTGGTCTGCCATAGTCGAAAGAAAATAAAATAAAAAATTCCTTCCAGTAGCACCTTAGAGACCAAGTAAGTTTGTTATTGGTATGAGCTTTCGTGTGCATGCACACTTCTTCAGATACTTCTTCAGATATCTGAAGAATTGTGCATGCACACAAAAGCTCATACCAATAACAAACTTACTTGGTCTCTAAGGTGCTACTGGAAGGAAATTTGTTTGTTTTGCTTCCCTGATATCCTTTGCGTACCTGAATTAAGGTCTTTGTCCAAGGTGATGGTTTGATTGAAACACTCCAGAATCTGGAGATGAAATTCCTGTTTAGGCCGTGAATGGGGCCCATTGTGGAAGGATGTGTGGATCCAGAATCGGCCTCCAGTCACTTGCGGGCTCACTTTTAAAAACCGTGTTTATGGAAGACAATCTTACTCGGCCCCAAAAAACTCTAAAGCTCCTCAGGCAAGAGAGGAGTCCAAAGGGCTGCACAAAGATGGCATGCCATAGTTATAAATATAAAAATCCTAAAGCAAAGCCACAGATGTCTATAGAGAATTGGCGTCACTTAGTCAACAACCTTCGTAAGTGCATTCTGCTTGTTTTACATTCAACATCTTTTTTTTCCAAATGAGATGAAAAAGAAAGATGTCCCAGCACCCACAGGCCAGTAATGATCTGAAATGCATCTAGAACACTTTGTTGCAACAGTTCAAACAAAGCATCTGTTAAATGCCAAAGCCTAACAAACAGTACAGGGATGGCATTGCTATCCCCCCCTCCCTTTTTAGAGAAATGCTGGCAGATTGATTTTCATGTTCAGACTAAACAAGCGCTTAGCAGCCCTGCACTGTCAGTTGAAAAGCATCTAGCATCCCAATTAGAAAACCCAGTCAATGCATAGGTCAGCCAACAGGGTCTGTAGAGTCTCAGCAAGACTAGGCCATTCAAGTTTACAGCGATTTGTTCTGACCTCTTCCTCATCAGAGTTGACCCTTCCATAAAAACGTTGTGTTTCTTTTTTAAAAGAAAAAAAGAAAAGAAAACTACAATTTACTATTATTATTTATTACTATTATTATTGCAGAGCAGAAGCGAAGAGCTCAGGAAAGATGCTACTTTTCATTGCTTTAAAAAATAAAAAAATAAATCCGTAATGATACAGGTCAGGAGAAGCTTTTGGCTCTGTGAGTAAATAAACAGTTAGCTCTCAATCCTAAAATAAATGAATTTAATAATTGTAGCTTCTAAATGAGAAGTGGTTCCGAGGAGCCTGTGAGTAGACTTTCGCACTGGCCATGTCAATAAACAGCATAGATAATTGGGCATTTGCCGCTTTATTTTCTTCTACTTACACGGCAGTTAATTGACTGCTATAGGAAGCATTCACCTGACCAGGGTCCCAGGCCTGACTCAGTGCAGACAATCGGAATTTAGCTATTAACTTCTAGACTCAGTCCTGCTAATCTGAATGCAACAGCAGCACACACACACTTAGTGTAGTCAAACGTCTCCACATCAGGTTTGTGCTGCAAACACTTAAAAACAACTAGACAGTATTCCGTTGCAAAAAAAAACAGACTGGCAAGCCAACTTTTTTGGACACATTTCACAATTCACTTTAAGCGGTTTTCATTAAAGATTTTGTTGGATTCCAAAAATTACAAAAGGCGTCTCTGCTTTCAGCTCTTCCTGCAGATGATTCATATTCGATTTCAATGACACTAATGTTATAGAAAGTATATAGTTGGGGAAGAAGAGAGGTGGGTAGAGATAGCGGGGGGGGGGGGGGAGGTAGTAAATTTTCAATCTTCTACATAGTATATGTGTAATATTTTTGAGTCGCCCCTTGCCCGGTCCCTCCGTTCGCTCACTGTCCAGGGAGCAAAGGTAAAAGGTAAAGGGCCCCTGGATAGTTAAGTCCAGTCAAAGGCAACTATGGGTTGCGGCACCCATCTCACTTTCAGGCTGAGGGAGCCGCCGTTTGTCCACAGACAGCTTTCCGGGTCATGTGACCAGCATGACTAAACCACTTCTGGCGCAGTGGCGCAACAGAACACCATGACAGAAACCAGAGTGCACGGAAACACTGTTTACCTTCCTGCTGCAGCAGTACCTATTTATCTGTTTGCACTGGTGTGCTTTCAAACTGCTAGGTTGGCAGGAGCTGGGAAAGAGCAATGGGAACTCATTCCATCATGGGGACTCAAACCGCCAACCTTCTGATCGGCAAGCCCAAGATGCTCAGTTGTTTAGACCACACCATCACCTATGTCCAGGGAGCACTGGCCAGGTGGCCTTATAGCAAGAGGGCCAGGCATTCAACAGGGGGGCAGCCTTTAAGTGAGGGGGTAGATAACACAACAGTGAGACCAGGATGGGCTCTGGATCCCAAAGACCTCCAGCAGCAGACACAGAAAGATGGCGAGCTGGGGACAGGTCCTGCCAGGATGCACCTGGGTGGGACGGGGATCACTGCGGAAGCCAGTGCCTGCATGGGGGCTCCTGGTTCGTGCACCTAGGACCACAGCTTTCCCCCCCCCATGCACCCTATGCCGTGCCCCTGGGTGTGAGCAGATGTGGGAAGATGCCTGAGGTGGATTTCTCCAGTTGGTGAAGCCACAGCGAGGGCTGAAGAATGTGCAGGAGGAAAGATGCATTGCTCTGCTGAGTAAGAAAGACCCAGATACAGTATGTGTATCTTCTTCTTTGGCGATCCCTCATAGCCAAGTAAGTTTGTCTTCCATAAACACAGTTTTAACAGTGAGCCCACAAGTGACTGTGGAGGCCAATTCTGGATCCACATGTCCTTCCACAGTGGGGACATAGGTTTCCGGGTGGGAGTTAATCACGGTGAGGGTTTGCCAAGCATGCCTTCCTCTTAACGTGTTCCTCCCTTTCATCTTGAGTTCGAGCATCTTCAAAGCCCGTGACACCTTTGATAAAGGCTGTTCTCCAATTGGAGCGCTAGCAGGCCAGTTGTCAGTTCTTTAAGATTTGCCTTGAGAGAGACTTTAAACCTGTTTTGTTCACCAGCAGCATTACGCTTTCCATTTTTAAGTATTTGTATCAGGTCTCCCAGAATCATAGAAGCTGGTTTTACGCACACATTTACACAACTCTACTGTCTTTTGTGCCTCGAGAGGGGTCTGGTAGCTCTCACTGGACGATCCCCAAATGCCGGATCCTTCTGAAATCCTTAGCTCAAGTTCTTTGACAATAGATTGCCCTGCACTTTCAGCAGCAACCGAACCTCTCTTTTTTTGCTTTCGTTACGGAAAGTGCTTATTTGCATTTGCACATAACACATCACTACCGTAGGGAAAGCGCATTTAAAATAAAAAATGTCAAGACATAATTAAATGAAAGGTCAGGTTTAATTACAGACTAGTTGTTGCAAATGAAATACCCTAATTACCACGACTATGTCAAAAGAATTCTTGGAACTGTTTGAAGTGCTTTCCTTGGCACCTTTGCCGTTTGATATATTTGATACCTTTTGTCCTGTCACAATGTTGTTTTGACAGCGGTTTTCTTGCAGAACAAACAAAAAAATTCAAAACTGAAAATGAAGGCGTAAGGCAGCTTGAGAAACCCTGGCCTGTTGTATTAATTGTTTTCTTATAATCTGATAATGATTTTAAGTTTTTGTTTTGATATGCTTCGCAAAGAATGTCAGGAACTGAGCCCACAATGGGTCAAACAGGTGACCTGATGAACAGTAGGCTTAAGCTATGCTCCGGTTACCTGGAATTGCCCAAAGAATATTGCTAGGAGACCAGCTAAGCAAGGTCAGCTCTGCAAATTGTTATTCAATTTCTTTGACCCATATTAAGACTTCAGGGTCAGTCTTCCACAGTGCCCCCCCCCCAAAAAGGAGACTTGATCTTGCAGTCTGTGGGCCACTTTCAGTTTCATCTCCCTCTCCCTTTGGCCTAACTCCACAGAAACCAGGTCCGACAGAGAAGCGCAATGCCTAATTCAGCAATAACAGAGGAAGCATTTTTAATGGCATTTAGGATTAATGGTGAAGCAAATCAATAAGAAACAAGCTTGTGAGTAAATAACTCAATAGCTGGGCTGAGGTGCAGGGAGAGGCTCCATTACTCGATGCTGGGAATACTTGCCAATGCTTAAGTGTTTCAGTTTCCTCCCTGATCATCCTTGTGTGGATTCATATATCATTCCATCCCATTGCAGAAAGTTCTGCAACTTGTTTCTCCGTTTATCACTGGTTTTGCCAGCATGAATGTTGCCCTCAAATAATCAGCATTTCTTCTTTCTTTCCCTTGCCATTTGACAAGAATAAAAATAAAAATAAAAAGCTGATAAGGTGGTACTCCATAAACAGTAAAACAGTAGTGATGGGCAAACTCCTACAAGCTAAACTGTAGCTGCCAATAGCAAGAGTTTCGGGGAAACTCTCGGGGGGGGGGGGAATGGAAAATCCCACCACCAATTCTAAATACACTGATTGTTGCCACCTCTTGGGTCTCAAATTCCTTTCCCCATTCTCTCCTTCCTCTCCTGGCAATGGATCACTGCTGTGGCAATGTTTGGGGGGGGGGAAGGCTGTGGGAAATGTAATTTTCTCAGGGCATCTGACATTACCTAAAATCCACATGTTCCAGAAGCAGGGGGAGAGTAAGCAAGTAATAATGAAAAGCAAAAATCTGTATTACAAACAGAATATTTACAAGACTGAGCATCATCACTTTGAAACCGTGTCAGATTTTTATCCCACTTTCTTCAAAGGCACTCTGGGGGTGGCATGCAGTTTCCCAACAATTTTGTCTTCACATTTTGTGAGTTAAATTAGGGTGAGAGATAATGACTGGTCCAAGGTAATACAGAGAGCTCATTGGTTGCGTAGGAATTTTAACAGAGGGCTCCCAGCTTAATAATCCAACACAATTCGATGATTTAGTGTCTGTGGAGAACTGGATCCAGACAGGGAGCCAGATCATTATCATCTGTCAAGAACGTGCCCCCCCCCCCAGCATAGTGGAAGAGTCAGCCTCAGAAGTTGAGCTGAGTGAGCAAGGGGCCGACTCTGCAGATGAGAGCTGTCTGTCTGAGTTTAGAGAGGACATCTTGGCCCCCCTCCGTCCCAGAGAAGAAGCTGTTAGCTCCCAAGGAGAGGAAGACTTGGAAGTCGGCCAAAGCATTGCCAGGCAACCAGCAGATAAGCCAGAGTCTGAGGCTGTGTCTTCTGGGGAAGAGACAGGCCAGCTGTTCAGTCCCCGTACGAGGAAACTGGAGAAGCTCAGAGAGCAATGGAAGGGAAGGAGAAGAAAGGCAGGATTTTGGCGTTCTTCCTGTTGGGGGAGGGAGGATGAGTCAGACTGAGCAACTAATGTTAATGAGAGCAGGTGGAATGCCAGGCTCTGGGTGTGTTTTTCTTGTAATTAAACTTACATGATGGAGAGTCCTTGTTGCTTATCAGGCTACTTGCCTGCCAGACATCGTTATTTCATCCTCACCCTCATGAGCCAAGCTTGACAGGTAAATGTTCCCATCAACCTGTCAATCCCTTAACATCCTAGCAACTTCAGATTACCCATTTTTTGCACCACAACATGTAAGCAATCCACAGGTCTCTAGGACAAAGAAAGAAGTTTTGCTTCTGCCATTATTAATGGTGAGTCCACCTTTGAGAAACTACTGGACAATGACACTCCCATCCCAGGAAGAAATTTGGTGAAACGGTGTATCCCATTTCTAGGCCCCAAAATAGGGTGGAGAATTAGAGAGAGTTATTTTATGCACAGCTCTAATCAACAATAATGTTGTACACAAACCGATCAAGGAGAGCTTGTGCTGGTCAGGAGTCCAATTGTGGGGAAAATAAACAGACCTTTAATTATGAGTTTCTTAACTTTGAGGTACCGATGATATTGCAACCCATAGAAACAGAAAGCGTTTAATCAACATAGTTCACGCAAACAGTCACTTAGTTCAAATTTATGGCTAACCGCAAGAAAAAAAGAAATACTCAATGAAAGGTTTCCATCTGGCAACATTCATCATTGGCATTCAAAGTGAGAACAGCCACAATTTAAAATTTAATAATCCAAGTCGAGATGCACAGCATTCCGTCTTCTCGAATGTTTCTAAATAGCCCCAACTGACTTCTTTATTGCGGTCTCCTCATAAAAATGCCAGATATATAAATAAAAAGGCATCAAATGTTAATTTCAATGTGTTCAGCTAGCTGATGTGCGCATTAAAACAATAGCAAACAGTCTGAGAAATCAAACAGTGCACACATTATGTCTCTCTCACATCTTACATACATTTTAATGAGTCAAAAGATTAAAGCCTGAAACATTGCCAACCAACTTTGAAAAACCACCAGTATATATTACATGCCAACATATTAGTCCTCTGCTGCTGCTCTTTTTAATGTGATTGCTTATTAGTCGAAGAATAGGTCTTTAAAATGTTCTCATTTAAACATCCAGGGAGAGTTGCATGGTTGAAGCCCCATGTCTCGCCAGAGTGGTGCATGCTCTGCTTATCTCCTGCTTGAACTACTAATGCTCTTTACGTGGGGCTACCTTTGAAGGTGACCCGGAAACTACAACTAATCCAGAATGCGGCAGCTAGACTGGTGACTGGGAGTGACTGCCGAGACCATATAACACTGGTCCAGAAAGATCTACATTGGCTCCCAGTACATTTCTGAGCACAATTCAAAGTGTTGGCGCTGACCCTTAAAGCCCTATACAGCCTTGGCCCAGTATACCTGAAGGAGTGTCTCCACCCCCATCGTTCAGCCCAGACACTGACATCCAGCTCCGAGGGTATTTTTCAGGTTCGCTCCCTATGAGAAGTGCGGTTACAGGGAACCAGGCAGAGGGCCTTCTCGGTGGTGGTGCCTGCCCTGTGGAATGCCCTCCCATCAGATTTCAAGGAAATAAACAACTATCTGACTTTTAGAAGTCATCTGAAGGCAGCCCTGTTTAGGGAAGTTTTTAATGCTTGATGTTTTATTGTGCTTTTAATATTCTGTTGGAAGCCGCCCAGAGTGGCTTGGGAAACCCAGCCAGATGGGCGGGGTATTATTATTATTTTAATGTTTTGCATTGATAACAAAAGGTTTGGTTCAGTTTATCCTTTTCTGGAAACTTACAGATGGTGTAAAGGCCCTAATTAGACATGTTTGGTTTTTTACTTTCTAATATGCAGACACGGGGAGCTCAGGTTAGGAACCTCAGTGTCTGCATTTGTAGGGGGTGACATATGTGCAAAGAAAGGGGAGAACCTTTCTCCTGGGGCAAATGGTGTCATGACCAAATGGAAGCCCACCAAAATGGTTCTAGAGTCCTCCCCTCTCTTCCTCAACCTCTACATTTCAAAAATGACACATTTTTTTCCTGTGACATCACACCCCTGTCCCCTTGGAAACCTTTTCCTCTCATTGGCAGAGCCTCCTGCCTGGCTGATGATATCCACTGATGGATTAAAAACTTGAAAAGGAACTTCTCCTATATGCATTGTTTTTTTCACTGGTCTGGCATCTTCCCTTCAATACTCTACATATTATCTAAAGTCTACCATTTATTATTTTCTAACATGCACTAACTATAGCAATTATGGGTGCCCTTGCACCTCCAAATTCTGTTATGCCAGCGGGTGGCTCTGTGGTCTAAACCGCTGAGCCTCTTGGGCTTGCTGATTGGAAGGTCGGCGGTTCGAATCCCCGCGATGGGATGAGCTCCCATTGCTCTATCCCAGCTTCTGCCAACCTAGCAGTTCAAAAGCACACCAGTGCAAGTAGAGAAATAGGTGGTGGGAAGGCGAATTGCATTTCTGTGTGCTCTGGTTTCTATCATGGTGTCCCGTTGCACCAGAAGCGGTTTAGTCATGCTGGCCACATGTCCTGGAAAGCTGTCTGTGGACAAATGCCAGCTCCCTCGGCCTGAAAGTGAGATGAGTGCTGCAACCCCATAGTCGCCTTTGACTGGACTTAACCATCCAGGGGTCCTTTACCTTTACCTATTTACCTACCCCAGATCTGCATAGGATATCTCCCTCATGTCTTTTGCATCAGAGGCCCTCTAATCCTGATCATTACAATGATGCTTCTGTTGCACAGCGGTAAATTAATCAAAGCAGAACCTTCTTTATAAACAGAATAAAACTTTTACTGAAGAAAATAAACTTGTTCATAAACAGCATAGTTAAAGAGCATACACAGAGTGCTCATAGCAGCTATCTGACTCTTCACAGAGGCATAGTCTTAGTTACTGATTAACTGGAGTCCTGGAGCCACACTGTCTGCAACAATGACCGCTCCCCGCACCAAGCAGGGTGTGCATTTTGCGTGGTCGCGAGTAGCCTCCTGTGATCACAGTGCAGCTCCTGGCAGTTGGGTCTGGCACCACCTTCCCAGGCTGGATACCTGTGGTCTCCACCCACTCAAGCAGACGCCCAATCCTGGCTGGGGAAGTGTTGCTGGGGGGATTGGCCAGGTAGAAGGAGGGATTAGTCAGTACACACAATAGGAATTGAGTCATACCTGGGAAGCGGCCGTTATTTCCCTCAGGGGCTGCCCGGGGTTCGGGGGACTCCGCCTGGCCATGCAATTATACACAGGCACACACTGACACTCTGAACTGGAAACAGACTGAGGCCCATAGAGAGGCTGGCTACTTTTTATAGGGAGAATGAGTCATCTCCCAAGATGAGTCAGAAGTCACAGTGACCTAGCAGTTTGCTGTTAACAGTTAGCAGGCTTGGATGATTGTGTTACGCCTTGTAGGCCTTACTGCTTCTGCTTTCAAGAACCTTTGTCTCATGACAGCTTCCTCCACCTTCATCACCTTTCAGTACTTGAACGCTGTTCCCTTGCTTTGCCAGACGGACCCAGCCTCTCTGTGTTTTAGCAGCCTTGTGCCTCCGCCTCTCTTTTGATCAACTGGAACGCGAAGAGAGGAGGAGAGGAACTTCTGTGCATACAACCAGCAGCATTTTGTTCCATTTAATGCTGTATTGCATGACTGCCTGCAGCATCTTCAGAATCACAGTATTTTGCATGCTCTAGGGATTCAGAACTTTGATTTTAAAGATTCATAGCCTAGCACATTTTGCTTCTGAGATTAGATCCACGTTGAACTTGCTTTTCTTACAAAACAAATGCAATTCGCTACACTTTATCACAGTGTAGAGATGTGTTGTGCAGATATATAGCTAAGGTGTGGTGGCTTTTTAAAACAGGAATATTGGATGCGGAAGGGTAAATTACACTAGAATTTTATTTTATTTTATTTTATTTTATTTTATTTTATTTTATTTTACTTTACTGTGCAAAGCTCAGGAACATGCCAGGTGAAAGTTCATCTGTTGTGGTGATATGGCCACAAGAGAGTAGCCCAGTGGTGATCATACTTTGTTGTGTGCTGTTGTGCAGAATACATCTTAAGGGGCTCTCCCAATTTAGCCTGCACACGCAGAACAAAGCAAATCCATCTGTCAAGCCACACCACTCTGCGGCATTTGCAGAAAGTTTCTTCAAACATCTAGAAAGTTCTGTTGGCAAAGTCACTTAAATAACACTGGTAGAATCCAGAGCAAAAAGAAATCCTGGTAACACTTTGCCAAGGAAAACTGAACAAAAACAATGTGTCATCTGAGGAGAAAAGAACAGAGGGGTTTTGTCTTTTTTTTTTTACTCTAGCAGATACCTGAGAGACATTCAACCAAACATACAGAGGAAAACTCCCTCAGAACTAGACAGCCAATCAGGGCACATGCTGCTACAACAAATATTATGACACTCTGCTTGGTTGCTAAGCAATGCCTCCACACATCATCAGTAGCAGCAGCATCTCACAATGATCCAGTCTCCTTCTGCTGCTCTCCCCACATTGCCCTGCTTCAAGTAACAACTATGCCCCAAGGCAGTGGGTACACAATTTCCAATTCATTGGCTTTGTAGAGCAGGATGTAGAATGCTTCTCTTAGTTTGGGTTTTGGTTCACCTGGCTAGTTTGTTTATCAGTTCTGTCTGTTATGTTATCTGCTACCTAAATCTTTCATCTATTTTTAGGAAAGCTGCCTTGAGAGTTTGGATCAGTAGTTAATGAATTCTTTAAAAAAAAAAAAATAGGGTGACCATCCTTAACCATGCATACTCAGAAGTGAGCCCATTATGTTCAACGGAGCTTCTAGCTAATTGTTTATTTACTTCGGCTTCAACTATGCACAAAACCACAGGCCAATGTTTCTGGTGACCCCCAGAGACACAACTGCTGTAGCTCTTAGTGAAATTATCACAGCTGACCAATGACCTTCAATCATAGCTATAGAAGCCCTTTGGAATAATATCGACCATGACTTCAGGATTACAGACTCAGAGGTCACAAAGGTCAGGATTTAATTTCTTTTCCAAAATTCCTTCTCTCCAAGTCTCCCAGTAGTTCAGATAAAGAATCGGATGAAAATGGTAGATGGCAATGAAAATAGTTTAGTCATATTAAAAAGCAAACATAAAGATCGATTAATAGGCTGATCATTTATTGTTGTATTTCAGGAAAGTTGATTTAAATAGAGACGTATTTATCAGACAAGATTGAAAATATTGTTAATTTAAGAAGCATTAGTTCATGTCACAGAGGTTAAATCTTTCCAGCATAACACAATAGAATGACTAAACTAAGGTTGAAAGTGCACTACCTATTTGAAAAATCCCCATATTGACGTGTGTGGAGTAATGTGGATCCACATGTGAGAACATCTACGAGTATCATAATTCATAACTCTTTTATTCTTATTAACAGAAAAATTATAATGTGGTTTGTTTGAGCTATGGTCAATGACTTATAAAACCATGGCTTGATTCCATTCATTCATTCTGACTAACCAAAGTTTAAATATGCCACAGTTCTCAGTTCAGATGTCATGGGGAACTGTAGCCTGCTTAACAGCAGAAGCTTCCAATCTCCTCCTTGTGAATATAAAAGTCTGATTCCCTTTGAGTCAGGTCCAGACCTGCATGTATGAAAATCTAGGGCTACAGAACATTTTGAGTAAGGGACATAAATAGACGCTGTCATCATTATTTGCAAGTTGGAAACAGAGGGGGAAGATTTAGTGAAGTGTAAAAGGGAAGGGGGGAGGGATTGTGTGAGCTGTGAGGGGATGGGGAGTTGGGGGGAGCTGCATGTGGTTTGGAGTTGGCAGGGATGGAGGGTGTTGATAGACGTGTCAGTTTGCATTTCTTAGTACAGAAAGTATTGATCTGGTGTGTAGAGGTCTTTCCTATTCTACTTAATTCAAGAGGGTTCAAGAAGCTTCTCTGTGTGAAAGAAACAAGCAGAAGGTTCCTGATGTTTGGGTTATTCCTTCAGAGAAGCTGAGTACAGCTGGCTTAATCTGGTTCTCCTATTTCTTTCTGTCAAAGTCATGCTGACTATAATAAGAGGCCAGAAGGAGCCTCTGTTTCACTTTCTCTTTCTATCTCTTTTCCTTCTGGTGTGGTGTTCTGTACATACTTAGTATTCCAAAGTTAAAACAACGCTCAAGGCGGCTTACAACATATAAAAAAACCACATAACTGTTGAGATTCATTCCCTATGTGCAGTCATGGGTTTATTGTCTATCACATGACGGTGTGTGTTTTGATTCCACAGGAATGGGATGTGGCGTATACAGGATGTTTGTGTTACTGTGTTCCATGAAGGGCATTCCATGCAAAACAATATGGTGCTGCAATTTCATGATACCCCAAACCAGCTCATGACCTTTGCTACCTTATGGTCGCCCAGTCCGTCATTTCAAAACATGAGCCAGATTAAAAACTTTCATGTGTGAGTGGACAAAAGAAGCCTCTGCAAACCTAGGTCACAGTTTTAGAAGTCTAATGATTAGATACAGGGACATTGAGGGGGGTAGGAATTCTGCATTTCTTTTTCTCCCACCCCATATGCATGCATATGCAAACCCTCGACTGGACAGTGTGTCCAATGGCAAAGTCTTATAAAGGCCAATTCTCCGTGTTCTATTTCTCACTACACAAGGGCAAGCAGACTCTTGATGAAATTAAAAGGCAGTCAATTTAAAATGAATAAAAGGAAATAGATTTTTAGCAGCATGTAATTACCAAAAGCATAGCTCACTTCTTCAAAAGGCATCCATTATTAAGGAAAATAGATTGGTAAGATTAAATAAATTATAAGGAGAGAACCTCACACTTGATCAGCTACTGAAATGAGAAAAATTCTGGCCTGATTGACCAGAATATATTAATTGAAGGAAGTGCAATTTGGCCAACTAGCCATCTTCGAAGCACAGCATAAAGGCCACCCAAATATGAGGAACCTCTGGCTAAATTCTGCTAATGCCATTCTCAGATATTCAATTCTGTGGCAGGCTTTTCTTACATGTGGTAGGATACAAATTGCCCTTTCCAAATTTACATCGTGTGCATTGAAAATGTTTGCTATCCACCTGACTGGCGTGATCTTTTCCCCTCCCATAAAAGATGGAAGAAGAAGAAGAAGAAGAAGAAGAAGAAGAAGAAGAAGAAGAAGAAGAAGAAGAGTTTGGATTTGATATCCCACTTTATCACTACCCTAAGGAGTCTCAAAGTGGCTAACATTCTCCTTTCCCTTCCTCCCCCACAACTAACATTCTGTGAGGTGAGTGGGGCTGAGAGACTTCAGAGAAGTGTGACTAGCCCAAGGTCACCCAGCAGCTACATGTGGAGGAGCGGAGACACGAACCTGGTTCCCCAGATTACAAGTCTACCGCTCTTAACCACTACACCTCACTGAAGCAAAAGAACTGGTCAAATTACTGAGAACATGGTTCCTACGGCATTTCCCCCCCAGCCGTAATTCAGTTCTAGCACCTCTCAACTGGGTGCCATTGCCATTATAAGAGAAAAAAGGAGGTGTTCATGGAACATAGCACTGCCAGTTGCATGCATTCATGAGCTCAGGCCCATAATCTATCAAGTACAGTGGTACCTCGATTTACAAATTACTCAACATACGAATTTTTCAACTTACGGATGAAAAAAGTGCCCGCACGCCTACGAATTTTTCAACATCTGAAGGACATCCGTTGGCGGTTTTAGATGGGGTTTACTTGACTTACGAATTTTAGATGCGGTTTACTCGACTTACAAATTTTTCCGAATTTTTCGTTTCCAATGCATTCCTATGCGAAAGTCACTTTTTTCGACTTACAAATTTTTTGACCACAAATGTGCATTTGGAACGGATTAAATTCGTAAGTCGGGATACCACTGTATATGAATTTCTCTTTTTTTTCTTTTTTTGAAATAATTTTTATTTGATTTTACAAATATAAAATTATAACAATACAACAATACAATATAACTCCAACAATACAATATAACTCCATTATCCCCTACATCACAAGTGTTAATTGCAAACCTGCTAGTGTTTTCATCTGCTTGCAGTGGTCTCCAAGATATATTATAAAGTCTTTTCTGCTCCTTTGAAATATCAGCACTTACAACTCCTAATAGAAAAGCTTCTATTATTTTTTTAAAAAAAATAAGTTATTTTAAACATTTTTTCCAATTCATTATATATCATTTCCCAGAATGTTCTTACTACCTTACATGTCCACCATGTATAATAAAAGGTGCCTTCTTTTTGTCTCCATTTCCAGCAGATATTTGTCTTATACATTTTTGCTAACTTACTAGGAGTCAAATACCACAGGTACATCATTTTATTTTATTTTTTTCAATAAATGTTATTAAGTTTTCAAGACATAAAACACTGACAATCCACATACACATCACAATAACAAAAATTGTACAAAAATACAAAAAAGTAAAAAAATACATTTTAATATAGGTTTCTTTCAACGTATAGCATGCTGAGAATTTCAGATCATTTTCGACAGTAAATTTATATTATTTTCCTAACAAAACTTCTTCAAATCTTGAGGTCTCATAACAGAAACCCCTCCTTTTATCTATCTTGAAAATATCGTTTAATTGATGAAATTGTAGCCAATCAGTCCTTATCTCACTCAAAGGCTTCTAGCCAGCTCTCTCATACACATTGACCATAATTCTTCTCACTACCAGCCCATTTGCCCTCTGGTGCAGAGCAATTTCCTTTCTTATACAGTGGTGCCCCGCTAGACGAATGCCTCGCTAGACGAAAAACTCGCTAGACGAACGGCATTCGTCTAGCGGAAGCTGCCCCGCAAGACGAAAATGTCAATGGGGCTGCTTCGCAAGACGAAAAATTTTCGTCTTTTTTTTTTTCATTTAGCGGAGCGCGGCTGTCATTGCCGCTTCGCTAGATGAAAAAACCGCTAGACGAAAACATTCTTAGAACGAATTATTTTTGTCTAGCGGGGCACCACTGTACTAATCATCCATACATAGGAAACATTCTGGCCCTCACCTGGCTGATTCTCCATGAGAATTTAACCCATGCTGCATCCCAGGAAACAGAAGGGACTCAGGCATCATACAGGCTAAGCCCTCCTAAAACTCACATCCGTATTTAACCTGATTCCTTTCTAAAGCAAGAGCTCCCTTCAGTTTTTATGCCCCCCCCCCCCGATTATCAATGCATGGCTTAGAATGCTCTCTTTTTCGTTATTATTGCACATCTGCTTTTATTTTCAGCCATCTCCGGAGAAACAGTATTTGAAAAGCAAAAACGAAAAAAGCCGATGAAAATCGCAGCAAATGCTACACTGCCTAATCATTTGTTCTTATGTCAAAAGTTGTATTTAAAAAAAAGGGAAATGTGATAAATTAATCCACTCTAATAAGAAATGATAATAAGAAACAGAAAAGGGCAATTCAGTAATCCACTCCTAATATAAGCCTGAAAAGAGTAATACAGTCCTCCTTGGGTGCCATATCTCAAGATAGGTTTTTCTTATCCAAAAAACTCTAGTTACAAAAAGCAATTAGGCAAAATTCTCTCATGATCTGAGCAAATATAGAAGGCATTATTTAAAAACTCCTGAGCTGATTTAGATAATATACAGAGAGCTATGCTTAAATATTAAATGGTGAGCTCAACGTTTATTTCCTTCTGTCAGAGTGCTCCAATTCTGGGTTCTTCCTGAATGGTTCCTAGCAGATGAATTCTAACAGGCTCACCCTACACATGTCAAAATGCATATGCCTCTTTAAAAAGACTGAAGAATTATACTAAGCAGAAATCTATCACTGATCAGACTATTAGCAGGAATAAATCACTAAAGTGTAGATAACTAAAGCAAGCTACGCTGTGGATAGCCCCCCCCCCAAAAAAGTTGGATTTTCCAAAGTTTGAAAAGAGAGAAGAACTGAACAATTTGATAATGTAATATATATCATGTGTTGGTTACTTCAAGACAGGTGAACTCATGGCAGTGTACTGGAAGAAGCAAAGATCACCAGGGTTGAAGCAATGATTCTTCAACATCAACTTCGTTGGGCTGGTCATGTTGTGCTGATGCCTGATGATCGTCTTCCAAAGCAACTACTCTTTTCCTAACTTAAAAATGGAAAAACAAAATAAAATAAAAAATTCCTTCCAGTAGCACCTTAGAGACCAACTAAGTTTGTTCTTGGTATGAGCTTTCGTGTGCATGCACACTTCTTCAGATACACTGAAACGGAAGTCACCAGACCCTTAAATATAGTGAAGGAGTGGGGAGGGGTATTACTCAGAAGGGTGGTGGAAATGGATGATCAGCTGATAGGTGTGGAAAACCTGTTGACTGTTAACGACTGCAATTTTTACAGGGTCTTACAGGGAAAGGCAAGGGGTGAGATGGCTAAAGATAGCTTTGTCATGTATAATGAGATAAGAATACAATGTCTTTGTTTAATATTTAAGGGTCTGGTGACTTCTGTTTCAGTGTATCTTAAGGTGTGCATGCACACGAAAGCTCATACCAAGAACAAACTTAGTTGGTCTCTAAGGTGCTACTGGAAGGAATTTTTTGTTTGTTTGTTTTGACTATGGCAGACCAACACAGCTACCTACCTGTAACTTAAAAATGGAATGCTGCTGGTCAACAAAAGAGGTTTAATGACTCTCTCTCAAGGTAAATCTTTAAAAATGTAGTATAAACACCGACAACTGGGAAACACTGGCCGGCGAGCGCTCCAGTTGGAGAGCAGCCTTTACCAAAGGTGTCATGGGCTTTGAATATGCTTGAACACAGAACGAAAGGGGGGAACGTGGTAAGAGGAAGGCACGCTTGGCAAACCCTCACCATGATCAACTCTTGCCCAGAAACCAATGTCCCCACTGTGGAAGGACGTGTGGATCCAGAATTGGCCTCCACAGCCATTTACGGACTCACTGTTAAAACCGTGTTTATGGAAGGCAATCTTACTCAGCTATGAGTGATAGCCAAAGAGAAGAGAGACTTCCAGACTGGATTACTGCAATGCGCTCTATGTCGGGCATCCCTCGCTCTTGATCCGGAAGCTGCAGTTAGTGCAGAATGCTGCAGCCTGATTGCTGACAGGAGTAAGACTTTGTACCTGGTGTTACATCCCCACAGCATCAGTTACGTCAGGGCAGTTCAGAGGGGTTCTCTTAGAGGTCTCTGTGTGGACAGTCTAGATCAAATCAAGTTGTACAAATAGTTCCCCTAGTCAGAAATCTATAGCTGAGCGGTTCGGGGACAAAAGAGATTGGGTTTGAGTAGACCTATAGGTCTGTGTCCTGGTAAATCAGACCCACAGAATAACATTTGCTCTAGTTTTTAGTGCATTTTTTTGTCTATTAAAAAGAAACGGGCTGAAATTTACTGCCAGCATGAAGGAGCAGGAAGAATGCTATATATTGTAAGAAGCTGTTGAATTAAATTATAATAATGGGTCAGGTTCTGTTGTAGTCAGTTTTGGCAAATAGTGTGACAGATGTTTATTATTGTAAAAGTCATGGATATGTCCTGGATATTGTAACTGACTGTGTTATTAGGTCATGTTTCAGTCATAGCCTAAATAGTGCATCTCATTATTATTTTTATTGTACTACTAAAGGTGATAGCCTTTGGCTAAACAATACAGATTTAGGTTTGGCTTAGCTTCAGTTTGGTTGCCGTCTCATACTCCTTCAGGCCATGCCCAGGAAAGATTTCCTCATTTTCACCCATCATTACCCTGGTCTCTAACATAGATTGTAAGCTCATTAGAGCAGGGACCCATTTTTTCCCTGTTTTTATTTCTCTGTGCTGTTCTGTACTGTGCCACCCAAAATGATAGCCCTGCCTAAAGAATATTTCCAAGATGAGATACATGCAAAGCAGAGTTTTTGCCTGCACAGTTTCAAGTCGAATGCAATCCGAGCTAATTTCGCTTCCCCTCCTTGCAAAGAAATTTCCTTCAGGCTCGCAAAGTTGTTTTGTAGCACGGAGACTGCCCTGTGGAGAATCACTAATCACCTGCTTTCTGCAGGGACTTCCTGTTTCCTGGGCTTATTACTGTTAGATCTTCCAGCAGCATTTGACATCGGTTGACATTGCTCATCCTGGGATTCCAACAGAGCATCTGGAATTCTGTGTTGGTCTAAGCGCAACCGTTCTCCTCTGTGCTGCCTGAAGCAGTCAGTTTTTAATCCTTAATTTGTGTGGCACAAATACAGTTAGGCTCCATTAGATTCCCTTTCCCCCTCCTCCCCGTCGTCCCACTATTGATGTCGACATATTGCTCTTAGCTACAGTAATTAGGCAATTTGAAAAATACCCATTAAAGAGCCGTGGACAAAGAAAATGACTACATCCTTTGCATTCTGCAAAATTTCAACGCTGTCATCAATTCTGTTAGAAAGCATAACTGGATGAATGAGCTCTTGTGCAGGTAACTCTTTTTATTATTTAAAAATGGGTCACACCCAATGGTACAAGGAGAAAAAGAATTCTACTATTATCAGTCTGAATTTCCAAGGCTCATTCCTGTTCACTTAAAGAACACATTTCCCGTAATTGGCTGTGCTCATTCTTTAACAAAATATCTGACATAAAATAAATAGTGGCTTGGATCCTAAGTTGCTTATTAGACAAAATGTATATGGTTGCTGCTCTAAACCATATCTAGCCATATCAAGAGACTTTCTTGGCTGTGAGTCCTGGGAATCAGCTGCATTAGCCAGGTTACAACACTGTAACTGTATTATGAACATGCAACACCAGATGGTGCTGTAGAGCACATAACTTTGTCTATGCAATTTTACATAGAGGTATTTTTTCCTTTTGTTATGATGATTTAATTTATAGGGGAGGAGGGGTGTTTCTCTGTGTGTAGATCCAGACCAGCTCCCTGCCTTGCAAGCCTTTTCCCACCTGGCCTGAGAGGGCAGAGCCCAGACTACTACTACTACTACTACTAATAATAATAATAATAATAATAATAATAATTTACTTATACCTCACCCATGTGGGTAGCTTCCAACAAAATATTAAAAATGCAATAATACATCAAATAGTAAAAACTTCCCTAAACAGAGCTGCTTTCAGATGTCTTCTAAAAGTCAGATAGTTGTTTATTTCGTTGACATCTGATGGGAGGGCATTCCACGGGATGGGCGCCACCACCGAGAAGGCCCTCTGCCTGGTTCCCTGTAACCTCACTTCTCGCAGTGAGGGAACTGCCAGAAGGCCCTCAGAGCTGGACCTCTGTGTCTGGGCTGAATGATGGGGATGTCAGGATATTATTACAAGCCGAGCTGCAAAAGCTGCAGCAACGAGGCCAGCATGACTATGTGTCTGTTTTTATCCTGTGAGAAAGCTACCAGTCCTACCAGCTTTCTCACACATGTGATATTATTGTACTCTTTTACTTTCACTTCTGGCTTGAGAGATGCCGGACACGCTAATGCACAGCTCTGACTTAATGAGCTGGCAAGCAGAGGCATACTCTGCATCTTATCTACAATAAAGAAGTTTTAGCCTTAATGGCTTGTGTGTGTTGTTCTTCACGCTGGGGAACAATCGCATATGAATGTGCCCCTGGACTCGAGTAGCCAGGAGTGCACGCAGGCTTCGTCCCTACCTGGGGGTCAGTCTCACAACTTGCCCCCGCGGGACGTTTTCTAACAGGGGGTGGAGATGCTCCTTCAGGTATACTGGGCCAAGGCCGTTTGGGGCTTTAAAGATCATTACCAACACTTTGAATTGTGCTCAGAAACACACTGGTAGCCAATGTAGGTCTTCCAGGACCGGTGTTATATGGTCTTGGTGGCCACTCCCAGTCACCAGTCTAGCTGCCACATTCTGGATTAGTTGCAGTTTCCGGGTCACCTTCAAAGGTAGCCCCACGTGGAGCGCATTGCAGTAGTGCAAGCGGGAGATAACCAGGGTGTGTACCACTCTAGCTACGAAAGCAGAGGCTACTGGGCAGATTCTTGGGGCTGGGGTGTTGTTTGGGGGTTTTGTTGTAGCTGTTGGGGTTTTTTTGTATCTTTATTTTAGATCTTGCGATTTATCTGGAAATTGTTCAGTTTGGTTGTGCATTCTTCGGTGCTTTTATTGGTGACTACTTTTGTTATCTTGCAGTTAGGTGTTTTTTTCATGTTGCAAGCCACCTTGAGCATGCTTTGAACTGTGGTAAGGGAGCATATAAATAAAATTATGTGTGTATTATTATGTAAACCTCTTCTGGTTCCCAGGTACGTTTACTTTGGGAAAGGAGGGGGACCGGATTTCCAAGTGGTGCTCCGCTATGGCTAGTGCTATGTACTAAGTTTCCCAGGGGTCAATACAATAAGATCACCTGTAGCACACAGCTGGGAGAGAATTATGTGAAAAAATGGACCAGTTCTGTGCCCACCAAGTAATGCTCTTCAAGAAAGTGAGATAGATAGATATCTTTATTCGGCTATAAGCCCGCATCAGGAATAAAACATGTAAAATAAAATAAAATACATTCAGATTACAAAGCAAACACATTATGAACATCGACACAGCAATTAAAGGACTAATATACCCAGTCTTCTCAATTTTACAGGTAAAATGATGACAATGATATTACAAGGCC
Source organism: Lacerta agilis (assembly GCF_009819535.1). Lineage (NCBI taxonomy): Eukaryota > Metazoa > Chordata > Lepidosauria > Squamata > Lacertidae > Lacerta > Lacerta agilis. Next base: position 5,169,266 of record NC_046320.1, on the reverse strand, counting down.
ATTCAAGCTGGAATTATTGAATAATATAATATCAATATTCTTGGAGTGTTCCATGGCGTCTTTTATGTGAGATAACTGAAATCAAGAATCTAGCAACCTGTAATGTTCTTTGGGGGATCGTATCTTGCAACAAACAAGCCAATTGTATTTCAGAAGGATTATCAGCAATTTCCAAAATAACTGGGTTCAAAATTCTGGTCTCGGGTAAGATATATAATGGGCATTTAGATACAGGTGGGTAGCCGTGTTGGTCTGCCATAGTCGAAACAAAATAGGAAATTCTTTCCAGTAGCACCTTAGAGACCAACTGAGTTTGTTCTTGGTATGAGCTTTCGTGTGCATGCACACTTCTTCAGAAGGGCATTTAAATAATATGTGATGGAGCGACTGAATTGATTTGTTATCGCACGTACATAAGACTGAAATTTTGCCATTTGAAAACCTATGACTCATAACATTTGATGGAAATGCAATAAATCTTGCTTTAGCAAAAGCAAATCTATGTGATGCTACAGATAAAGTAGACAAATATGATAGAATCTGGGAGGTTGGCATAATGCCTAGATTCAATGGGGAACAAGTCCCGCCACCCGTTGCAAGGTTTTGCTGTGAATCTACTTCATCCAAACGTTGCCTGACTACCCTTTTGGCTAAGGCGAGATCTAACTTCATGACCTCAGATGGCGAAATGCCATACTTCAAAAGTCTAGAGTGGGTTATTTTTGCCCATGGGCTAGTGAACTCATCTCGCCAGAGACACTGAATGAGGTAATAATTTGGTAATTTGTGTCAAGAAAGTTAATAATTATGAAGCTGAGGAGGGATAAAAGCTTTCTGGGAAATGATATAAAATGAGTTAAAGAAAATGTTTAAGAAAACTTTTGTTTAAAAAAACAAAGTTTTTTGTTTTGTTTTTTGGTTAGGTATAATAAGTGAAGAATTGATGCTTTTGAATTATGGTGCTGGAGGAGACTCTTGAGAGTCCCATGGACTGCAAGAAGATCAAACCTATCCATTCTCAAAGAAATCAGCCCTGAGTGCTCACTGGAAGGACAGATCCTGAAGTTGAGGCTCCAGTACTTTGGCCACCTCATGAGAAGAGAAGACTCCCTAGAAAAGACCCTGATGTTGGGAAGGATGGGGGGCACAAGGAGAAGGGGACGACAGAGGATGAGATGGTTGGACAGTGTTCTCGAAGCTACTAACATGAGTTTGGCCAAACTACGAGAGGCAGTGAAGGATAGTCGTGCCTGGCGTGCTCTGGTCCATGGGGTCACGAAGAGTCGGACACGACTGAACGACTGAACAACAACAACAACAACATAATAGGTGAAGAGATACCAAAAGAAGATAAGAGGCTGTTCATGTACGCAATGATGGCAGCAAGAATGCTTCTAGCCCAGAGATGGAAGGAGGGAGAAGTGCCGACTAGAGAAAAATGGCAGACTAAGTTAATGGAATATTCAGTGGTGGCGAGACTGACCGGAAAGATCAGAAACCAGGAAGTTCAAGTATTTTTAAAAGACTGGAATAAATTTTTAAAAGACCACTGTAAACAGTTAAAATCATTGGCAGGGATACAAGGATACTTGTAACCTGAAATGAACTTTGGAAACTATGAATACATAACAGATAGATAACAGATAGGTAAAAGATGCAGAAAAAGAAAGAAAAGAATATATTTTCTTTGGAAATGGAACCCAGGGAGGGAGGGAAAGAGTTCCGAAGGTATTTAATAACCTTTTATTTTAATGTTTTGACATGGTTAGTTAAAGTTAAAATGTATAAAATTATGTAAAACCAATAAAACATTTATGAAATAATTATTAAGTTGAAGAGAGATAATTCATCACTTGTTCAAAAGCATTGTACTGCATTCTTTGCTAGTAGAAGACTTCTTAAGCTGCGATGCCCAAATGGCAAGATAATCTGAAAGTTGCAGACTGTTGCTGATTGTTCTCTACTAACTTCTGAAGTCAGCAACTGCCAGAGGTTTCTACTGTTCCAATAGTCACTTTTGCAACTTAACTTCCATCTGACATCAGGAGTATGGATGCTGTAAGGAAGAAACCTCAAGACTAGGTTCATAATTCATTTTGCCCGAAACCATTTTTAATTAGATGTCATTTGAGAATTTCTTTTTAATTACTGCTTAGAGCTTCTGGTCACTGAACTCTGTACGGTGCTCCTGTATGCTAATGAGAAAGTTGCTTTAGAAATGTAAATGCTAAAATTTTAAGTGCAAAAGCTGCTGTTAATATCTGGCTCTTAGAAGACTCCTGCTATCGCCAAGTCTTTTTAACACAGTTTTAATCAACCACACAGATTGTGATTAGATGGAAAGAAATCAGGTGAGAAGCGTTCCTTCTCACCTTCGTGCTACATTAATACTACAACCAGGGGGTCTCAGCCCACTTTCAGGTGGGCCTCGGTACCACATCCCTCCCAAACCTTGGCTTTTGGGGTGGACTAACACCAGCAGCTCCCAGGTGTTTGCAGGGATGCGGGTAGCACTGTGGTCTAAACCACTGAACCTCTTGGGCTTGCCAATCAGAATGTCAGCAGTTCGAATCCCCACGACGGAGTAAGCTCCCGTTGCTCTGTCCCAGTTCCTGCCAACCTAGCAGTTTGGAAGCACGCCAGTGCAAGTGAATAAATAGGTACCGCTGCGGTGCGAAGGTAAACAGTGTTTCCATTGCTCTGGTTTCCGTCACGGTGTCCCGTTGCGCCAGAAGTGGTTTAGTCATGCTGGCCACATGACCCAGAAAGCTGTCAGAGGACCAACACCGGTTCTCTCTTGGCCTGAAAGCGAGATGAGTGCTGCAACCCCATAGTCGCCTTTGACTGGACCTAACCATCCAGGAGTCCTTTACTTTTTTACCTTACCCTGTAGACACACATGGAAAACACATAAATACCATTAGCTCCTTAGATGTCACTTTCTCAGGTTGTTCTCCCCAAATTGTTGAATTATCGCTGCTGTATCATTTCTGTAATGCAAATATCATATTCCAAAACTGTGATGCAACAAGACATGGCCAAGACATGTGCATATGTTCACTTTGCTGGTTGCAGTTTTTCTCAACCTTTTTGCATTGCAGTGGTACCTCGAGTTACAAACGCCTCAGGTTACAAACTCCACTGACCTGGAAGAGTTACCTTGAGTTGAGAACTTTGCCCCAAGATGAGAACAGAAATTGTGTGCCGGAGGCACAGCGCAAGAGGCCCCACTAGCGAAAGCATGCCTCTAGTTAAGAACAGTTTCAGGTTAAGAACGGACCTCCGGAACGAATTAAGTTCGTAACTAGAGGTACCACTGTATTTCATTTTGTTATCTTTGCCAGACATACCTGTGTAGCATGCCATCGATGTAATCATTTTAAGCAATTCTCCCTAGGTATTAGTTTCGTTTCAGTTTTTATACCCCCATAGACCAGCATTTTAAAGATAGCTACAATACAAAATTATGAAAGCAAGATACAATATGTATAAAACCAAACCAGAATAATAGAAGGAAGGCAAGAGTCACTGACCAGCGGGTTAAAACAACTATAATTATAACTATTACTAAAGCAATCCAGTTGAAGACTGAGGAAGACAAGTCATGTGTCTGAAACAAAAGATTTCATAAACGGAATAGTAATAGTGCCTCTATAAGGTGTCCTTGGTTTATCGTAATTTTCCTTCGGGTAATAGCAGATGCACTATATTGTTAATATAGTTTCCTTTGATTGAGTCGTCCATGTTTTGTCCCATACATTTTGTCCTAAAAATTGATGGGGAATGTTGAGCAATAGCTGGGCACTATGCTCAATAGCAAACTAGTCAACACCCTGGTGGATAGTAATAAGCGACAGGCATTGAAATAGCAAGCCAAAAACATTTGAAAGTATGCATAGGAAAAATTCACACCATGCATTTAAAACGTATCCAATGTTTAAAGTACTGTATATGTCTTTAAAGTACTGTATATGTCTTTCCCCCAAAGAAACCTGGGAAGTGTAGGTTCCCCTGCAGAGAGCTATAATTCCAAGCATCCTTAAACTATAGTTCCCATGATTCTTTGGGGAAAGTCATGTGCGTTAAATGTATTTATTTTATTTATTTTTAAAATTTCTATACTGCCCTTCATCCCAGGATCACAGTGCGGTTTGCAGTATAAAAACACAAAAATATGTAGCATGGCAACAAACAAAACAATAACACCCTTCCCATTTATGTTGGTGGCAAAGAAAAAGAACAAAAAGGTATGAAAAGGAGAATTCCCTGGATGTCAAAATCCACGTTTGAGGCACGCAGCCTTTGCTGAGAAAACCTCAACAGATATTTTAAAAAACAGGTGTGGAAATATAGGCTGTTAGATCTTTAAAATATGCCCTTGTAGGTTCCTTCCAAAGTTCACAACAAAAAAGCATAATAATAGAAAATACATAAAAATACAAAATGAGAACACAAAATACATGATAAAAACAAGAACAAAAGGAGAAACAAACCAATAGTCCCCCTCCCACAAACACATTTAATATTAGTCAGCCAAAGACCTGGTTAAAGAGAAATGTTTTTGCCTGGTGCCTAAAGATATGCCATGAAGGAGCCGGGTGAGCCGCCATAGTTAAGGTCTATGAATTCCAGTTATTTATAACTGAGCAATTAGACTTCTTATTACTAAAGCGGTTTTGTGGCAGATGCCTTAAGAAGGTAGTATTTGCAAGTTGTTGCTTATGATGCTGTGGTGTTCATCCCTAAAGCAAGATTCAGAAATGTCAGCTCCGTTAGTCATCAGCTACAAAAACTGGAGACGGAAGAAATTTGTGCTTAGACTGTAAGCAAAGAATAATCATATCAGGATCTACCAAGGTGTATCCGTGTAGCTCATCTTTCCTTAGCCAAAGTTTTATAACTCTGTTATACATAGTAAGTCTAGATCTTCCCAATCAAATATTAGTTTTTTGGGGAGGAGAAGCTACTGGGAAAGCAAACGACATTAAGATTTAATACTTCTGTCAGTTACATGAAGCCAAACAAACAGAAAATTGAAAAAGGAGAGAACCAACACCAGGTATTTAATGTGAATTGATTAACATTTAGATGTAATCAATCCCAAGCATGAAGTGTTATTAATTCAGGGTAGTGACCCCCCTGGTAACTTGGTTCGGTTGATTACAAATTCAAGAGATCAACAAAAGAATAAATAACACAACCCCTTTTCCATCTCTTGCTAATTATAATCAGCAAGCTTCGTGGCCAAAGAGGTGAGCAAACAGAGGAAGTCTGCAGGAAGCTTGAAACACTTGAGAAAATGTGATATTCCATTTTGCAATAGACCCAGGAAGTGATGTCCAGTTGTTTCACGGAGTAATCAAAGTCATGTACTGTGATATAAAAATGAGGAGTGAGGGGGCACCATTTAATTTTAAAATGACCAGTGCTTTACAATTTGAGTCGTTTAATTATAAATTTACCATAGGTGAGCATTTATATCTGGAAATCTTGGTTAAAGGTTCAAGCTAAGACTGGAATCCCCTGTTCAGATATAACAGGAGTGACACTTTTCTGTTGTGTTGAGGTGGTCAAATATCTTCAGGCAAAGGACCCTCTGACAGACCATATATAAGAAAAGGGTGTTGTCATGGCAGCTCCTTCCCACCCTTTTTGGGGTATATATATTTTAAATAAATTTTCTGTTTTACAATTTAAAGTACTGATTTTTACATCCTTAAGGTATCAGTGACTTCCCTTCTTCTCTTTCCATGGTTCATTTTACAGATCATAAATCCCTGCACATTTTACGAAAACTATACCATTCAGTATTCCCTTCTTGCATCCATCAAAACTTATATACACTGTTGAATTTATCTTAATGCTGCCAGCATTTTCAGCTGTACATTCCAACCCTTATTTCTTATTAATCCATTTACCTCAATAATTACATTCCCACTCCATTCCCACTCCCCATATTCCTTAACAAATACATTAAAACATTAGCTGTGAATGCAGGAGGATAAACCCACAGTAGTTTTGAGATTTTTAAAAAAGGCTTTTGTGATAGTTCCAGCTTCCCCTCAAGGTAACTAGTCCAGAAAGTGGTGGAGGTTCCAGTTACTTCCTGGTTAGTAAAGGTAAAGGTACCCCTGACCGTTAGGTCCAGTCGCAGATAACTCTGGGGTTGCGGTGCTCATCTTGCTTTACAGGCCAAGGGAGCCAGTGTTGTCCACAGACAGCTTCCGGGTCATGTGGCCAGCATGACTAAGCCACTTCTGGCGAACCAGAGCAGCGCATGGAAATGCTGTTTACCTTCCTACTGGAGCGGTACCTACCCTGTTTCTCCTAAAATAAGACATAGCCATAAAATAAGCCATAGCAGGATTTCTATGCATTTGCGAAATATAAGCCATTCCCCAAAAATAAGCCATACCCTGAAAATAAGCCATAGTGACGTGGTACCTCCCATTAAAACAGCCTGGAGAGGCGTGGCTATGCAGCGTACCGATGCGACACTGTTAAAATAAGACATCCCCTGAAAATAAGCCACACTGTGTTTTGTTGAGCGAAAAAAATATATAAGACGGTGTCTTATTTTAGGAGAAACACGGTATTTATCTACTTGCACTTTGACGTGCTTTCGAACTGCTAGGTTGGCAGGAGCAGGGACCGAGCAACAGGAGCTCACCCCATCGCGGGGATTCGAACCTCCAATCTTCTTCTGATCAGCAAGCCCTAGGCTCTGTGGTTTAGACCACAGCGCCACCTGCGTCCTTTTTTAGTTAGTTTTGGTTAAAGGAAGCCAGCAGATTGTTAGTTATAAGGCAGTGTTACAAGTCCTATTTTCCTTTTTTCCCCGTTTCTGAATAAATTTTATTAGGATTTATAAAGAGAACTGCAAAGCTCAATATCAAATATCTTTTTTTGTCCAAAACTGAAACATTGTTCTAAATACAATAAAAACAAGGGAAGAGAGAGAGAGAAGGAAAAGCAGGAAAAATAGAAAGAGAGAGAATAAGAAAGAGACAAGAAATTGAGAGAGAGAAATAAAGTTCAGAAATTAAACTTCTGATTCTTCATCTGACAGCTGTATATAATCAATACTGTATTCACTTTAACCACTCCAGTCTAACACAGCCACTTTATATAAACAAACATCTTCCATCCTTATGGATGGAATCCAAATGTCATTATTTCCTTTTCACGCAAAATGTCTACGAGAGGTTTCCAATCTTCAGTCAATGTTAACAATGACTTTTATCTGATTAAGCGTGCCCATTTCACCATCTCAGCTAAGTCCGATAATTTTAACAGCCATTCTTCCATTGTTGGTAGTGATGAGTCCTTCCATCTTTGGTACGTATAAAAGTCTTGCTTCCATAATCATATATGGAAGCAAAGCTCCATAGTTCTTTTCTAACTGTATATCTGGAAAAAGAGGTGTGAGAGCTCACCAAGAACTTCTCCTCTTGGAATGGCAATGGCGCCCACTTGAGAGGTGCCGGAGCCGAGCTCCAGTGAGCTCCGGCTGAAATAAAAAGCCCTGAGTGCTATGATCCCAAATGGGGAGCAGGTCTGATGTGCTCCATCATTCCTTTCCCCACACCCCAAACAGGCCCCACTTCCTTGTGGTTCCTAACTTCTATTAACTATTCCTTGCCTTCTCCGATGCCTGCCATAAATGTGGCTTAGTGCTAGTACCCGATGAAGAGGCACAATTGTGAGCAGTTATTCTAAACAAGGATCATAGGAATAATGGAAAGTGTAAATAAAAAGACCAAGTCTTCTAATGTCATTTGTACATCACGAATATAGCATAATAAATTGGCAATAATACCTACAACACATGATTCCTTATTAGTGGTCAATGTACAAGTGGGGTGGAATAACTAAAAACAGCAAGTGGAAACAGGATAAAACTGCTTGGATCTGTTTTGTTTAAAGCTTCCTATCCTTTTTTCTTTTTCTTTTTCTTTTTTGGTTAGGAAGAAAAGAGGGGGAAAGAGGGAGGGGAAATGGTAAGGGGTGAGGTCGGGCAGTTATGCTTCTACAGTGGTACCTCGGGTTAAGAACTTAATTCGTTCTGGAGGTCCGTTCTTAACCTGAAACTGTTCTTAACCTGAGGTACCACTTTAGCTAATGGGGCCTCCCGCTACTGCCGCGTGATTTCTGTTCTCATCCTGAGGTAAAGTTCTTAACCCGAGGTACTATTTCTGGGTTAGCGGAGTCTGTAACCTGAAGCATCTGTAACTCAAGGTACCACTGTATTCTTCTACTTAGTGTATGTGTGGGGTTTTGTGTCAGCATCACTTGTGTGTGTTTTCTATTCGCTTGTTGTATTTCTTTGGTGGTGAGAGAGGTTGGGGGGTGGCCTAGGGGGTGGTTGGCTGTCTTTGGTTGGCTGTAGTGAGATTTGTTTATGTGTGTGAGTGTGGGGTGTGTGTGGTTTTTTTGGATCAGGTTAGCCAGATTGATTTGTATGCTGTCGGCAGATTCTTTGTTGTTGTCTTGTTGGGCTATGTAGGTGATAAAGGGGAACCATACCGGGTTGAAAGCGTCTTCTTCTATTTGTCCCTGTATGAGCAGTTATTCTGAAGAGCTCAACACCACCAGCTGCTTGGCGAAAAATACCGTGCAGCAAGAAAATGTTGCAAACCCACCCCCCAACGTCCATACAGCAGCCCAATTGTTGTGATGGCTTGAAGAGCCACCATTCTTGCTTCACTTATAATAAATATGGAGGTGGTCTTGCTTCAGTTACAACACTAATAGTCTAACCAAGAATTCTTTGATAAGCTCAAGAATTCACCGGCGCACAGTCCGATAAACCAATGCTAGATCTGCATAGCTGTTAATGGTTTGTCGATTTAACTCACACTTAGATATATGTGTCTCTAAATAAATGCATATACTTACGGCTTCTCCAATGAGATCTCCTCCGCCGTGGTTCTCTGAAGGAGTAACGGACGTTTCTTGGAAGTCATTTCTTGAACGCGCCATGCAACGAAACATACAATCTGATCACCTCCAGGATCATAAAGCAAGCCCAACAATAAATTGGAAAAACTGTCCAAGCAGAAAGAATCTCCTGTTGATTAAACAATGCCCTCTAAAACAGAATATTAATAGAGGAGAAAAGCAAAAGCTCTCCTAAGGTTTACTCTTGTTATCTCAAATGTTCTAGAACTGTGCAAAATTGTTTAGAGGTTACGGCAGCATTTCTGGTTTTACAGCTCATTTAACTATGCAATTAGACATCACAAAAAGATATGGAAGATTTAAAATTGGATATGCTTATCTTCAGTACATAGGTCAGGAATTTAAACTTTAAAACAAATTAGCATTTTTGCTGCTTATGCCCACTCCACCCCCCTCCTCTGCATCCCTTCGTGCTGCAGAACAAGGGTGTTTATCTTAACTCAGCAATTCTGACGATTTCCATCAGATGGTAAGAGGCACAGTGATAAGCTTTGCAGATTTAAAATGAAAGTGTGGCTGTGGAGCAATTGCAAGATAGCCAAGCTAATAATACATTTTGTAAATGTGGGGAGAAAATGTGTATGAGCACAAAATTTCCATGATAGGGAAGGTGAACAGCCTTGCCCAATGACTCGTAATTCAATGCAGGAAATTGCATCACCCCGAACAGACATACAATATTATATTCCTATTTAAAAACGAGGAAACTCAATGTCAGCGCAGAGGGAGGAACAAGGTAGACGAGGAATATTGCAGCTTTAATAGGATTTTACAATCAAATGTGCTGAGCAAAACTGTTTAAAAATTGCATTTGAATAGTAAACAGATAACATTTTCATTTAAAGACAACCATAAGCTGCCAGTTTCAACATGTACCATGCAAAACAGAGGGTAGGAAGGGAGAGGAAATGCAGCATAAGAAATAGAAAATAGAATGAGATAACAATGAGCTGGTTCGGGTGCCATGATAAACCATGGTTTATCGTGATCGGAAGAAGCTGTGGAATGAGTCCCCCCCCCCTCCTTTTCCTTTGGCAGAGGAGATTGGAAACTTTTGCTTCTGTTTTTATTCAACTGCAATTTATCATTTCATCTGGATCCAACTAACTGAAGTTAAGGTTTGTTTGAAACAAGCCAACTTCAAACCATGGGTTATGAAGCTGGCTTGTTACAAGAAGCAATGTTACAAATATCCACAGTTTAGGGTTCCAATGTAGTTGTAAATTGCAGTTAATTAAAACAACAACAACTGTTTGCTCTCCTCCTTGCAGCTGCAACAGAGAAAACAGGGAAAGTGCATAAGCCCAAGGAGAGTTACAGTTCTCTGGCTGTAGAAACCAATACAGGAGAGACTTTTTTCTGTTGCAGGTGGGGCAGATGAAGGTATCCAGTTATGCTACTGAATATGCACCGTGGCATTTCTTCCCTCTGTGCTTCTCCCAGAGGTCATCCCTACTCTGGCCACTGCTATGGTAAAGGTAAAGGTAAAAGACCCCTGGACGGTTAAGTCCAGTCAAAGGCAACTATGGGGTTGCAGCACTCATCTCGCTTTCAGGCCAAGGGAGCCGGCGTTTGTCCACAGACAGCTTTCCGGGTCATGTGGCCAGCAGGACTAAACCGCTTCTGGCGCAACGGAACACCGTGACGGAAAGCAGAGCGCATGGAAATGCTGTTTACCTTCCCGACACAGCGGCACCTATTTATCTACTTGCACTGGCGTGCTTTCAAACTGCTAGGTTGGCAGAAGCTGGGACAGAGCAACGGGAGCTCATCCCATTGCAGGGATTCGAACCGCCAGCCTTCTGATCAGCAAACCCAAGAGACTCAGTGGTTTAGACCACAGCGCCATGGATACACAACCAGACTGTCTGTCTCCAGGCACTGCGGTAATCTGCAAGGGATCCCCACAGCACAGGGTTAACGTTGCTAGCCTTCATGTCATGTTTGCAAACATCACTTTGTAACGTAGGGGTTGGTCTGCCAACAGGCATGGTGCCAGAAGCCAGCTCTTTGTAGAGCACATCCTTGGGGGTCCTGCCATCTTCCATTCTGTATTCACATTGCAATATTATTATATTCTACATCCTTCAAACTCCCATTTCAGATCATCGGCTGTCGCTACTGGGGTTGAGGAAACACACTCTTCTTCTTCTTCTTCTTCTTCTTCTTCTTCTTCTTCTTCTTCTTCAGCGATCTCTCACAGCAAGTAAAATTATCTTCTATGAACACGGTTTTAACAGTGTGTCCATTAGTGACTGTGGGGACCAATTCTGGATCCACACGTCCTTCCACAGTGGGGACATAGGTTTCCGGGCGGAAGTTCATTACAGTGTGGATTTGCCAAGCATGCCTTCCTCTTAGCACGTTTTCCCCTTTCGTCCTGAGTTTGAGCATCTTCAAATCCCATGACACCTTTGGTAAAGGCTGTTCTCCAATTGGAACACTCGCAGGCCAGTGTTTCCAGGTATGACTCACTCTCTATTGTGTAACAAAATAGAAAATTCTTTTCAGTAGCACCTTAGAGACCAATTGTGTTTGTTCTTGGTATGAGCTTTCGTGTACATGCACACTTCTTCAGATACCCCATCCTTGTACCTGGCCAATCCCCCTGGCAACACCTCCCCAGCCGGGATTGGGCGGCTGCTAGAGTAGGTGGAGTCCACAGGTACCCCAACCTGGGGAAGGCGAATCCAGACCAACTGCCAGGAGCTGCCACCGTGATCCAATGGGTCTCCTCGCGACCTCGCAACATGTGCACCCCATTTGATGTGGGGAATGCTCATTCCCAGTTGTCGGTGTTTATACTACATTTTTAAAGATTTGCCTTGAGAGAGTCTTTAAACCTCTTTTGTTGACTACCAGCATTACGCTTTCCATTCTTAAGTTCGGAATAGAGTAGTTGCTTTGGAAGACGATCATCAGGCATCCACACAACATGACCAGTCCAATGAAGTTGATGTTGAAGAATCATTGTGATGCTGTCACAATACCTCTAAATCTTAGAGGGAAGACCTCGGCATGCGATAACCATTTTGAAAGCCAACATTTGTCTGGTATAACATCCAATCCGAAAACCTGAACCGGCTAAATGTTTCACTGACTTTTATTTTAATTCTACAGAGGCAGCCTTACAGGTTGTTGTTTTTTTCAACAAGGAAATGAATGGAACTTATTTCCTCTGCCTCTTCTCTTGCTTTTATCTATTAAGCAGGAGCACAGTGTAAACTGAAAAAACAGTATGCCAACTATCACAAGGCTAGGTCTGCAGCATCCCTTTGCGAGAAAACTCTGTGTGACTATAAACGTGTGACATAACGATAAGCCAGGACTGCTATAATGGTGGCATCTCTGCAGGAGCTCTGAAATCTTTGAGATGAAGCTATTTTGTAGGTGAAACCAAGTTAATGTACTGGTGGCAAAAACATATATATATATATTTTCATGAGCTCATAAGCTTTTTAAGCCCCAGGGGTTAAGGTGGAACTGATCACAAGAATCCTTTTTTCAGTTAAAGAACCAGAAAAGCCTGGAGTACATTTTTACTTCAAAAACTCACCTATCTCCATTTAAGTCAGGGAATCAAAATTTAATGAACAACCAGCTTGGAAATGCTGCCCAGTGGCACAATCTTTGTAAATACCCTACCATGTTACTACATTGTTAGCATAAATAATATACGGAACGGCTCTTAAACTTTGGGTGATCGTTCCCATGCACGCACACAGAAAGAGTTGCACAAACATTGGCCTCAACTGCCGGCAGCTGCATCGTAACAACCCACCCAAGGGGGGTCGTTCACATTACCTGCCGTTTGTTGGTGCTTTTGACTCCCTTACCTTTCATTCCTGAAGTGCCTTAAAAACAACGGCGTAATGAACCAAAAAAAGCCCAACCTCGCCCATAGCAGCTTTGGAGAAATTACTGTGCCATCTGTGAAAAGTGGAATCACACCTCTTTATTTGAACATAATGAATAGCATATATAGATTCCCAGAACTGACTAATTACTTACAAGTCTCCAATTTACCCTTCCTGAGGATGCTATGGTTGCCAAAGGTCACATCTTAGGATAAAGGAGCAAGGATTGTTGGTTTGGTTTTGTTCTTGCTTTTATTGTGTGTTGGTTTGTTTTTTTTAAAATGTATTTTTATGTTGTAAACCACCCTGAGATCTACAGATGAAGGGTGGTAAATAAGAAAATAAATAAAGTGGTTATTATTATTATTATTATTATTATTATTATTATTATTATTAAAATTTTATTTCTACTTTTCAGATATATACATTTTACAGATTTTACAATCATTTTCACATTTTAAGACTCGACTTCCTTCCTTCTCTTTCTGCTGTCCCTTAAATTTATTTTTAATATCTTCTGCATATCCAAATTAACGAAGTTTACTCATTTATTTATCTTCTTATGTAGCTGCAGGTTATTACAATAATCCTGCCAGTGTTTTTAATCTGTTTACAATTTATCTGTAAATATTCAGTAAACAATTTCCATTCTTTTATAAAAAAAGTTTGATATCTTTCTCTGTTCGTCTAGTCATAACAAGTTGATTTCATTGCCTTGAAATAATAGTTGACTAATGTGATGCTGTATTCGCCCTCAGTATCAAGCCTTTTAGTGAGTGAGACAGCAATCATATACACACCTGGCAGTAAATGGTAATATTTAAAATAAATACAAGCTAAACTTTTTTAAAATGAAGAAGAAGAAGAACAGGCTTTGGGGGAATTGCTCTGTGTGGTTTTACAAAGTAATTTATCAACTGCTGAAAAGCTGGATTGTTATGCATTTTATTACTATTTTTGGGCACTTGTACTATATTGCTAGCTAGTTCAGTATTTTCATTTTTATTACACAGAAATAGAATTGTATTGTTTTTATACTTGATTTGTTGTAAGTCAGTGTGAGGACCCTAGAGAGAGATGCTGGTGGGATAGATACAAATGACTTCAGGGTGGTAAAAAAACAAAAACAAAAACAAAAAAGCAGGGACTATGAGTGGTTCCATAGAGACCACTCCACACTGGGACATGATAAATGCAGTTCAATGTAAGCAAGTATGATATTATGCACATTGGGGGCAAAAAGAACTGTGGTGTGGCAGCTGTGAAAGGGGTGGATTCCATGCTGGGATCATTAGGTAAAGGTAAAGGGACCCCTGACCATTAGGTCCAGTCGTGTCCGACTCTGGGGTTGCGGCGCTCATCTCGCTCTATAGGCCGAGGGAGCCAGCGTTTGTCTGCAGACAGCTTCCGGGTCATGTGGCCAGCATGACAAAGCCGCTTTTGGCGGACCAGAGCAGTGCACGGAAACGCCATTTACCTTCCCGCTGGAGTGGTCCCTATTTGTCTACTTGCACTTTGATGTGCTTTCAAACTGCTAGGTGGGCAGGAGCAAGGACCAAGCAACGGGAGCTCACCCCGTCACAGGGATTCGAACCGCCGACCTTCTGATCAGCAAGCCCTAGGCTCTGTGGTTTAACCCACAGCACCACCCGCGTCCCGCCACCCGCCACTACTCACAGTTAAATACGAACTGTGAATACCATTTTCAATTCAGATGTGACAGAGGAATAGAGTTGGGTATCGTCAGCAGAACGATGGCACCTCACCCCAAAATTCCTGGTGACCACTCCCTCCCAACACCTTCATATAGATGTTAAAACAGCATGGGAGACAAGGCAATACCCTGTGACACACACACACACACAGAGAGAGAGAGAGAGAGAGAGAGAGGAGGAGAGAGAGAGAGAGGAGAGAGAGAGAGAGAGAGCTTACGATCTAGGGGCTGAGAGACACTTATCCAATGCTAGCTTCTAGAACCATCCCTAGAGATAATACCAGAATGGCTGCAGAACAGTGCCTCCCAAACCATAAACAATACCATGGTTAATGCTATCAAAAGCCAGTAAGAGGATCACACTTCCTCATCCTTCTCTCAGTAAATGTCATCCAAGGCAGATTCAGTCCCAAACCCTGGTCTGAATCCAGATGGGAATGGGTCTATCATCAGGTTCGTTTGAGAATATCTGCAACTGCGCCACTGTTAAAAGGCATTAATGTTGTGCTTGTTGTGGCAAATTACCCCTAGGAAAATTGTTGCCCGTATTCCGTCTTTGGCTTGAGGTACCTACAAATGAGTGTTTGGATAGACACAGACCGAGATGCTGGCACAACATCACTAACCATGGCATTATAAATGTTATGCCAGCACCATGGCTTGACTTGATATGCGTGCATCAGTGTTTAATATATCAGTGTTAAGAGGCACTTTTACTGCGCATTTTCAGCCAGCCAGTTTCCTCGTAAGTAAAATATAGCACACTCTCGCATTGGCAGTGTGGTAAACACTCATTTTTAGTTCTTCGGGGGTCTCTTTGTAGCCCTAGCTATTCTTAGTTTTATTGAAACATCTGCTTGAAAACATTTTTTTTCTCCAATAAAAACCACTCTGCCTATGCAGAGTTTGTTCTCAGTAACCTGAAGGTGCTTTGGGATGACTTCTGCGGGTTATTATTTGTTGTTAGGATCGCATTTTGGAAATGATACGGAATATAAAAAGAGAAAAGTCATGACTGTAACACCCAAGTGATTCCTCCCACTGAAGTCTAATAATTCTGTTTCATTTTTTTTATTAAAACAATGAATATTGTTTATTAGGACTTCAAAATAAAAGTTCTTACTGAGACACTTCTATAGTAAATAGACCAAGGATTACACCAGGGGTCAACAAGGTTTACCTCGCCTGGGCTGGTTCACTCCAGTGGAGATCCCTCCATGGGCTAGATCGCATGCATTCCCACGATTTCCAGCATCTGCATCTGTGCAGACGCGTTTTCCGGCATCTGTGTCTGCACAGACGAGATCTGCGGCGCCACAGAAGCGAGTCCCTGCATCGTGCTGTGCCGGTTTAGCACATCATGCAGGGACTCACCAAGCAGGCAGCTCGGTTTGGGGGCAGCTCGAGGGCCGGTTAAACGACCCCCATGGGTCACTTGTGGCCCATGGACCTTAGGTTGCCGACCCCTGGATTAGGAGTTTTTTGGTGGAGTTCTGTGGAACTTTTCCCTGAATTCATTCTCCAAATACACTTTTCTTTAAATAAAATAAGCACCCACTGGAGGTTGTGCTCAAGAGCAGAAGAGGGGGAAGTGGAGACACTCAACCTTTTTCACTCAGGCCATATTTTCACTCACTCTCCCAACAGCCTAGTTGTTTTCCCCCCGATATGGGGAAAAGTTTCGGTGCATTGTTATCTTTTTCATATAAGAGAGAAAGCAACCTGGGGCTTAAGAAGAAGAACAAGAAAAGAGTTAGGATTTGATATCCCACTTTTCACTACCCGAAGGAGTCTCAAAGCGGCTAACATTCTCCTTTCTCTTCCTCCCCCACAACAAACACCCTGTGAGGTGAGTAGGGCTGAGAGACTTCAGAGAAGTGTGACTAGCCCAAGGTCACCCAGCAGCTGCATGTGGAGGAGCGGGAACGCGAACCCGGTTCCCCAGATTACGAGTCTACCGCTCTTAACCACTACACCACACTGGGGAGATGGAAACCATTGGCAGCCACAAGGAATTCCACATCACAACACGTGTATCAGATTCACGTATTAGAATGTACTACTCAGTTTGCAAGGACAGATCCTGAAGCTGAGGGCTCCAATACTTTGGCCATCTCATGGGAAGAGAACACTCCCTGGAAAGACCCCGATGTTAGGAAAGATTGAGGGCACAAGGAGAAGGGGAAGACAGAGGATGAGATGGTTGGACAGTGTTCTTGAAGCTACTAACATGAGTTTGACCAAACTGTGGGAGGCAGTGGAAGACAGGAGTGCCTGGTGTGCTCTGGTCCATGGGGTCATGAAGACTAAAAGACTAAACAACAACAACTCGGTTTGCACATACAGAATGACATGTCTGTATGCTGCGCCTTGAAAACTCTCTGCACAGATAGTGTGGATATTAGGTTTTTCCAAGGGCTTAGGAAAGCCCTATGGGGTCGTTTACTTTTTTCTTTGATTGACAGAAACACATAACACCATATTGCAAGTTATTTTTTGAAAGCATGTTATTCTTTGAAGGAGAACTACCTGAAAATGATTCACAGGTGGTATTTAACTCCAAGTAGGCTTGCTAAGTTTAACATGAGTTTGGCCAAACTGCGAGAGGCAGTGAAGGATAGGCGTGCCTGGCGTGCTCTGGTCCATGGGGTCACGAAGAGTCGGACACGACTGAACGACTGAACAACAACAAGGCTTGCTAAGATGTATAAGACTGAATCAGATAAGTGCTGGAAATGCAAGGAGGTTGATGGGAACGTTTCTTCATATGTGGTGGACTTGTAAAAGGGTAAAAGGATATTGTGAAATGATCCATAATGAATTGGAAAAAAAATGTTTAAAAGTACTTACCCACAAAAACCCCAGAGTCCTTTCTGTTGGGAATAATTTAGACTGAAATTCCCAGGTGTCAAAAAAGGTTATTACATATGCCACTACTACGGCCCATGTTTTGTTAGCCCAAAAATGGAAAACAAGTGAGGTCCCAACCAAAGAAGAAGCGCAACTTAAGTTGACAGAATATGCGCAACTCGCAGACTTAACTTATGGAATAAGAGAACAACAAGAACCTATGTTTAAAAAAGATTTTTAAAAATTATTGAATATATGGAAAATAATTGTGTACAGCTGAAAACACTGGCAGCAATAAGATAAATTCAACAGTGTAAACAAGTTTTAATGGATGCAATAATGGAATACTGAATTGTAAATTATCCAGGGATTTATGATATGTAAAATGAACCGTGGAAAGAGAAGAAGGGAAGTCATTGATATCTTAAGGATGTAAAAAATGAGTATTTTAAATTGTAAAACAGAAAATTTAATAATAATAATAATAATAATTTAAAATATATTTCTTTTTCTATAGCCTTGTGGAAAAAACAAAGGTTGTGTACACATGGCATGATAATATGTGTCCAGTGCTGGAGACGGACAACTTCTTTGGGTGCTGTTCACATGACAACATCACAAAGTCATGCCTTTCCCACAATACTGGTTGAGTTAAACTGCATTTTTCAGGAAAGGTTAAGTTTTGCTTTGTACTGAGTATGTACTTCTCAGAGCTTACTGTCGCCATGAAAGAGCGTTCTCGTAGGTCACCTCCGGTTGGGTTGGACCTAGTGATGTTTCAGGGCTGTGCCACTCCCCCTCTCCTATTGGACTCCGAGTATATATATAATGTTTTTAAAGCAAGAAGGAAGAAACTGTATGTTTGCAGGTGCAGCAAGGTGTTGTTTCTGGCAGCGCTTAGTGAATACAGATAGACTAATTGAGGAGAGAGAAGTAGCAAATATTGATACACACTACTGCATAAACATGCCCACCTGCATGTACAGTGTGTATTTATGCTTTAGGATAACATTACCAAGCGAAGGTGCCAAGTGCTATGTACAAAAGTGTTCTTCAAAAAAGAGCCCCGTGCATTTCAAAGCCTACTGAGCCTAATTTAGAAGATTCGTCTTCTCCTGTGAAGGCTCACCTACTATTAAATACAGAGTAGCATTCTGTAAAGTCAAGAGCCGAGCCGCGGGGCCAATGCAACACAAAGCAGGTGGTCAGTAAAAGGCAGTGATTTAGCTTTTGCAAATAGTGTGCAGTCCAGTGGAACAGCATATAAAGGATTTCTTACGTATTTTGTTTTGCCTTCGTGGTATGAACACGTTTAAATAACTATAGTAGCAATGATTCCTTCAATTTCAATGGTTGAGTAAATGTTACAATTGATATATATCCCCTACAAAAGAAGAAATGGGTATTCTTATTCTTATTCACACACAGGTGGCGCTGTGGTCTAAACCACAGAGCCTAGGGCTTGCCGATCAGAAGGTTGGTGGTTCGAACCCCCGCGTCAGGATGAGCTCCCGTTGTTCGGTCCCCGCTCCTGCCCACCTAGCAGTTCGAAAGCACGTCAAGTGCAAGTAGATAAATAGGTACCGCTCCGGCGGGAAGGTAAACGGCGTTTCTGTGCGCTGCTCTGGTTTGCCAGAAACGGCTTAGTCATGCTAGCCACATGACCCGGAAGCTGTCTGTGGACAAACGCTGGCTCCCTCGGCCTATAAAGCGAGATGAGCGCCGCAACCTCAGAGTCGTCCGTGACTGGACCTAATGGTCAAAGATACCTTTACCTTTACCTTTATTCTTCTTCCAGACTAGCCTGTAAGCCTTATCCCTAACATGGAAGTCTTCTGTGACCTAGATCAAAAAATAAAACCAGCTTAAGGTCCCCTTTCCAGGGGTAGCTTTGGATTTGTGATTCTTAAATTTCCTTCCTTCCTTCCTTCCTTCCTTCCTTCCTTCCTTCCTTCCTTCCTGTCTTTTTCTTTTTCCAACCAAGAGACATGTAAAAAAAAGAAGTTAGTAATATGGTGGTATGTGTTTCACACACACATGTATATATTCTGTTTTACAATTTAAAATACTCATTTTACATCCTTAAGATATCAATGACTTCCCTTCTTCTCTTTTCATGGTTCATTTTATATACCATAAATCCCTGCATATTTTACAATAATTATACCATTCAGTATTCCATTATTGCATCCATCAAAACTTATTTACACTGTTGAATTTATCTTAATGCTGCCAGCGTTTTCAGCTGTACACAATTATTTCCCATATATTCAATAAACATTTTCCAATCTTTCTTCTTTTGTAGGGGATGTATATCAATCGTAACATGAGCTCAACCGTTGAAATTGAAGGAATCATTGCTACTATAGTCATTTAAATGTGTTCATATCAAGAAGGCAAAACGACATACGTAAGAAATCTAAATCACTGCCTTTTTGTTGTTGTTGTTTAGTCATTTAGTCTTGTCCGACTCTTTGTGACCCCATGGACAGAGCATGCCAGGCACTCCTGTCTTCCACTGCCTTCCGCAGTTTGGTCAGACTCATGTTGGTAGCTTTGAGAATACTGTCCAACCATCTCATCCTCTGTTGTCCCCTTCTCCTTGTGCCCTCCGTCTTTCCCAACATCAGGGTCTTTACCAGGGAGGTCTTCTTCCAATTTTTATTTTATTTGGTGTATTTTTAAAAAGTTTGGTTCTTTTATTGCATCCCTGAAGTTATATTATTTTGCCTTTGTTTTTCCCTCATTATGTAGAATGCTGCTTCTGTTATTTTGGAATCTAAAGGTCAAGAACTACAATAGCACCTGTATGTACTAAGCTGAATCGTAGAACAATAGGATCCAGAATGCAGCAGCCTGATTGGTCCGAGAACAATAGGATCCAGAATGCCGCAGTCTGATTTGGTCCACAGGAGCCACCCAATCCAGCTCACGGGCAGTGGAAGTGAATCGTGACCTAATTGGCCTGCAAGAGCAGCCAATCAGGCTCCTGGAGGAAGTGAATCTGCAACCTGATTGGCCTACAGGAGTAGCCCGGAATTAGTCAATCACGTGGGGGGCCCATTATTGTTTAATAATGTGTATATATCAGGACAGCTCAAAACCGTTACAGGATTTTGGGGAAGACTCATTCCTTGCTACGATGAGCTGAATAAAGAGCATGAAATTCACACTTGACTCCGAGTATATTTCAGCACCACAACTCATCCACATTTCTGGACAACCTCCCGCAAGAGCCTCCTGGCAAAAAGGATCCTCAGAATGCTACGGAATGCCATTCTGAGTCTATTTCTCTGCATTCCAGTGTTGAAATTCAATTTTACTAAACTAAAAGCCACTGCAATATGCCTGAAAAAGCGGATAGAGATTTTAAATGTTGGGAAAGCAAGCAAGCAAGCTAATCCACAATCGCCCCGCATAATTTCTTCACACACTCATTTTTTAAGTTCCTAAAATAAAGATGCTTCCTAGCCCAAGATAGAGCACAACTATTCAGCTAAAAGCACTCGAATCATTTCAATGAGAAAGTTGGGACCCTGGAATTGATGTTTAGAACAGGAAAAAAAGATAGGAGCTGTGTAGAAAACTGTTTGCCATTCAAGCACATTTTGATTCCGAAGAACCCCCTGGGTATTTTTTTCCTCTACTTGTACTTAAAGGTGGAAAATATTATTTAAAGTATCTCTAAATCTTAGAAGTAAAAGTAGGATGATAGACTAAGATACAAATTTTGGAAAGCACTAATTAATTTATTTCACCAAAGGTTTCCTTTAATAAAATATTTAAAGAGTCTGTTTCTGGTTCCTGATAGAGAAGCAATTAATCATATTCTCTGGGGCTGTTGCCACCCTTGTTTCAGCACAAAACCCACAACGGCCCTTTCTTCCCCCCAACAGAAATATGAGTTGGTAGGTTTAATAGGCCTTTTTCATCTCCTCTTTTCATTATTCTCGATGAGGCCTGCTGCTTTTGACCCTCTCAAGACCTGGACTGGGGGTAAGGCATTTCAGCAACCCAGAACTACAAGGGCAACATTTCAAAGAGCTTTACCTTCCTAATTCTTTAAATCTCAAACTCCAATAACTCCGTAGCTTCCGACCTATAAAGTAGTGGGTATCAGTGGGATATCCCATTAGTGGGACACCCCCTTCGGCGACCGTTACAGGATTTTCAAAGCAGAAGAAGTGGGAACTTTTGCAATAAGTCATTTTTAAAAGTGCGTTTCAACAGTTGGAACCGAGTTGTACTATCCTGAGTAAGGGTAAAGGTTTGAATTCACAGAACCACCAATGACCCCCTCACTGCCTTGCTAGAAGTTATATTATTAAAAGTGCTCTTAATATTTATCTCGCATCTAAAAATCTTGTAAACCAGAGAGTGTGGGTTTACTTCAAGGGGTGGGGAGGGTGAGAAGAGAGAGCACCTACAAACATAGCTTAAATATTTGCCTGCTTTTCCAAATTTCCCTGCATTTGCTGGCTGCCTCAAGTAACAGCGTTGTTTAAGTGTGCAGTTCTGGTAGCTATGGTTCCCTTCATCTCTCTGCATCCCTGCTCCCGCCAAACAAAGCACAACCACCACACATCTTAGACAGCACAATGCATGTCTTGCTATTCAGCTATACTGAGGGTCCCAATTTTTAAAAAATATTTGACTGCTTTTTTTTTGTTTGTTTGTTTGTTTCAGTGCTCTGTGGACCAGAAGTGGGTTAGTGAAGAACTCCACCTGCAGGGAATAACATCGGTATGAAGTCCTTTCTCCCAGCACACCCTTCTTTTCGGCTGTTCCTCCCCTTATTAATCAAAGTAGTGACTTTTATCTGGCAATCATAGTTTATAACATTCACATTTCTATCACACACATAACTCATCACATTTTCCATTCAAATTCAAAAGGCGCTCCTCTGCAAAACAACTGTGCCTTCTCTGCTTCAGCCAATATCATTCCTTTCCCTTTTTATTTTGGTAGCAGTAACAGATCCCACTTAAATATAAAATATTCAATATTCACTTTATATTTACAGATTTCTTGATGCCATATGGCAAGATGGGATAACATTACCTTTTGCAATCACATCTGCTGAAAAACGGATAGAACTTGCCCCCACAAAGAAGCAACAAATTGTACTGACCTGTCCCAATCTTTGGGTTACTCCATTCCATTGCAATCCTCCAGCTGCCACTATTATTATTATTATTATTATTATTATTATTATTATTACCCATAGCTGTCAACTTTCCCTTTTTGTGGGAAATTTCCCTTATTCCAGTGCCGTTTCCCATTGCAAAAAAAGGGAAAGTTGACAGCTCTGTTTATACCCCGTCCATCTGGCTGGAGTTCCCCAGCCACTCTGGCAGCTCCCAACAGAATTAAAAGCACAATAAAATATCAAATATTAAAAACTCCCCTAAACATTAAACCTGGAGGATCACAGAAAGAGGTTCACAGAATTAACAGGCAGATCTCTAGGGAAGCAGAGCAGCAAGGAAGAAACAATGAATACATAGATATAACACTTTTCTGTATAACCCCAAAGCCTATAGCCAAATGCCAAGTCAAGTATCTTCTACGAGGAAGGAAAGTTATAATGTTCAGTGCTTCATTAAACACTGAACTCCTCTCAAGTACACAGGACTGGGTTGCACAAAGTATAGAGATGTCGAGA
Organism: Lacerta agilis; assembly: GCF_009819535.1. Lineage (NCBI taxonomy): Eukaryota > Metazoa > Chordata > Lepidosauria > Squamata > Lacertidae > Lacerta > Lacerta agilis. Next base: position 5,146,219 of record NC_046320.1, on the reverse strand, counting down.
ACAATTAACAGGGACGTGTTTCCCTTGTCTCTCTCTCGACAGACAAAGCAGTTTCTGTGCCAAAACCAGGCCTAAATCCTGATTGAAATGGATCCAGAAAAAATCAGGTTTCTTCCAAAAGGTGTCTGGATCTGGTCTGAGACCACTCGCTCCAGAACCTTGCCCAGGAAAGGGAGGATTAGCAATTGGCTGGTAGTTAGATATGTTTTCTGAATCCAGGGAAGGTTTCTTAAGGAGTGGTTTCATCACTGCCTTCTTCAAACAGGCAGGGACCACCCCCTCTTGTAAAGAAGCATTGAATCACCTCCCTGGCCCAGCCCGCTGTTCCCTCCCCTGCTGGATTCTATTAGCCAAAAGGGGCAAGGGTCTAGAGCGCAAGTGGTTACTCTGACTGATCCCCGAGCATCTTGTCCACATCCTTGAGCCTTACCAACTCATCCAACACAACAGGACTAGACTGTGCTCTGGACACTGCCTCAGATTCATCTGCTATAACAGCAGAGTCAAGGTCTTGGTGGATGCAAGCGATTTTATCCTCAAAATGCTTTTCAAGCAAGTCGCAGTGAGATACTGTTGGTTCTATCACATCCTTTGGCCAGCCTGTAAAATGCCCCGTACAACCCAGAAAAGCTGTGCCGGTTCGACTAGTGAGGGTGCAATGGAGGCAGCAAAGTATGCCTTTTTTGCAGCCTTCACTGCCACTAGGGAAGCTCAATAATGAGTCCTTAAGCAGTGTTTGGTTGCATTCATTCCGATCTTTCCTCCATTTGCATTCAAGCCGTCTCCCAGCTTGCTTCCTCGCCCTAAGCTCGGGAGTATACAAGGGAGCTAATCAGGCTCCACAAAGTAGGAGAGGGGCTCAGGGGCGATTGTGTCAATAGCCCAGGCCATTCGGGTGTGTCAGAGGTCAGACAGGGCTTCGACAGGAGCACGTGTCATATCAGCTGGGGGGGGAACCCCAGAGCCATTTGGAATCCACGGATCCATCAGAGGGAGAAAGGTACTGACATCACTAAATCTCAACAGGAAGTGAGCTGACCGTGATATAAGGGACTGATGTCAATGTCCACCACCTTCAAATCACCCTCTAAATAAAGTAAGTAGATAGGATTGGGTTGCACACGTGTTTGCTCCAAAACGCTTCATGATGATCAACACTAATCCAGCAATGGTACCCATGACTAATTCTAACTCAGAGTGAAATGCCTACCTGGGTCACTGGTTTCACTGGGATTTATTTAGCGGCATTGCTGCCAATCAGTTTAGAACAGGATTCAGTTCCCTCAAGCACTGCCAAGCTGTCACATATTCTGAAAAGGAAGAACTCATCCAAACCCCACGCCAGTTATTGATTTGTAGTAGCCGTGAATGTAGCTGATTTTTTTTAAATCTTGCTTTATATATTTTGTCTTAGTCTTCTCTAGTCTTGGTTGTTCTAAAGTTGGGCTGTTCAGCTCAGCTTAACAATGGTTAATTGTGTGACCAGTATACAGAAAAACCTTCATTTCCAACTTGGAAGAAATGCACGGGGGGGGGGGGAGGTGTAGCGCTGTAGCTCAACCTATCTTTGCATAGATTAAATTTTAAATGGCAGCGCAAATTTAACTTGAAGAGATAATTATAATATTTCATCTTTTTTCATCTCAGGTTATGTAAATGAAACTTTAAACTTTCCATGGTTTAATGAATTTTTCACAAAGCTTGATTTTTAACTGTCAGTCATATCGTAGGAGAACTCTGCAAGAAAAAGAATGAGGAAACAAGTTGAAAATAATATTCCGAGGTATTCCTATGCACCAGATAGAAGCAGACCGATCAAAAGGAAAGCAAAAAACACGGGTGATATTGTTGCTGTTTTATTCTTTAATTGGTCTACCTTGTGAATGAATTCATCCATCTGGTATTCAGACTGTTTTCCAGGACCTTAGTCCATTGATCAGACACTCATTTGTTTAAACTAGCTATTCCCAAACTGTTTGCTGTGAAAATGATTAATTAAAGGCTCTTGTGAGCCCCCAGTGCTCATCGACAGAGGAGTCTGCCCATTACGCTCCCTCCTGATTTGGCCTGGTCTCCTCTCGATCAGCTTCTGCTGTGAAGTTGATAAATCTGCTGCATCTCTTCACTGCAGGCAATTGGCTCATCCACTCACTCTCTGTGCAGAAATACAGCAGAATTAACCATCCTGAGAGGAAGGCTGCCTTAACCATCTCTGCTTAAGTTCAGAAGTATCTCCCACTATGTTCAGTTTTAAGTGTGCACAGGATTGCAGCCCGAGTTGCTGGCCACCTTCAAAATCCAGTGCTACACTTGGTGACACAAACAGGCAGCTAATTCTTACTCTTCTAAATATATCCTAAAATATCCTAGATACTATCTCTCCTTATACCAGCTGCATCCTTCAAAGCCTGCCCTGCTGTGTATTCCAACAGTGTGCCATTTTGTGTGTGTGTGAAATTTCTGTTTTACATTTTAGAAAATTCACTTAAACAATCTTAAAATATCAATGACATTCCTTTCTCTCTTTCCATGGTTCATTTTGCACAACACAAATCCCTGCATGTTTTATATAAGCTAAACCATTCAGTATTTCATTATTCCATCCATCAAAACTTATTTAAACTGTTGAAATTATCTTCACGCTGCCCACATTTTCAAATATGCACAATTTTTCTCCATATTCAACAAACATTCTCCAATCTTCTTTAAACCAATGTTCTCCTTGTTCTCTTATTCAATATGTTAAGTCTGCAAGTTGTGCGTATTCCATCAGCTTAAGTTGCCAATCTTCGTTAGTTTTCCATTTTGGGGCTAACAAAACAAAAACTGCAGTGCATTTTTTTGGGAACTGTAGTCACTGGAAGCAGGCGCTCCAAAGGAGCTAGCCCAAGGCTGTGAAGCATTTTTCTTCCTGAAATCCAGAACTCCACTTTATTACTCACCTTTAGAAAATGTTGCAAGATACAACTTTTGCACTTGATTCAGGTACTATATTATTCCATAGGCACTTTGGTGCCGTCATTTTGTTTTAGTTTCTCTTTGTTTTAATGGTTTTTTTTAAACTGAATATTCATTCATTCATTCATTCATTCATTTTATTTCGTAAAATTTATGTACTGCTTGACTGTAAAAAACAAACAAACCAAAACCTCAAAGTGGTTTACAAAAAGAAAAACAATGAAATTTAAAGCATACAAAAGTTAAAATACTAAAACCGATTAAAATCGCCCCAACTTTAAAGAGTTGTCAATGTGTGCACTGCTCTGAGTTGTGGGAAAGGTTTGTGAAGGTATTTTAAACAATTAAAAGTAAACCCTTTGAGGTATTAGATTTGAAAATGCCTCCAATTTTAATTTTTTTTAAAGCATGCAATGCCTATCAAAAGTTTGGAAAATACTGATTTAAACTTAATGTGAACCAATAATAAGCGGGGCAACTTTCGCTTGTACATTCCTGCATTTAGGTCTAACCATGACAACACCAAGTTATTCTGCAACATTAGAAAATGATTCCCATGAGAAGAGCTGAGGGAGAAATTTGATCAACTTCATACTTAAAGGTGAATTCATCTAATCCAGTTTCAAAAACAATATGCAAATCAAAATAGTTATTCACTGAAATATGCACTCCTCTGAATTTTTCAATTTTCCAGACAATTAGCATGTTCAAACATGATTATACTAGTGAAAAGTGTGCATAAATTAGTGATAAAACAGGTAAAATTTCATTGGGGGGGGTTGCATGCAAAAATGGTGTACTAGTCACAGATGCATATAAAAATGTGCATCTAAAATGCTGATGAATTTTCAAGAGGACACACACACACACACACACACACCAGGGCCTTCTCAGTGGTGGCCCCACATCAGAAATCTGTTTGGTCTTCTCCCTTGCAGCCATTAAGTAGATGCCAAAAATCTTTTTTTAAAAAAACCCACTGTTGAGTTTTTTTATTGATTTTACTGCTACCGCCCATATATCATTTTCTCTGCTGCTCCTTTAATTCAATTGTTGTACTCATTTTATGTTTTTTTAATTAAAAGCTTCCTTGTAATGGCTTACATGAAAAGGCAGGGTTGAAAAAAATAAAGTGAATCCTGTACCTCCCAGCCTGCTTTGTCTGCATGCATGATTCCCAGGCCCCATGGGACTCTTGCTTTATGACGCACTTACTGATACTTATTAAAAAGTTGGTGTCTGAAGCACCTCTTGGCGGTTAAAAAAAAAAAAAAACATTTCCCCCTCTTCATTGGTTTGTTTTTAGCCAGGAGTTTGCAAAACTACTTTGCAACAAACTGAAGTGTTTCTGCTTACAAAGACTGAAGGGTGAAGTTTGTAAGTAGATTAAAAAAAAAATGCTGACGTCCTACTATAACAAGGTGGAAGAATGTATGAAATCAGAAAAGCTTGGCCACATTAGTCATATCCTAAAATATTCAGAACCTTAGAAGTAGGGGAGAGCACAAGAATGGGGAAAGCAGGCAAGAGCATGTAGTTAAAAGGTTGCTTTTCTCTTGAGAACCAATCTACCTTTCCCCCCTTTCTGCTCCTTCTCCAGAAGCGCTGAATGGTAATTCCACTGGCAGAAAGCATTTTTAGTTATTTGTTCGCCCACGATAGAACAAACTAGCATCTCCCACTTGGGGGAAACTCAGAACGGAAAACGTCCAGAAATTGCTCAGGCAGGTCAATCAAGGTTAGCTTTCACATCTGACTGTTCATGCTAAATAAAATACTTGAGATGGAGAAAAGAACCTGTGTTCCTTTGGATTATGTCAAACAGGAACTATGAATCAATAACCTTGTGAGCTAAGTAACAGCACTCCTATGAAGGAAGGAAAGTGAAAGGCAAAACTATGGAAAGTTATTTTAAAAGATGCCATTAAATGTGGCATCTGAAAAATAGGCTGCAGAAGTCCTGACTGTGTGGAGTAACAATGGGACATTAGCTCCACCGAAGGCATGTGGAGGGGCCACTTAATTATATAATTTGTATCTGAATGATTGGTATTAGTAATGGTATTATAATTTGGCATTGTTATAATGAGGCTATTATTGGACCTATTATTGGACTGTAATTCAAAACTAGTTAAAATAATTATCTAAAAAAACAAATTGGGCAGGGCATTTTGCTTACGGGAGAAGCCACGCTATAGCGGAGAATCACTTAAAGTATTGGAAAGGTGAAACATCCTGGCTTGGAGAATGAGAGCCAAGATCACAGTCTAGTTTGAATGGTCCACCTGCCCCAATTCTGCTCACAAACGCATACCCAATAGCCCATCTCTCTCACAGGTAAGAGCTAACCTTGTGTAGGGGATGGACAAGCAGTGGAAGTTGGTTTGGCACCTGGAGGTCCATCCAACTTCTCACTCCTTCCTCCCAATCTTATATAAAGGCATAATTAAGCCAGCCTTGCAGATAAGATATCAAAAGTTACTAGCCTGCCTGTCCATATGTCAGGATTAAAAAAGAAAAACTTTTCAGAATTCAGAAAACCCTTCCAGAATTAACTGTTCCAAACCCTTCCGATCTGGATTCCACCAATCCAACTCTGCAAATGGCAGGAAAGAACTACACTTGTTTAATTCTCACACAAAAGCCAAGAATAAGCCCAAAAAACCTGCACCTCCCCGCCTCGAAAGGAGGATGGGAAATCCCCAACATAGAGCTATGTTGTTGTTGTTCAGTCGTTCAGTCGTGTCCGACTCTTCGTGACCCCATGGACCAGAGCACGCCAGGCACGCCTATCCTTCAATGCCTCTCGCAGTTTGGCCAAACTCATGTTAGTAGTTCAAGAACACTGTCCACCATCTCATCCTCTGTTGTCCCCCTTTCCTTGTGCCCTCCATCTTTCCCAACATCAGGGTCTTTTCCAGGGAGTCTTCTCTTCTCAGAGGTGGCCAAAGTACTGGAGCCTCAACTTCAGGATCTGTCCTTCCAGTGAGCACTCAGGGCTGATTTCTTTAAGAATGGATAGGCTTTGATCTTCTGCAGTCCATGGGACTCTCAAGAGTCCTCCTCCAGCACCATAATTCAAAAGCATCAATTCTTCGGTGATCAGCCTTCTTGATGGTCCAGCTCTCACTTCCGTACATTACTACTGGGAAAACCATAGCTTTAACTATACGGACATTTGTCGGTAAGGTGATGTCTCTGGCTTTTTAACATGCTGTCTAGGTTTGTCATGGCTTTTCTCCAAAGAAGCAGGCGTCTTCTAATTTTGTGACTGCGGTCACCATCTGCAGTGATCATGGAACCCAAGAAAGTGAATCTCTCACTGCCTCCATTTCTTCCCCTTCTATTGCCAGGAGGTGATGGGACCAGTGGCCATGATCTTAGTTTTTTGATGTTGAGCTTCAGACCATATTTTGCGCTCTCTTCTTTCACCCTCATTAAAAGGTTCTTCAATTCTTCCTCACTTTCTGCCATCAAGGTAGTATCATCAGCATATCTGAGGTTGTTGATATTTTTTTCCGGCAATCTTAATTCCAGTTGGGGATTCATCCAGTCCAGCCTTTCGCATGATGTATTCTGCATATAAGTTAATAAGCAGGGAGACTATACAGCCTTGTCGTACTCCTTTCCCAATTTTGAACCAATCAGTTGTTCCATATCCAGTTCTAACTGTAGCTTCTTGTCCCACATAGAGATTCTCAGGAGGCAAATGAGGTGATCCGGCACTCCCATTTCTTTAAGAACTTGCCATAGTTTGCTGTGGTCGACACAGTCAAATGCTTTTGCATAATCAATGAAGCAGAAGTAGATGTTTTTCTGGAACTCTCTGGCTTTCTCCATAATCCAGCGCATGTTTGCAATTTGGTCTCTGGTTCCTCTGCCCCTTCGAAATCCAGCTTGCACTTCTGGGAGTTCTCGGTCCACATACTGCTTAAGCCTGCCTTGTAGAATTTTAAGCATAACCTTGCTAGCGTGTGAAATGAGTGCAATTGTGCGGTGGTTGGAGCATTCTTTGGCACTGCCCTTCTTTGGGATTGGGATGTAGACTGATCTTCTCCAATCCTCTGGCCACTGCTGAGTTTTCCAAACTTGCTGGCATATTGAGTGCAGCACCTTAACAGCATCCTCTTTTAAAATTTTAAATAGTTCAGCTGGAATATCATCACTTCCACTGGCCTTGTTGTTAGCAAGGCTTTCTAAGGCCCATTTGACTTCACTCTCCAGGATGTCTGGCTCAAGGTCAGCAACCACATTTCCTGGGGTGTATGAGACCTCCATATCTTTCTGGTATAATTCCTCTGTGTATTCTTGCCACCTCTTCTTGATGTCTTCTGCTTCTGTTAGGTCCTTTCCACTTTTGTCCTTAATTGTGGTAATCTTTGTACGAAATGTTCCTTTCATATCTCCAATTTTCTTGAATAAATCTCTGGTTTTTCCCATTCTGTTATTTTCCTCTATTTCTTTGCATTGCTCGTTTAGAAAGGCCCTCTTGTCTCTCCTTGCTATTCTTTGGAAATCTGCATTCAATTTCCTGTATCTTTCACGATCTCCTTCGCATTTTGCTTATCTTCTCTCCCCCGCTATTTGTAAGGCCTCATTGGTCAGCCACTTTGCTTTCTTGCATTTCTTTTTCATTGGGATGGTTTTCGTTGCTGTCTCCTGTATAATGTTACGAGCCTCCATCCACAGTTCTTCAGGTACTCTATCCACCAAATCTAAATCCTTGAACCTGTTCTTCACTTCAACTGTGTATTCATAATGAATTTGATTTAGATTGAATCTTACTGGCCCAGTGGTTTTTCCTACTTTCTTCAGTTTAAGCTGGAATTTTGCTATAAGAAGCTGATGATCTGAGCCACAGTCAGCTCCAGGTCTTGTTTTTGCTGAGTGTATAGAGCTTCTCCATCTTTGGCTGCAGAGAATATAATCAATCTGATTTCGATGTTGCCCATCTGGTGATGTCCATGTGTAGAGTCGTCTCTTGTGTTGTTGGAAAAGAGTGTTTGTGATGACCAGCTTGTTCTCTTGACAGAACTCTATTAGCCTTTGCCCTGCTTCATTTTGATCTCCAAGGCCAAACTTGCCAGTTGTTCCTTTTATCTCTTGACTTCCTACTTTAGCATTCCAATCCCCTATAATGAGAAGAACATCCTTCTTTGGTGTCATTTCTATAAGGTGTTGTAAGTCTTCATAGAATTGATCAATTTCGGTTTCCAGCACTGGTAGTTGGTGCATAAACTTGGATTACTGTGATGTTAAAAGGACTGCCTTGGATTCGTATCGAGATCATTCTATCATTTTTGAAGTTGCATCCCAGTACAGCTTTCGCCACTCTTTTGTTGACTATGAGGGCCACTCCATTTCTTTTACGGGATTCCTGCCCACAGTAGTAGATATGATAGTCATCCGAACTGAATTCGCCCATTCCTGTCCATTTTAGTTCACTGATGCCTAGGATGTCAATGTTTATTCTTGCCATCTCATTTTTTACCACATCCAGCTTACCAAGGTTCATGGTTCTTACATTCCAGGTTCCTATGCAATACTTTTCTTTACAGCATTGGACTTTCCTTTCGCTTCCAGGCATATCCGCAACTGAGCGTCCTTTCAGCTTTGGCCCAGCCGCTTCATCAGCTCTGGATCTACTTGTACTTGTCCTCCGCTCTTCCCCAGTAGCAAGTTGGACGCCTTCCGACCTGAGGGGCTCATCTTCCAGCGTCATATCTTTTATATGCCTGTTGTCTTTGTCCATGGAGTTTTCTTGGCAGGGATACTGGAGCGGCTTGCCAGTTCCTTCTCCAGGTGGATCACGTTTGGTCCAAACTCTCCGCTATGACCTGTCCATCTTGACCTGTCCATAGCTTGCCTGAGTAATTCAAGCCCCTTCGCCACGACAAGGCAGTGATCCATGAAGGGGACATAGAGCTATACTATATTGCTAACCAAGTGCGCCACATAATCCTATACATTCAAGAAGATAAGGTGAAACAATGGGTACACTTGGAGAGAGACATCATCTAAAACACTCCCACCACAGCATACCCTTTCTTCTAAAACAAAGTTAAAGGGACCCCTGACCATCAGGTCCAGTTGTGTCCGACTCTGGGGTTGCGGCGCTCATCTCACGTTACTGGCCGAGGGAGCCAGCGTACAGCTTCTGGGTCATGCAGACAGCATGACTAAGCTGCTTCTGGCAAACCAGAGCAGCGCACAGAAACACAATTTACCTTCCTGCCAGAGCCGTCCCTATTTATCTACTTGCACTTCACTGACATGCTTTCGAACTGCTAGGTGGGCAGGAACTGGGACCGAGCAACGGGAGCTCACTCCGTCGTGGGGATTCGAACCGCCGACCTTCTGATCAGCAAGCCCTAGGCTCAGTGGTTTAAGCTAAGGTTGTAGTGAACAGGAGCCACAAGATCCAAAAGCAATTTCAAGAATTCTCACTTTTTCTTCTTTACCTGCCTTGGAGAGCTTACAATATAAACAAGTGTGCCTGTTTTCCTCTCCAACATCCTGGCTGTATTGAAGGAGCCAAAGATCGGGTTTAACTTTGATGTCAGTGAAGGCTGTGCTGAAATGGTGATGATCTAGTGCAGCTACAATTTCCCTAGCAGTCTTTGTGCTTCTCTTATGTTTAAAGAGAGTCTCTATGGCTAATAGGCAGTCATAAAAGGAGCTGCTGCCCCTTTATGAAGCCAATATCCATTTTAAAAGGCCAGGATATCATCAGGCTAAGTCTCTGGCAAGAATGTCATTGAAATAGGGAACTATCACAGGATCAATGTCTCCTGCCAGGAAAATAAACATTGTGATTTTGATTGGGCACTTATCTAGCAGCAGGGTACCATTATCCTCTGATCTTGCAGTATATTGACGTTAGCTGTTAACTAAGGACAGAGATAGTAAAATATCAGCTTTGTTTGGGATCTGCTTAACACAGTGTTTCCGGGACTTTTGATATCTGAGGACCGTTAGTGATGCTGCTTTATTCCTGAAGTGAAATTGGAGTCGCACTGTAATCATGCACCCAAAAGGACTTAGTTTTACAACATGAAAGAGTTGGGCTTGCCGATAAGAAGGTCGGTGGTTCGAATCCCCACAACAGAGTGAGCTCCCGTTGCTCTGTCCCAGCTCCTGCCAACTTAGCAGTTCAAAAGCTCACCAGTGCAAGTAGATAAACAGGTACCACTGTGGCAGGAAGGTAAACAGTATTTCCATGCGCTCTGGTTTCCGTCACGGTGTCCCGTTGCGCCAGAAGCAGTTTAGTCCTGCTGGCCACGTGACCCAGAAAGCTGTCTGTGGACAAACGCCTGCTCCCTCAGCCTGAAAGCGAGATGAACGCCACAACCCCATAGTCGCCTTTCACTGGACTTAACCATCCAGGGGTCCTTTACCTTTCACCTTTTACCTTATAAATGTTAGCATTGCAGGCCTCCATGTGAAGACAAAGGCACTGAGCAGGAGTCCTCCCAAAACACCTTATGGAATCAACCCTCCAGGAACTATGAGTCATGATAATACAGTGATCCCAAGATGATCCAGAACAATGCCGTAATTGGCGGTACTGAAAGCCCCTGAGAATGCTAATGGGTACAACAGGAACACACTGTCTCCTGACACAGCCCATCTGCACCAGGGCAACAAGGCAGGTTCAGTCCCCAAACTGGGTTGGAAACCAAACTGAAATGGGCCCATTTCATATGGAGCCATGCTTGTAAACCTAACCAAACATGAACAAAGCACAGGCCCCATTGGAATCTCATTTGATCGAGAGCTCTTCTGCAGCAATAGTTCATGATAGCTAGCCACATCTAATAAGCATAACAAGAGACTAATTTAGGACACCCTGAAGTAGCGTTCTCATTAATATTATGCTGAAAAGGCACTTTGGCCTGCAACTTCTTTTTTTAGCTGCAAATCCTGTTGCAGCTAAACCATAATAATCAGAGTTGTGCAGGTGGGATAAAATAAAGCATTGTTAATACAGCAGCATGCTGCCAATTTAAAGTATTTGGCTTACTTTAAATTGGCAGCACGCTGCTGTATTTGCGGTGCTTCATTTTATCCTACCTGCAAAACTCTGTTTATCGTTACTAGACAGGTATTCAGGAACCACACTGCTATTTGAGAATCCAGTTCACATTTGTATATGTGCGTGTGTGTTGTAATTTACGAGTTCCCATTAGAGATGGTAGAATGCCTCCCTTGTTGCACAGATTCAAAGAGCTGGAAGGGATCATCCAGCCCAACTCCTTGCAATGCACGAATACGCAGCTGTCATTTACAGGGATCAAACCACACTCAAATTCAATTTTAAATATGTCATTACTAGCCACCTAACTGCCAGATATGTGTCTGGAATCAGATATGTGTCCCTCTTGAGAAGGGCAAATTTGCTGCGTTATTTCATCCACAATCTAAAAATTCCACATTTTTTGGATAACAGTACTCTTCCGATGCGGGTGGCGCTGTGGGTTAAACCACAGAGCCTAGGGCTTGATGATCAGAAGGTCGGTGGTTCGAATCCCCGTGATGGGGTGAGCTCCTGTTGCTCAGTCCCAGCTCCTGCCCACCTAGCAGTTCGAAAGCAGATCAAAAGTGCAAGTGATCAATAGTACCGCTCCTGCGGAAAGGTAAACGGTGTTTCCATGTTTGTTCTGCTTCACCAGAAGTGGCTTTGTCATGCTGGCCACATGACCCGGAAGCTGTACACCAGCTCCCTCGGCCAGTAACGCGAGATAACGCCGCTACCCCAGAGTCGGACATGACTGGACCTAATGGTCAGGGTTCCTTTACCTTTACCTTTACTCTTATGAAACTGCTTAGCAACTACTCTACTCTGAACTTAAAAATGGAAAGCATAATGCTGGTGGTCAACAAAATAGGTTTAAAGACTCTCTCAAATTAAATCTTTTAAAATGTAGTATAAACACCAACAACTTGGAATCACTGGCCTGCAAGTCCTCCAACTGGAGAACAGCCTTTACCAAAGGTGTCATGGGCTTTGAAGACGCTTGAACTCAGGATGAAAGGGAGAAACGTGCTAAGAGGAAGGCATGCTTGGCAAACCCTCACCATGATTAACTCCCACCCGGAAACCAATGTCCCCACGATAGAAGGATGTGTGGATCCAGAATTGGCCTCCACAGTCACTTACGGACTCACTGTTAAAACCGTGTTTATGGAAGACAATCTTACTCGGCTACAAGTGATTGCCAAAGAGTAAGAAGAAACATTGTTGTTTTGGGTTTTTGCACTATCACTAATTGGGCAGCTGTTAACAAATTATGAATTAATGCTTACAGTACACCTAGTTCTTAACCATCAACTCACTGCTGATCAGTTTCCAAGTATCCTAGATGGGTCACTTTGAGATATTAAAAATTTCATTAGGGACACTGAAGATTCATGTGACATAGATCTCAGTCTGCAATCTCAAAGATGCCTATGTTGTGGTTTCAATGCTCTCTGAATTGCTGCAGCTGAACAGAGCTTACCAGTCCACATGCATATTTGCATAATCAACACACGGTTGCAGGTGGCGCAGTGGTCTAAACCACTGAGCCTCTTAGGCTTGCTGATTGGAAGGTCAGCAGTTCAGATCCCCATGACCGAGTGAGCCCCCATTGCTCTGTCCCAGCTCCTGCCAACCTAGCAGTTCAAAAGCACACCAGTGCAAGTAGATAAATAGGTACTGCCGTGGCGGGAAGGAAAATGGTATTTCCATGTGCTCTGGCTTCCGTCACGATGTCCCATTGCGCACATGACCCGCAAAGCTGTCTGTGGACAAACACCAGCTCCCTTGGCCTGAAAGTGAGATGAGCACCGCAACCCCATAATCGCCTTTGACTGGACTTAACTGTCCAGGGGTCCTTTATCTTTTTTTTTACCTTGCATGATCAGTGCTGCATTTGAATCAGTTGCAAGTGGGTAGAATTATTTGGCAGAATGACAGATTTTCCTGGATTGTACCCGTTGGGAATACAGAAGATGACCGTATGTTTGAATCATTCCCAAACAACAATCCCTTGCACTTGGAAAAGCACTTGTCAATGGCAAGACTAAACTGAACCTGTTTTCATTATATGGGATTTCTTTTGAAGGAGCAAGTTTCTGTGGGAAACCCAAATTGCTGTTTGCTCTGATTGTGTGCTAAAGAACAGTTTTCCCTGGGATAAGAGGAAGTGTATCATTTTTGTTATATGAATAGATGTCATCTGGATCTTTTTATTCCTTCATTTTTAACTTCTCTGTAAGGACTAGGGCTTCTTCTCTTGTCACCACAATTTTCCTCAGTTCCTTAGACATCCTTCCCAAGGAAGTTAGTGCATGCATAGGGATCTACCCAATATCAAATTTTCCCTATATTTCTAATTCATAAGTATCACACAGGGGTGGAGGGAATTCAAGAACACAATGAACTTGGGCTATTAGCAAAATATTTACAGACTTATTACATTTATAGACAGTTATTCATCACATTAACTTTCCACACTCCAGCACCGTTAAACCTCCAGCTCTAGCTATACATTATAATACCAACAAGTGAATTTAGATGACATTGAAATGCAGAAGCTGATAATGAAAACTGCAGCACAGCCTTCCTGGAGACATCTTAAAGATTTAGAATTGGGGATTACTAGCTCCTCCAATAAGCCACTCTTGTACCTTCCCTTCATCCCCCTTTCCAAGCTTGACCTGCTTGCTCTATCCAAGCTTTGCCCAAGGAAGCCCCTGCTGTTTTGCAGTTCCGATCAATAAAACTGCATCCTGGCAGGTAACTAGTACTGGATTCAGAAAGGACTTCAGAGCTACCCTGCAGAGATATGTTGCTATTGATCTGTCCTCCCCCATCCTGTTGTATCTGCTAGGTCACACGCAAGATACGCTGGTTATCACCCCTGCTCTTTCCCTGGCTCACCATATCCTGCCAAGTGAAAAAGAATATGCCAGGTTGCTACCCAGCAAAAAATGATAATAGTGCAGGTGCCTTTTGGGGATGCTGTACACATGACATCATCCCCATGTCTCACGCTATCCATCGATCTAAAGTGCATTCTGCTGGGGCAGTTTCTAATCTATTTTGTGCTAAGAATGCACTTTTTGAGCGCTTCCTGCATTCGTGTACACGGAGAGTGCTTGCCTAGGTCTCCTGCAATAGGGGCAGGCCTACTGTCAAGGGGCTGTCAGGAATGCAGGTTCATCCGTGGGTCAGGAAAAGGACTCGAGGCACAAATTGCAATCAGCTTTCATTCACCGAAGCAAAAATACAACAGGGTTCATCTAGGCTAATCTGCCCTAGTTGACATTGTTGCTGAAACTGGTGTCTGGCCCCTCCTTCCTTCTCTAGCCCTCTTCTTCTAGACTCCTCCCAAGCAGCCATAGACTGCTTGGCAGAGGGGATCCCCCTCTGGCCTGCTTCTCAGCAATGTGCAAGACTCTTTGTGATCTGGGTGTCAGTGGAGGAGGAGATCTAGCTGAAGGGGAGCTGTCCAGCTTTGGGGCAGCTGAAGCAGTGTCTGGATCCTCTCTGTCAGAGTCTGAGCTCACACTGCGACCCTCAGAACTCAGCCCTGCCCTGGAATGGCTTTCCTCTTCTGACCCCCTGTGTTCACTCAAACCTCTTGCTTCTATCACCTGCCAGCTTGTCCCTTCCACAGACTTCCAGCGTCCCACTTGCACTAGCCTTGCCTGGATCATGTGTCCTGACCCACTTCTCCCATCCCCATGACAGTCTTTTCCTATCCAAGGGGGGCAGAAAGCCCTCCAGAGTGGGAAATAATGGGTTTCTGGAAAGCAGGGAGTCGGCCAGGTTCCTTTCCCTGGTTTCCTTCCCAACACAGGAGCATTGGAAGTTGTGTTATTATACTGAGTCAGACCCTTGGTCCATCGACCTCACTGTTGTCTACACTGATTGGCAGCAGCTCAAAGCCAGTATCACAATTTCAGGTTGGAGATTAATTATTATATGCACCATTCAAAATTCCCATTGCACATTTTGCGCAAGCAGTTTCTGAGCTCTGGGACTAAGATTTTCGATTAAAACTGCAGAGCGGAAGGAAAGAGGACCTTTTCCTGCCTCCCCACTTCTAGCTGCTCTCTGAAGACTGGAGAAGAACCCTCTTAAGAATATTAGGGGGGTGGGGCAGGGGAAGGACTAGACCATGTGAAAAATGAACATAATATTTCAGCTGCAGTTCATTCATTTTCAGCTTTGTATTCTTGTTATAAAAAAGCGCGCCTGGACATTCTGTTGTTGTGCCTGTAACCTAGGCTTAAGGTGCCATTTAGCTCCTAGCTTTCATATCTCTGTTTCTAATACTGTATATGATCCTTGCAATAGGTGCATATTCTCCAACATTTCTGTGGTGAAAATGGGGATGAACTATTCAATAATAATAATAATAAGGCATTAAACACTAAGAAACTTCCCTATACAGGGCTGCCTTCAGATGTCATCTAAAGGCTGTCTGTTACTTATCTCCTTTTCTCATGGGTCGCAATAACTTCATACCCTCCAACATATCTCAGATGAAAATAGTGACATCCTACCACACCCTCCAACATTTCTCCAATGGAAACACACATGTCCTAAGGAAAAGCGGGACATTCCAGGGTCAAATTAGAAACTGGGATGGCTTCTGTAAATCTGGGACTGTCCCTGGAAAATAGGTGCCAGTTTAAAAATTTGGCTACCAGATGAAGGACCAGCTGGAGATTGTGAACAAAGAAGGAAGGAAGGAAGACTGATAAACAGCTACCTAAGACAGGAAGAGGAAAATTAACATTATCTAGTCCATTATGGACTAGTCCCATGGACTGCAAAAAAATCTAACTTATCCATCCTTAAAGAAATCAGCCCTGAGTGCTCACTGGAAGGGCAGATCCTGAAGTTGAGGCTCCAGTACTTTGGCCACCTCATGAGAAGAAGACTCCCTGGAAAAGACCCTGATGTTGGGAAAGATGGAGGGCACAAGGAGAAGGGGACGATAGAGGATGATGGTTGAACAGTGTTCTCGAAGTGACTAGCATGAGTTTGGCCAAACTGCGGGAGGCAGTGGAGGATAGGGGTGCCTGGTGTGCTCTGGTCCATGGGGTCACGAAGAGTCAGACACGACTGAATGACTGAACAACACAGCCCATTATGATGAGATAAGTGCATTGTTAGGGGCTAGCCTTTGAATTAGATTAACTTTTTAAAAAAAAGCATGTTGGAGACAAAAAGGCATTATTAACATCATTTGCGATGGGAAACTTTGTTCCTTCTCTGAAATGTGTTTTGGGGCCTATCATTTATAGTCTTTCTTTCATCAGGAATCTTTTCATGGCGCCCATTATTGGATCCAACTGCAGACACACAGTGCTTGTTATGCTAATTTAGATATAATAAAAAATATACCTTAGTTCTACAAAGTAATATTATGTACCTTCCGAAATCCTGTTGAAACTGTTAAAGCACATAACAAAAGATCATGCTGTTAATGTTGCTCTACTTTCATGTTGCTATTTTGGTTTTCTTTTCTTGAGATATTTTTTCATGTCACCAGTAATAAATGGGACCTGTCCTTCCCTTCCCCTGGGGACGAGAGTTTTATGCACTTTGCTGCGATTGTGGAAATGCAGGCAAAGGAAGAGATGGAGGAGAGCCTTGCATTGGGACCAGCCCATTCGAAACTTTACCACTGTGTTAGCTGGAAAAGTAGGAAGATAACAATTATTTGTGATATACTCTGAAGCCATTCTTCTATTTTATTTTTTGTCAGGTCCTCTGGGAAATTTTCTTCGCTGCTATATATATATGCATCCGAAAGCCGCAGTGGGCAAGGTTTAAGATACTTGGCAAATCTTCAAAGGTTATTGCTTTTATTCTGACACCCTGTGTCTTATTTGAAGATGATAAACAGACACTTCTGAATGTGCTTGCCTGCAGTAGACCAGGAGTCCATCCATTACATAGGGATGATCACTGGAAGCACCAGAGATTGTCTAAGACACTTTGGTGCCTGAGGCACAAAATTCAACGAGTGCCTTTCCCGTGGTGCTAAAAATATAAACTACAAAACTGATATGGCCAGTCTTCTTTAGTTGCATCCCAAAAATCTGCTATGAAAGGTGGGTCACCAAACCTTACCTAATGAAAATGCCTGTCCTGCAAGAGACCAAAACTCTACTGTTACGGTACCAGTCTGGCTCAGAGGCCAAGGCATGCTGTAAAAGGCTGGGGAAGAATCAACTTTACGTGGAGAACAACCAGAAGTAGACAACAGCAACGAGCAGAGAACAGAAAGAAGAAGAAGAAGAAGAAGAGGAGGAGGAGGAGGAGGAGGAGGAGGAGGAGGAGTTTGGATTTGATATCCCGCTTTATCACTACCCTAAGGAGTCTCAAAGCAGCTGACATTCTCGTTTCCCTTCCCTTCCTCCTCCACAACAAACACTCTGTGAGGTGAGTGAGGTTGAGAGACTTCAAAGGATTGTGACTAGCCCAAGGTCACCCAGCAGCTGCATGTGGAGGAGGGGAGACGCGAAGCCGGTTCACCAGATTACGAGACTACTGCTCTTAACCACTACGCCACACTGGCACACCATAAACAGGTATGGGCAGCTGAACGGGGATGCAGGTGGCGCTGTGGTCTAAACCATTGAGCATCTTGGGCTTGCCAATCAGAAGGTCGGCAGTTTGAATCCCCGCGACGGAGTGAGCTCCCTTTGCTCTGTCCCAGCTCCTGCCAACCTAGCTGGGACAGCACGCCACTGCAAGTAGATAAATAGGTACCACTGTGGCAGGAAGGTAAATGGCGTTTCCGTGCACTCTGGTTTCCATCACGGTGTTCCGTTGTGCCAGAAGCGGGTTAGTCATGCTAGCCACATGACCCGGAAAGCTGTCTGGGGACAAACACCGGCTCCCTCCGCCTGAAAGCAAGATGGGCACTGCAACCCCATAGTCGCCTTTGACTGGACTTAACCATCCAGGGGTCCTTTACCTTTTACCTTTTACCTTAGTGCAAGATATTCTGAAGCCTTAAGCGGCTGTACCTTCCAACCTGCAGGGAGTCCTCAAAGTGCCACAGCAGAGAATGCCACTCTTGCCTAGTCTGAGACAGCCCTGGCATCTGCTGGAATACTGGAAGGAATCCAACACTGCTTTATTGCTGCCTCGAGTGACTGCTTACACTGCTTGAGCTGTCAGGCTGGCCTGGGATGCAGGAACAGGTAGCGATGTAGTCTTTGAACAGCTGCAGAAAATAAGGAAGGGAAACGGGGAACTAAGCCTGAAAAAAACCCCAAATTTTCAGTGCTCAGCATGCCTTTTTAAAAAGAGCCTGCACACCTCTCTCTGCAATCCAGTTGTCCCCCCCCCACACACCACACACACACACTTCTTGAGGATATTTTCATGATACAAAAACAGTATGTACAAAAAGGCTGCACTCTGACACATCCTAGGCTACACCACGCATGTAAGTTTACAAGCCTTATGAGCTCACGAAAACAAAAAACAACCCGGTTTTGGACAAATAAACCCACACGCAACATTCACAAGCTTTGCTTCACACAAGGAGCCAACGAGGGAGTTTTGACAAATGCCACATTATATGATATGGAAGGTTTTGTCTGACACTAACCTTTACACAGCTGTATTCCAAAAGAAACAAAATGTTTTCAAACATCCCTCTTTTGTGCAAAGCATTTATTGCCATCATAGCACTACAGTAACCCCCAGAATGTCTTTATTATCTTGGGGTAGGGAGCTATAAAACTGCTAGTTTTCTGAAATCAATTTGTGCTCAAGCCTTCTGCACCTAGAAATCTCCGCCATGCTTGCTGCTACAGCCAATACAAAGCTTCCTTTTCTGTACAAGATGCAACAAAATGTAGCTTTTTTATTTCTCAATTATGGACTTCAGAAAGGCAAAGCTCAGAGAACTGTCGCTAGGGAAATGTTTTTGACAACGAAGCCCTGGGAAGGATCCGTTATTAATCTCTGAAGTATTTGGAAGTGCATTGTGCATGCCAATAATGAGACTGGACCTTTGCCAAACGGTTTCACAGAGGAAGAATGTCTCCCCCACCTCTTACGTTCAATTTCTTAATATCTTTTTTTAAAAAAAAATTACCGTGGTTGTATCTCATCTAGAAAGAGAGTAGGAAGTTGTACCATGAGTCTCCTGCCCCCTAGATCTAAAACGAGACATTAAGAAGAAATTCTAACATTGCAGAATACTGCATCTGTTTGAATAGCAAAACACCTGCAGCAGCCAACAAGAGAGAAAGCAAGATTTCCTTATCCCCTCTGGCAAAAAAAAACAGGAAGAGGAATGTGCTGCCCTGAGGTTGACAGCATGACAGTGGCTGTCTCCTTGTCTAGAGCAAGCAGGTGAGCAGAATGGGAATTTCTTAGCCTGACAGCAAGCAGGGTTTGGGAACGGTGGATCCCATAGCTTCTGAGAAACTTCCTTCCACATGAGTGAATAGAACTCGTAGGGGGAAAAGACTTCTATTCCATTTTCAAGTTATCAGAGGAAACAGTATATTTCATAACATAGTGGGGGAGACTTAAGTCTCTTGTGTTACTATGTGCTACCCAGAAAATCAAGATATGCATAATAATCTGAAGCCCCCTGCTTTGTACCTTGTGACACTTAGAAGACCCTGCAGATGCAGCCTAATCCTGTCAGGAGAAAGCAACTTCATGCATAGTGAGGCCTGGAGCTGTCCAGTGTCTCATAAGGACTCAAAAAGGTATATGTGGTGGTACCTTGGTTCTCAAACTTAATCCATTCCGGAAGTCCGTTCCAAAACCAAAGTGTCCCATAGAAAGTAATGCAAAAATGGATTAATCCGTTTCACACTTTTAAAACAACCCCTAAAACAGCAATTCAACATGAATTTTACTATCTAACAAGACCATTGATCCATAAATGAAAGCATAAAACCATGTACTGCAGCCACACAATCAATCAATCGGTAGCTGAACAGAGTTCCGCACAAGTCCAAAAAAAGAGCACAAAAAACGTAAATAAATAGCAAAAACAGACAGACCTCAGCGTAACACTCAAAACTGAAGTGTGGCACTCAAATCAGAAAGTGTAACACTCAAAACGGAGCACATTGGCTTCTGAAAAAGTTCACAAACTGGAACCACCTTACTTCCAGGTTTGCAGTGGTTTGGGTCCAAGTGGTTGAGTACCAAGGTGTTTGAGAACCAAGGTACCACTGATAGCAAACTGACCATGAGCAGGTGGTGGGACAGGCTGCGCCAGCCTCGTTCCCAATTTTCTCCTCACTTTCTACTGACATCCATGCAAATTTGAGCTTCTGATATTAGTTGCTGTGTGGAATGTGAGGAATAAAGGCAAGTTGTTTAAAAGGTATTTTTTATTTGAAAGATGAAATCCACAAAACATAATCTTGGCTTTAGACATTTACTTATTTGTTTCTTTAAAAGTATATACGACCTTCCTTGTAATCATCTTCATCATCATCAACTCAAAGTGGTTTGCAAAAAAAAATTTAGTTAGCTGGCCTCTGCATATTCCTGAGAAGAGAAGGATGGGTCCTGGGTGTTGAGCTCGTTTTTAGCAGGACAGTGGTGTAGGGTGGGTTGACAGTGGTCCGGGGCCACACAGAAGGAGGGAAATGGACAGCAATGAGTATTCAACTCATGAGCATTCAACTGCCTAATGGTGTCTGCGCTACCCAGCAAATCACAGCCACAGATATAAAATGAGTCATTCCATTGTCTGGAAAGGTTATTTCCTGATTCGCACAGCAGTATTGAGGCAGCACCAGGTGTTGAAATTTTGCACCCCTAACAATTTTGCACCCGGGGCAGCTGCCCCATGCCCCCCCCCATGCTACACTACTGGATCAGGAGGACAAGATGAGCAGTGAATGGAGGCTTGTGTTTTTTTTAATATAGCCACCTTCTTTTTAATCCTGCCTGCTGTTGCCTACCCACTGCCAGTAACTGAACTAAAAATAAAAAATAAAAGCTCAGTTGTAAGCACCTTGTTGACACAGGTATAATGAGCAGTTTAGAAGAATTTATTTAAGAAGTTGTGCACACATTTCATTTTCATATCAAACACAGTCTTCTTTAAAAGTCATCTGAAAGATTTCGCATTGTCTCCTGCACACAGTAAGCTCCTCAACAGCTTGAGAAGTTCTTAACTTCCTGATGCTTGTAAAAGAAAGTCACCCATTACAAAAACTAAGATGCATTGCAAAAAACTTTCCTAATGGGTTGCCAGACTCCTATTTTACCTTGTTACAGTTTGTCCTGTACAATGAGAAACCTGGTTAAACTTCGAACTCGGAAAGAGCAACAGCCAGCTATAAAGTGAGGAAGTGAAGCTGTCAGGAGAGCAATGCTGGAAAGTTTTCACTGTGTGGCAGGTTTTATGAACGCTGCTATTCCAGCAAGGGAGGAGGGAAATCACTTGTTCTAATACATAACTGGAGACTCACCAAGCCAAATATAGCTTGCTACCCATGTATATCAGCCCTGCAAGGGACTGCTAAACCTCCTGTTTTTACTACTTGCTTCGTACGGCAAAAGGAGGCAGCCTTGCTGGGCACTTGGCAGGCAGCAAGACATGGACAGAGGGCTGTGTTTGTTTTTGTGGGTCCCAAGATGTGCCAGTTGTTCTTGTAGCAGTTTTCATAATTGGCACCAGAAATGCATATTGCAAAGATGAGCCTTTTAACCAAAAAGGAGGAGGTACTTCAATTAGTTATGGAAATGTTAATGACCACCGTTTTTAATTTTTAGAAAGAAAGAAAGAAAGAAAAGAAAGAAAGAAAGAAGAAAGAAAAGAAAGAAAAGAAAAGAAAGAAAGAAAGAAAATGCCCCCAAAACTTTGGAGCATAAGAAATACCCCCGGAATTTCTAGGCTTCATTGCTGCCTTTAGCCTACTTCAGTTTGCCAGGAGAGCATTTCAGAACAGCCATTGGTTAACTCCTGTGGCCCCAATCACACAGAGGATGAGGCTGTAGAAGGATGTAGAAGAATTCAGTAATCTGACCTAATTTGCCCCTCTGAGTGTAATACATGGATCATAAAATAATAATAATAATAATAATAATAATAATAATAATAATAATAATAATAATAAACAGTGAAGCTGCACCATAGGTCCTCCACACCTGCCCGCTCCCTGTCCTCCAAAACAGTACTTGTCTTGTCAGGATCAATAAGCAGTTATCCTGCGGACTGCACGCTTCTCTGAATTTTGCAATACACTTTTCAGCTCAAAAATTGTGTACAAAAATGCATATTTTAAGAGAAATGTGTACAACTTAAATGCATTTGTGTGTGTATGTTTTACAAAGTGACAGAAAATGGGACAGAATAGGCTTTTAACGGAACATGTGTGAAACTGACATGGACCAGAAACAAACAGATTTTGTTTTTTTTCCATTCTTACCTCTAGTACAGTTTATTTTAAACAGGGAAGCCCAGTGACCATTTTGCAATTATCACAGCAAGTAAGAGGAAACAAAAACAGCACACTCTTCTCCTTTCAAGAGAGTTATGTTTTGTTCTTCATAATTCGGTTCTTGACAATTCAAAATAAACAGCATTCAGATTCAATGTATCTATTTGCTCTTTGAGCACCAAGGAAGATAACCGATTAGCTAAGGGTGGGGTTTATTGTAGCAATGCATTTTGCTGCAGATTGTTCTCCAGAAAAGTATTTTCAAAATGCAAGGGAAGCTGTCAAGTCCTCAACAAAAGTCACTTTCTCTCTAACAATATTGTCACAAAATTAATTAACTCAAATGTCATTCTCTTGTCGAAGCAGGTACTCTACAGAAGAGTCCTCAATAGTTGCTGTGTGTTTTGGTTTTTTAAAAGTGCTCTAAAGGGAAGCAATTATTTTTTCCCCAGCAAATTACTTTCACAGTAGAATGGAACGAAATAAAGATTCCCAAACGTCTGGTTGTGAACTTATGAAAGCAAGAGCCCTTGTCGTTTGCAGTGAGCCTTTTTCCATGTTCGTTTTTGCAAGTTCTCTGTCTCTCTAAATATAGGATGGCTTTGGAATGGTATTAAAGGCTTAAAATAGAGCAGAAATATATCCTTTTAAAGCAAAAGCTGGTGAAAGCTCTGGACTCCCAACAGGACATTCAGTGGTGATGAGAGGTAGAGGGTGAAATCCACAGCGCAGTTTAACAAACAACTTACAGTAGTGTTTTCTTTTGCGTGTGTCTCAGGCTGGGGCTCTGCCTAAAAACCCAATCACTTTTAACCAGTGCTCTTTTTTTCCTTTAAAAAAATGTTTAGGGGTACTCTCAAGAAAATCACCATTTTATAGTTCAAATCAGGAAAAAATAAGTACAGTAAATGGACAAAAGTACAAAAAACATGCATTACACCGGGAAAGGAAAGGAAGCCGCTATCGGAGGTGGTAACAACGAAACTGACCAATCACCATGCTAGATTCCAACTCCTACTTCACACATTAAATGCCCGCTTCCGTCTGAGACTCGGGAAACACTATGACAGGAAATGAGGTCGGCATCGGGGGTAGCAATGGAACTGACAATTCACCGTGCTAAAGATGAAACTATTTATTTTTTAAAAATTAGTTTATTCTCCCGTTAGATTCACAAAATGTTTAGGGGTATGCATACCTCTGCATACCCCCAGAAACAGCACTGCTTTTAACCAATCAGTTTCCTTTGAAAATCCTGGGGTGTTTTCTCCAGGCTGGAACCGAAAAATGTGATCTAGGTTTTTTCTTCATACAAAATTTCATGGCAGCTTTAATGCATGCATATGCAACTATTGTGTTCTTCCTTAAAACTGGAGCACATGTTACTCTTGCCAAGGAGAGGTCACCAACAACTCCCCCAGGGTGAGTTCTCAAACTCTCCACTGTAAGTTTCAAATGCTCATCCTATGAAGTTCTCCTACCAACACACAAGGATCCAGTAAATCTCATTAATGCTGAAAGATATGTGCTCGCCGTCTTCCTACACAATTGAAAAACTGATGTGCAAGTTCCAAGACAAGTTTGAAACAAGACCATGAGACAAAATAAACGCTTCCCATGTTACAGACTTGAACCAGGATCTGACCGTTTCAAAAACATGCTGTACGAAAACTACCCCCAAAAGAGTGAGCAGTATTTGAGCTATGAGTAACAGAAGTAATTACCCAAGCACATTCTTCCCAGTTCTTGCGAGATACGCCTGATCTCCTGCACAATGTACTTCCTTTTGGTACCATCGACCATGGTCCAAGAAACCAAGCCTTTCCCAGTGAGGCACAAGTAAACCCAAGGGTGTGGGGAGCGGATGTGCACCGATGCCCCCAAACCCTTCCCCAAGTAAATAACTTCACACTGACTTGTAATTTTGGTTTAAGTTAATGGGCAAAATTTAGGCCACAACTTTATTGATTACAGTAAAGTGAATGATATTGGCTTAGTGAGTGATATTGGCAACAGACTATAACTGACTCCTGCCTCTCTGGCTGGTAGTCTGAAAGGGTAAACGAGGGAGCAACATCTATGAAAATCAACCAAAGCTCACTCCAGGGTTCCTGTAGTCCTAGCATGGCTCTAACCCCTCAAGCGGACTTCGGACGAGATCCAGGACCCCCAGATTCCTTTACCGGAATACCCTTATTCATGGAGGGGCAGGTGATGGCCGCACCTCACCTCCCACACACTTAAGCCAATGCCTAACCGCTTAACCTTACAAAGTTGTGACGATTGCTAAGGGGGTAGGTGAAAACCAAGTGGCCAGTGCCTATTTGACAAATGGAAAAATTCCTACCCGGCCCCTGTTCCAAAACAGGCAACCAACCAATATCCAAAGCAAGGCCAAAGCAGCAACACCTACAAATAGGGACCGGAGGGCGGGTGTTTGGCAGCGCGAAGCAAGTGCCTCAGCCATGTTGCGCTGCCACTTTTATAGGCCCCCACCAATCATGCCACCTGCACTGATTTGGCTCAAAAGGCCTGGTGTGATTGTAGGGCCGTACAGACAAGGCCTGGGCCATGCCCAGCACCTCCAACCTGGCGGGGGTTGTCTCAGGGGCCCATGTGAAACCAGGACCCTCGTTAAAGAGGATCCCATTTGCTAGCTGGCTCCCAAGAAACTGAGAGGCTTCTTAAAGGATTAAATTGCTCCCAGATGAAGGGGTGTGGTGAAGTAGCAGAAAGACCTGCAGAAAGAGACCTCCCTGTGCCCCTCCCCTGTGGCAAGAATTCATTGCTCACTCATTTCCATGATCCATAATCTACTCTATCTGGTTGAGCAACAGAGAGCAAAGGGGAAGGACAGCTTCTTAAGAAAACCATGGGCCTTAGGCAGCTGCCTGGCCTCAACAGTTATTATTAATTGTTGTTGTTGTTGTTGTTGTTGTTGTTGTTGTTGCTGTTGCTGTTGCTGTTGCTGTTGTTATTTGTACCCGGCCGATCTGGCTGGATTTCCCCAGCCACTCTGGCTGAAACAAGACTGCTGGAGGGGAACTGTTTTAAGTTTCTAAAAGCATGCATTTCTAAAAGTATGAATCTCAGCTATATTTTCAGAAGTGAAAAAAACGAATGAACCTTAACTGTGCATTAGTATGGCTGCAGAAATCCTAGAAGGGACACACAAAAAAACCTCCCCTGAATTCTGTACCCTCCGCTTTTTTAGATCATATAGAGAAGTATTATGACAATCATTTGCTTTAGCTTCTCTGGTCTTAATCCAGCATGGGTATATTAAAATAATGTCATATAATTTTCCTCATGAAACTATCATTTCACTGTTACCTGGAGGGATTCTGTAAGACATGCTATAGTACTATATATGTAAATATTCTCTATGCCAAATGTTCCATGAGAATGGAGACTTAATGATGTTTATATAACAGCAGCACTGCTGGAAAGAACATTTCCATTATAATCTACCCCTCCATTACCCAGGGCATTAACTCTTCTGTTAAACACACACCTCTTACTATAGGCTGATATTTTGCTATTTTAGATCTCCCTACAAGATATGTGCTTCATTAGAACAATGTGTATGGTCCAGCCAAAGCTAAGGACATTTAAGTACAGTACCATTTATTTCAGAGGGAAAATTTAGCGTGTTCATAACACTATTAATACACAGCATTATTCAGCACAGTAGGACCCACTGAATCGTGCAATTGTTGTAGGCAATCTTTGCCCTGCTCACATGCACCATCTGTGGTGTGTGTGTGTGTGTGTGTGTGCGTGCAAGAGAGACAGACAGATGGACAGACAGACCAGGGTCTTTCCTTCCAATTACCATCCTATGCCTTATGTGTAGCAATTAGGTAGGAAGGACCCACACACAATCAATAGCACATGCATGCACACACTCACAATTGTATTATTCCCATATACACTGAAGCTGCACGAGAGCCCACTACAAGGAAGCAGATCCCATAGGACAATAGACACATGTGAAGTATCCTTTGCATTCTCTTATTAATAACAATAATATTTTATTATTTATACCCCACCTGTCTGGCTGGGTTTCCCCAGCCACTCTGGGCGGCTCCCAACAGAATATTAAAACACAATTAAACATTTAAAACTTCCCTAAACGGGGCTGCCTTCAGATGTCTTCTAAAAGTCAGATACCTGTTTATTTCCTTGACATCTGATGGGAGGGCATTCCACAGAGCGGGCTCCGCTACCGAGAAGGCCCTGTGCCTGGTTCCCTGTAATCTCACTTCTCGCAGTGAGGGAACTGCCAGAAGGCCCTTGGAGCTGGACCTCAGTGTCCAGGCAGAACGATGGGGGTGGAGATGCTCCTTCAGGTATACTGATATATTAGAACATTAAAAGAACCTCGCTGGATCGAATGAGCCCAAGAAACCTGCAAGCAGCACATGAAGACAACAGCCCTCTCCTACAGGGTACTCTCAACAACTGACATTCAGAGGCATCATAACTAATAACTGCTGATAGACTTATTCTCCATAAATTTGTCTGGTCCCCTTTCAAAGTCATCTAAAAAAATTAGTGACCATCTGTTCCCCCCCCCCCAAAAAAAAACCACAGAAAAATGAGGTGCATGAGTACAAAAAAGTAATTCAGAACAATGACTTTTCCCGGAGCAAAGAGAATTTAAAACAACTGAATTTCAAAACAGGTAAGTTTCATGCAAACTTTGAAATCACTTTGCTCTAGCAGCACTTCATCACAAAATGAACATGGTTTTCTTCGTGTTCGCTTTGACTAGATGTCATCGGTTTTGATGACAGCTGTCAGCAAGAGGGTGGGCACGAAATCTACTGCATTTTTAAAATTTGCTACAGTTTTAGGACAGCTGGGATGCAACAGAGCATGGGCCCCTGTGTGAGAAATCATTATTATTTTTTATTCAATTTATATACCACCTTTATATAACATGCCTGTCCGCCTCTCCATTTCTTCTCACAATAACGGTGAAGTCAAGAAATGGTGACTGGCCCAAGGACACCCAGTGAGCTTCATGGGGATTCAAACCCTGGTTTGCCAGGTCATAGTCCAACACTCTTTTATGGTGCTCAAAGTCCCAAGACTCTAAGGACTAAGGATATGGACTTAGACTACACTTAACAGATGCATAGGTTTGTTTTAGAATTCCTTCCTTCCATACAACTAAAGGTGAAACTCGAAAAATTAGAATATCATGGAAAGTCCATTTATGTAAGCAATTGTTTTCATTAGCTACTGGAGTTTAATATATGAGATAGACTCATGACATGCAAAGCGAGATATGTCAAGCCTTTGCTTGTTATAATTGTGATGATTATGGCGTGCAGCTGATGAAAACCCCAAAGTTGAGATTGTGAATTTGGGGTTCTCAACAGCTGTACGGCATAATCATCACAATTATAACAAATAAAGGCTTGACATATCTCACTTTGCATGTCATGAGTCTATCTCATATATTTGTTTCACCTTTTAAGTTGAATTACTGAAAGAAATGAACCTTTCCACGATATTCTAATTTTTCGAGTTTCATCTGTACATTCAGGCTACTGTTCTTCCTTTTCAGAATTCCCCATCCTTTGCCTGTCTGCTGCCAATTCTGGGGCAGAGTGGTCTGGGCTTAGCCCAGAGTTTTCTGAAATACTAGTTTGGACCAAGGAATGGGTTTGTCATGAGCATTACAATAACCTCCTTCCTTATATATTGGAACCTTGGCTTTGCTGCTGCCATTGTGAAAGACCCCTGCTTTCAGCCACTGGCATCCTGGGACCATAATTGTCATTGCCAGAGCATCAAAGAAACCAGTTTTCAATGTACCGGCTCTGCAGCACACCAATAACACCAAGATAAAGGTAAAGGGACCCCTGACCATCAGGTCCAGTAGTGTCCGACTCTGGGGTTGCGACGCTCATCTCATGTTACTGGCGTACAGCTTCTGGGTCATGTGGCCAGCATGACTAAGCCACTTCTGGTGAACCAGAGCAGCACACGGAAACGCCGTTTACCTTCCCGCCGGAGCGGTACCTATTTATCTACTTGCACTTTGATGTGCTTTCGAACTGCTAGGTGGTCAGGAGCTGGGACCGAGCAACAGGAGCTCACCCCGTCTTGGGGATTCGAACCGCCAACCTTCTGATCAGCAAGCCCTAGGCTCTGTGGTTTAACCCACAGCGCCACCCACGTCCCATAACACCAAGATGGCAGAGCCATAATGAGCAGAAAAATCACATACAATACTCTCCAACACTTCTCTGATGGAAATAGGGACATCCTGTTCCATTATTATTATTATTATTATTATTATTATTATTATTATTCACTGCCCATCTGATTGGATTGCCCCAGCCACTCTGGGTGGCTTCCAACATAAATAAAAGCATAATAAAACATTAAACATAAAAACCCTTCCCTATACAGGGCTGCCTTCAGATGTCTTTTAAAGGCCATCTAGTTACCTTTCTCCTTGGTTGGCTCAGGAGTTGCATTACTCAATACCCTCCAACATTTCTCCAATGAAAATAGGGATGTCCTAAGGAAAAGCAGGACATTCTGGGATCAAATTAGAAACCAAGATGGCTTCTGCAAATCTGGGACGGTTCCTGGAAAATAGGGACACTTGGAGGGTCTGAAATTACATAGTTCCTTTTCCAATGTCAACCATCCCTTAGCCATGAAAACAGTGTCATGGGAAATAACTGCATTTTTGCCCCCCACCCCTGAAGCTGTGTTGGGCTCCATATACAGCAATGTCAAGCAGGGTTGTGTCTGTGAATATTTGCACAATGAAGGTATTTATCAATAATATTTTTCCCCCATCAAAATTGCCAGTTTCTCTGGGGAAAAAAAGTTTTGAGTATATTCTGTGCTGCTCTGTGCATAATCAAATCAGGGACTATTCCATTTTTGCAGTCAGCAGACAAACTATAATTCACAGAGCCAACCATAATACCAAACTATATAAATTTTTACCTTATCCAAACATCCACTAATCTAGGTCTTCCTTTATTCCAGACATGGTTTATGCTCACACGCTATATTTTCTCTGCATTTTATTGTTCCGTCTATTTAAAAAACCCCTCTATTGCAAATGATCTTGAAGCCACTTGTAAATCCTGTTGACTTCAATGAGATTTACAAGTTTGCAGGTCGTTGGAGTGCTGCTCCTTTTATGACCACCGAGGAATCCAGATATATGAGAGAGGTGTTTTTCCTACAAGTGGGCAGGAACAGAGATATCCAGAAAAGATGATAACTCAGAGAGGAAGCTCACAAAAATATATATGAAAATGTAGTGTCAGAACGCTCTGATCATCATGAAATGCAAACTGAAAAATAGTTAACAAATAAGACTCGTGCGCCATTGAGGAGCAAGGGAGGCGTTTATTGAAGGAACTCAAAAACATGCTACAAAGGGCATGTTTAAATGAAAGAGAAACAAAAATGAAGACTCAACCTTTCCCTTTTTTTGCAGGAAATTCCCTTATTATAGCAGTGGGAAATAGCAGGGAGGATTGACAGCTATGCATGAAGTCTTACTCACATTCTATAATCCGTAGAGAGTATCTCCCTTTGTCATTTAAGGTAAAGGACTGACCTACAAAATAAGAACCATAGCTGTCAACTTTCCCCATTTTTTAAGGGAAATTCCCTTATTCCGAATAGGATTCCTCGCAAGAAAAGGGAAAAGTTGACAGCTATGATAGGAACCCCCTGAGTTATACTCCTATTATCGGTCACATATTATGCACTACAATCAAATGTTTAATAAACCCTCTGGGAGGTGAGGTTAATCCCAGGCTGATGTCAAAAACAGTGGGATTACGAGGTACCTGTGAATCTTAAACACACAATGGGCAGACTGCATAGTTCAGGGGCTATGAACCTGGTATGAAAAAAGGATGTTTGCTTGCTTGTTTGTTTGTTTTAATTTGACCTGTAAGGTAAAGGTAAAGGACCCCTGGATGGTTAAATCCAGTCAAAGGCAACTATGGGGTTGCAGCGCTCATCTCGCTTTCAGGCCTAGGGAGCCGGCGTTGTCCACAGACAGCTTTCCGGGTCATGTGGCCAGCAGGACTAAACCGCTTCTGGTGCAACGGAACACCGTGATGGAAACCAGAGCACACAGAAATGCCGTTTACCTTCCTGCCACAGTGGTACCTATTTATCTACTTGCACTTTGACGTGCTTTCAAACTGCTAGGTTGGCAGGAAGAATTGATGCTTTTGAATTATGGTGCTGGAGGAGACTCTCCAGAGTCCCATGGACTGCAAAAAGATCAAACATATCCATCCTTAAAGAAATCAGCCTTGAGTGCTCACTGGAAGGACAGATCCTGAAGTTGAGGCTCCAATACTTTGGCCACCTCATGAGAAGAGAAGACTCCCTGGAAAAGACCCTGGTGTTGGGAAAGATGGAGGGCACAAGGAGAAGGGGACGACAGAGGATGAGATGGCTGGACAGTGTTCTCGAAGCGACTGGCATGAGTTTGGCCAAACTCCGGGAGGCAGTGGAGGATAGGGGTGCCTGGCGTGCTCTGGTCCATGGGGTCACGAAGAGTTGGACACGAATGAATGACTGAACAACAACAAAGTTTGGCAGGAGCTGGGGCAAAGCAATGGGAGCTCACCCTGCCGTGGGGATTTGAACTGCCAACCTTCCGATCAGCAAGCCCAAAAGGCTCAGTGGTTTAGACCACAGTGCCACGCACGTCCCTTTTGGAGTGGAGCACAGCCAGGTTGGGTCCTCTGCCAAGGGAGATGGTGGCACCGGATCTCAAATCACTGCTCCCTATCTTAATAGCTCTGGCTCATGACAACTGGCCTCTGGCATAGCCTTGGCACAGTAAAAGTGGAAAGTAACTATGAAAGAATGAGACTAACCCCCCAGCCCACCTTTTATCAGCTCAGAATGCAGCAGGAATGCCAAGCTTGAGGAGCTATTGAATGAGGAGAGGCCTTTCATTGTCTAACTTCAGAATACCATGAGAACAGCAGTTACTGTCTTCAATGACATTAATCAGCACAGCTCCTGAGCAGAGATAGGAAATTAGGGCAGGCAGAACTCATTTACTTGCAGAGAAGTTTTTAAATCCTTACAATAAACATAGTTATTAATTGTAGAGACTAAGTAGGGGGAAAATTGCACAGCAGTCTAGGGGATTTGGATTAGATTGCTAGACTGCAAAGAATCCTCGCATAAATGCCACCTTCCTTCCAGCTTGTTACCAAAACCGTGTACAATTACTTTTATTTTTATTTTTTATTTTATTTTTTTGCATACAAAACAAAGCGTCTAATTTATTATCTCAGCGGTGCTAATGTTGAAAGAACAACTGAAACTGGATCAGAAGCTGTCAAGAACAACCAAAAACAGAACGATGAATTTTTGTTTGTTTCTGCTGCAAAGGAAAGAGAAAAAAACACAGGTGAGGGGTCCTGAATTTTGCCAGTGGCTCCGTGTCTCAAACCAGGAACTTCATGGTCTGAGGAATGAATTTGATGTGAAGTTATGCCATGGCTTAAACTGGCCAGTTTTATTTTAAAATAAAAACAGGTGTTTTGGTCTATTTGGAATGTGTGACCTGGGCACCTGCCACTAAATATCTGGGATGGGGTGTGGGTGGGAGAGAGAGAGAGAGAGAGAGAGAGAGAGAGAGAGAGAGAGAGAGAGAGAGCTGTATATCAACCTCTTGGGCAGTTTGGCAGCAGATTTAAGAAAACTCCTCCCTCTCACTCCCCACATTGCCAACTGATCTGCTTAATGACAGAAGAACACTTACTGAAGCCAATTTTGCTTGCATGTCCACGCAGCCTAATAAAGCAATGGAAAGGCACACCTGCAGAAAGTCTTCCCATCCTATCCTGTTGTTTGGACTAAGGAACAAGTGAAAGAATTAAAAGGTTTTTGTTGGGGAAGTTACCAAGAAGCGATCACTTCCCCACGGATTAACATTTCCTGACTTTGCTCTTCGCACAAAGGTTACAACTATTTATGTTATGTGCAAGCTATGCATAATAATTAGCAGCAGAGCACATAGCCTAAATCATTGCACTTGTTAGCATTTCAATGCAGATATCATTTTTAATCCTTGAATTTTTAATGTCAACAGTAGCTACTTAGGATTGCCATTGAAATGTTTGATTTTCCTCTCTTCTTTTTTTCCCCAATAGAAGTTCATCCATTGATTGGGGCTGCAGATTACTGATTTTTCTCTTCCTTCCTTTCAATCTGTCCTGTAGCTTCAAGACATGTTTGTGGCCTCGAATGAGTCTGTCGTTATATGTGGAGCTACTTCAGATTTAAAGTGAAGATGACAGTGCATTATCTTAAAGGTCAGCTGTTACACATATTGCCTGCTTGTGCAGCAGAATGCAAATGGGAACACAGCAGAAAATAGACAAGATTTTTGTGCCTCTGAAAGCAGATTTATGCTCAGGTATGGACCTAGATGTTACTTGATATATGTGGTGGCAGCCCCAAGTCCTCCTCCCTTTCTGCCATTTTCTACTTACTAAGGGAGGGAGGAGGGGGAGATGGAGATGTGAGCTGTTGTTTTCAGTGTCAGCCAGAAATCTCCCATAGTGTCTAGTTACAGTCTCAGATTGTGAGGAATCTAAACCTACTGTGTTCCTTGCCATACAGGGAACTTCAGAAACAGGACCTGAGGTTTACAAAAAGCCAGCCAAATTAGAGAATTTTATAACCTCTTCTCAAGTTATATTTATAGGTGTACACCTGAGATTCTGAAAAGCACGCACCTTAAGAAAGATAAAGCATGAATATAACAGACACACATGCACAAACTCAGGCTAGTTAAAGGTAAAAGGTAAAGGACCCCTGGACGGTTACCTCCAGTCAAAGGTGGCTATGGGGTTGCAGCGCTCATCTCGCTATCGGGCCGAGAGAACCGGCATTTGTTCACAGACAGTTTTCCGGGTCATGTGGCCAGCAGGACTAAACCGCTTCTGGCACAACGGGACACTGTGACAGAAACCAGAGCACATGGAAATGTTCTTTACCTTCCCACTGCAGTGGCACATATTTATCTACTTGCACTTTTTGGCGTGCTTTCAAACTGCTAGGTTGGCAGGAGCTGGGACAGAGCGACGGGAGCTCACCCCATCACGGGGATTCGAACTGCTGACCTTCTGATCGGCAAGCCCAAGAGGCTCAGTGGTTTAGACCTCAGACTATCGCATTTTAGAGCTTCTAAGACCCTCCCATGAGGCTCAAAGGGGTGTGTCTTGAGACCGCAGGTGCAACTGTCTCATGGCTCTGCCTCTGAAGGTCACAACATGGGGTTTCACCCAGCTGGTATGCAGGAGACAGACATACGTCAATCACAGGTCATCTGAATTTTTCACAGGGCTGGTTCAGATGCAGGTCAGCACTTGAGGCACAGAGACGAGCAGAAAAGTTAGCTCTTTATTCAAGAAAGCAGCACACAAGGAGGCAATGCCTACAAACAGGGCTGGCCCCTATGAAACGGTTGCCAGGACTGAAGGTCTTTGCCTTCTAATTCCCTACTTTCCAAGCAGCCTCAAACGATGCCGGGGGCGTGTGTGGATCTGTGCCTGTTGTTCTGCTCCATGCATAGTCCTCCGTGTCCTTGGAGACGAGGGGAGCAGGGAGCTTAGTACAGGAGGAGTGGAAAGCTCCTGGGATGCTTCATCAGCTGAGTCTGAACTGCTTTCTCCCCCTGGCTCCCCTTGCTCACTAAAGCCTGCCGCCTCTTCAGCATCCAGCCATTTCTTCCCTCCTTCCCCCTCTGACCTGTCCTCAGTGTCCCAACACCTCTCCCCAGCCTCTGAGCCTTTCTTCTCTGAGGCTTCCCTAGGGGGTTCCCTGTCTTGTGCCACCCATCCCTCCTCTTCATCCTGCCAGTCCCTGACACCTATATATGGCATCCTGAGCTATACTTAACCTTTATATAGTGCATTTCAGGCACCCAGAGTGCTTTACATACAAGACTATTGAAGGATTAGCTGAGGTAATGCATTATCCCCTCTAGTATACGCTTCTTTTAGTGGGTCTTGTAAGGTAATAAAAGCATTCTGGGAAATGATATATAATGAGATGAAAAAAAATGTTCTAATTAACTTTTGTAAAAAAAGAAAAAACAACAACAACAACCCAGGGGCTTTTTTATTAGGAATTGTAGGTGCTGATATTCCAAGGGAGCAGAAAAGACTTTTTATGTATGCGACAACAGCCGCACGGGTGCTATTAGCCCAGAGATGGAAAGAAGATAAAAGTCCCTACCAGAGAAGAATGGCAAATTAAACTGTTGGATTATGTCAAAATGGCAAACCTGACCGGAAAGCTCAGGAACCAAGAAGACCAAAATTTCAACACAAAATGGGGAAAAAATATAATTTATCTTGGAGACCACTGTAAGCAGATGAAAACATTAGCAGGGTTGCAATAACACTCGTGGAAGTGAGAGCTGGACCATAAAGAAGGCTGATCACCGAAGAATTGATGCTTTTGAATTATGGTGCTGGAGGAGACTCTTGAGAGTCCCATGGACTGCAAAAAGATCAAACATATCCATCCTTAAAGAAATCAGCCCTGAGTGCTCATTGGAAGTGGCAGCCACAAGGAATTCCACATCACAACACGTGTATCAGATTCACGTATTAGAATGTACTACTCAGTTTGCAAGGACAGATCCTGAAGCTGAGGCTCCAATACTTTGGCCATCTCATGGGAAGAGAACACTCCCTGGAAAAGACCCCGATGTTGGGAAAGATGGAGGGCACAAGGAGAAGGGGACGACAGAGGATGAGATGGTTGGACAATGTTCTCGAAGCGACTAGCATGAGTTTGGCCAGACTGCGGGAGGCAGTGAAAGATAGGGGTGCCTGGCATGCTCTGGTCCATGGGGTCACGAAGAGTCGGACACAACTGAACAACTGAACAACAACAATAACACTCGTAATGTAGCAAGTACTATAGAGACAGTGATGTTATGTAAAATATAGATTATTGGAAAAGATGCAGTAGAAAAGGTTTAATAAAAGGACCCATGGAAGGGAAGAGGGAAGTCCAGAGATTCAGGGAAATCTTTAAATGTGGATGTGCATGGTTTGGTTGTTATAATTTTGTAAAATCAAATAAAATTTATTATTTTAAAACAATCACTTCTTTTCATGGGATAGGATTCATCTGATTTATTTTTGTTGATGGATGAACTCTCTCTTTTTTTGATCTTCTGTTTTATTCCATGTAAGATGTTTGGTAAATTGATCTGTAATATGACACTTTGTAAGTCTCTTTGAGATGCTTTGTGTAAAAAGCAATGAGCAAATATTAATAGCAATGACAAAAGGAGGCTGAGAGCAACAGCTTGCCAAAGACCATCTAGCGTATTGAAGGCTGAGTTTACAATTGAGCAGAGCAACCCAGCAAAAAAGCTCCCCCTCTTAGCTGCTACACCAGCCTTCAGTGTCCAGACAAACTTTTTGGACTGCTTAATCCTTTATGAGCCAGCCTCTTCAATGGAACCCACTCTAAAAAATAAAAATAAAAATTCTTAAGTTCTGAAGAGAATGTTCCGTACAAGATGGGCTATTAAACAAACAAATAAATAAATACACTTTCGGGCAAGCCAGCTTTCAGTCCTGTGAAATGGCACAAATTCTGCGCAGATTAATCTTTAATGCACTGGTAAATAGCAGCCCTGCTTTGCCAAGCGCAACCTACAAAACTGTCCTGTGCATCAGCATTTACTGTCCCAGTGTGAGGCCTCTGTTAGAGATGCATCAGCTATGTTTGGCAGATAAGAGGTTCTATGTATAGTATATTAAGAGCTGCATTTAAGAAGCACTAACTGGAAAAAGCAAGAAGTGAATGGGACCAGGCAGAGCCAGGGAGTAAACCTTTCTAGGTTAGAACTAAAATTAGATATTAGCTCAGCCCTTGATTGGTTCGAAAGACGCCGAGTGAGATAAGTAGGTGCTGCTGCTGCTTGCAAAACTCGTCGCACAGGAACCAATTGGATTAGGAAGGTTTTAAACATAAAAAATCTTGATGCTTTAGAGAGCAAATTTATAATTAGACCAACACCAGTCTTCCACACTCCCCGCGCCTTCTTCTCCCCACCCCACTGAGAGAAGGGGACCACTGAAAAGACTATTACTCCAGTTACTTCGGCCTTAGCAAAATGAGAGACATCAGAACATAGCCCAAGGTCTCTCGGGCATCTTCTAAAAACAAGTCCAATAATCAATCTGGAAAATTTCCCTCGGTCTCTTGCTGAGCTTACTAAGATGTACAGCTTTTAAAAACAGCATGAATTTAGAACATAGAGAAAGGATTATTTGCTCTATCATTTATTCATATGTTTTGCACAAGGTTAATTCGGTGATTCTCTCCTCCTCCTCCCTTTTCCTGCTTTTACATTCAGGCACAGGAGCTTACAAGCAGTGTCAGCAAAATGAAACACATTTTGAGTTCGTTTATGAGGATATTTTAAAGTTCTATGGATTACTTAAACAGAAAAGAACCTGCCTTAATGGCATTTCCTGAGCTAAATCTGATAAAAACATAAACGGATCAAAACAACAAATAAATGCTAGCAGAAACAAAAAACATCACAGGGAAACATGGTGTTTCGAGCCAAAACTAAGCCTGAAACATCTAAATAAACTCGGAATATGTTTGCATTGTGAACCAACTCCCTCCAATGATAACCTCAAGACAGGATTATCTATTCAGGACATCTCAGAGTCCTTAAGTCCCCTGGGTGAAAAGGGAACTCCCACAGATCCCTTTGGAGAAGAAAAGCCACTAGATCCCAAACAACGAAGTCACAACTCAGACTTGTCAGGGTAGAAGCCTGAAACAGCCCACTAACTACTGTCTTCCAAGTCCTCACTGAAGAAAGCAAATGTCACAATTCAAAGCCATTCAGTAGTCACTGAAGATTCAACTCAGCTTTGGACTTCATGTGAAAAAGATCTGGGGATCCTAGTAGACCACAAGCTTACAATGAGTCAACAGTGTGGTGCATCAGCCCCAAAAAAAGAGTTAATGCTCTTCTAGGCTGCATCAACAGAAGTAGAGTGTCTGTGGGAATGTCAATGATAGTAGGAAAGGATATATTGAATAAGTATTATCCTTCCTTCACTCACACTAGTGAGTGATGTAGCAGAGCAGATTCCTCTCAATATAGCAGGAAGCTAGTTTGCATATTCATTTGAATCTCTTTAGTTAAATAAACCAGTCTGGCTTGATCAGACTGGATTATTCCTGGTGTCCCCTTTGATATTGCTTAAAAGAATAAAGACACACGAGTTTTTCCTCAAAAGTAACAAGTAGTTTACTCACATTTCAGTTCACAGTTTGATCCCTGAAAGGCAGGCTTTAGTTAGTAGTTCCATAGCAATCTGTGAGTTCATCTCACATGGAGATTGAGCTCATGTGCTGCTGGCTGAGAGCCAGCAGACAGAAAAATTACATTAATACAACAAAATGGCTGCAGGAGAGCAGCAAGCAAGAGATCAGCAAGAGAGAGATCAAGAGAGAGAAAATGAAATGGATTACATCCCACAGTATACAGATCAAGAGAAGTAATAGTACAATTCTATTCTGCCTTGGCTAGATCCCACCTAAATTACTGGGTACAGTTCTAAGCACCACAATTAAGAAGGATTTTGAGAAGCTGGAACGTGTGCAGATGAGGGCAATGAAGATGATCAAGTGTTTCGAAACCAGTCCTTATAAAGAACAATTGAGGGAACTGGGTATGTTCACCCTGGAGAACAGAAGACTGAGACATGATATGATAGCCAACTTCAAATATCTGAAGGGTACAGCACAAGGAAGATGGGGCAAGCTTGCTCCAGAGGGTCGGACCCAAACCAGTTGATTTGAATGGAAGAAAGGAGATTCCAACTAAACATCAGGAAGAATTTTATGGTGGCAAGAGCTGTTTGACAGTGGATCAGACTACCTCAGACTTCATTGGAGATTTTTAAACAGAGGGGGTGTTTTTTAACAGGTATTCTTTAGCTGTGATTCCTTCATTCCTTCAAGTTTCATATTGTGGGCAGTGACAGGAGACTGAGT
This sequence comes from Lacerta agilis, assembly GCF_009819535.1. Lineage (NCBI taxonomy): Eukaryota > Metazoa > Chordata > Lepidosauria > Squamata > Lacertidae > Lacerta > Lacerta agilis. The sequence continues at coordinate 5,107,735 of NC_046320.1, read as the reverse complement.
CTCACTCAGTTGTCCAATCCTGCTACGTTTCATGCTAGTTCCCCCAAGACCTTTCCCAGAACTCTGTAGGCTCTCATCCTGGCTGGAATGAAACATATAGAAGGGGAGGGCAACCAACAGGATCCAGCTAGGATGAACTGGAATGGTGTGGTATGATTGAAGGTAGACCATGGTGGAATCTACACACGTATAAAGTGTTCTGAAAATGCTTTTTTTTTTTAGCGTTTTCAAAAATATATTGAATTTTCCATAAGGCTCACCATCGCCATCTAGTGCCACATGGTATATTGCACTTAAAACACACTTAAAATGTTTCCTTTGCAGCTGTAGAGCTGAGTCCCATGTACGTCTCACAGTATGTTTGATTTTTGAATCTTAGGAGAGGTGTATCCACAAGTTTGCATCAGTCTTCATAACAAGCAATGTCAAGGATTTAGATCACAAAATATCAAGAATCCACCATCTCCCCAGCATTTCCCCAGTCATTCCCAACAAAAAGATTTATACTACTGTGCTCATGGATACAGGATGTAATATTTTGTTGCTGCCAACTCTGTCCGGTGTCACTGAAGTAAGGAACAAAAAATAAATAATACCAAACTCTCTGAAATTCTTACTAAAACTGATCACAAACTGGCTGCTGTCCTACCACTCCCCCCCAAAAAAAAAACCACAACCAATTTCTGCTCACTTACACGAAGCCTCGTTCAGTGTCATCCTCCAATAGCACTGCATGCCGGTCAAGTTGGCAAAAATTAATCCCTCCTTTTCCCCTTTATGTTGGAAAGCTTGGTTCCTTTACTCAAGTTTGGTGGGAATGCCCCCATGTTAAAAACTTTTGGAATAGAGTATTCTCCATTATATCTGCAATTACAGGCCAACCCCTTTTCTCCAAACCCTGCCTAAACCCTACTATCTTTGGACATAGGGTGTCAGGGAATGGGCAGAGGAGGAATGGTGGAGACTGCCTCCCCAGCCTGACCCTTCCAGAGAAGAAGAAGACAGATCAGAATTACAACAGCGGTTTGTGAGGGGTCGCAGCTCAGAGGAAGATGAGGGGCGTTATGTACTGAGCTGAATCCTAGAACAATAGGATCCAGAATGCAGCAGTCTGATTGGTCCGCAGGAGCCACCCAATCCAGCTCCAGGTGGAAGTGAATCAGTGACCTGATTGGCTTGCAGGAGCAGCCAATCAGGCTCCTGGATGAAGTGAATCAGCAACCTGATTGGCCTGCAGGAGCAGCCAATCAGGCGTCTGGAGGAAGTGAATCCACAACCTGATTGGCCTACAGGAGCAGCCCGGAATTAGCCAATCACGAGGGGCCCATTGTGTAAATAATATATATATAGCAGACGTTTTGGGGAAAGTTTCATTCATTGCTACTACGAGCTGAATAAAGAGCATGAAACTCACACTCGACTCTGAGTATATTTCAAGGGGGAAAGTTGGGAGATAATGGGAGGGGAGGAGGAGGCAGAGCCAGAGCAGCAGCTGGCTGACACGTCACTAGAAAGCAGTCCAGACCCACCATCTCCCAGAACCTGGTGAGCCTTAAAAGTAGGAGAGCAAAGAGCTCGGAGACAGAGGGCACTTAACGGCACCCATAGAGGAAGTGGGCTGTCCTACTCTTCAGTTCTCTTCTGCTGTCCCCAGGACTACTTCCCTCTATGACCCCTCAAAGGTGGCACTTTGGTTCCTATCATCATTGCACCGGGGGCTGCATACGCAACTAGACTTTAATCTGTTGGAGCCTTATGGAGCCTTATTTGCCCCTACGGGTTCCCATGGTTGCGCCCGGTGAGAAAACATGGAAGCAGAAAAGACACCTGAGGCTGCTGGCTTCAGAGGGAGAGTGCAGAGGCACTTGCGGAGTTCAGACATCCAAGCAAGTACAAAACTAGTCAATTTTCAGACAGTTCTTATAGACAGTTCTCTGGCTCTCCCCACCCCAGGAATCTGCCTCTTGTACATCCTTGCCCATTTAAGGAACATTTCCTGTTGTACATTTCCTGTTGTACATATAAGGCAAAAGGACATTTAGCCCTGAGTTGGTTCATGCGCACTCCAGCAAGGCTATCCTATCTCTGACCTACACAGTTCCTCCCTGTGCAAGGTCTACCATCTACTGTTATCTCCAGACTCTTAGTCATACCTTGCCAGAAAGAAGTGCAATGCAGATCAAAGTTCACAGCTTTACAGAGAGGTTTCATAAAAAAAAAATCTTAAAGAGTTATTTTATACTTCTGGACTAACAATACATATACAGATTAGCTAATTAACCCCTTCACTGTGACTCCTACACACGCCCAAGAAGCTTGCCACAAGCATGAACTTGCAACTTCACTCAGTTCTACTCTGTGAACAACCTTAATTCTTTCCAGTAACATTTGGGCAAAGGAGCACTATAAAACATTTGAAATAAGATTAACTTCTATAGTGCAGGAAGTAAAGAAGAAGAAAAAAACATTCTCAGACTTATCACAAAAGGCATCTGAAGCAGATTTTCTTTTCAAAGTCAACAAACTTCCCTGGGAGAGATTAGACTGAAAGATGTTACAGAAGCAAATTAAATAGATCTCAGGCTACAGTGGTACTAAAAGAGGGGTGGTGAGGAGAGGAAAGGAAATAACATCAAGAAAGCATTTCCTGAGCAGCTGCATTCCTAAGGATTAAAATGAGAATGATAAACAGCACAAGATGTACTCTACAATAAATTTTTCTTGCTCGATTCTTTAAGCTAATATCAAGTTTCTCTTCAGATACCGCACCTAGATTGCTTTGTGGAGCTGAGAAGTGGCATTTGATGCTTCTTAAACTCTTTTCTTTTAACAAGCCTTAATTGCGCTATTTATTTTTGAGATTTGTCCATAGCTTTAAAAATAGCTTTAAAAATAGGCAATTTTCAGTAGGATTCTCACAGCAAAGCCACCAAGTCCTAAAGAAAGCTTGCTTACTTTGTATGAATGTACTGTTGAATTTTTTTTTAAAAGCCATTACTTTCTCAGCAGTTAGAATTCTCTTAGCCCTAAAAAAGATGATGATTACAGCTGCTAATGATTCATATTGTTTTGTTGTGCTTATTTTTTCCCATATGACATTTAATAAACCACTGAGCCTCTTGGGTTTGCTGATCGGAAGGTTGGCAGTTCAAACCCCCATGACTCCCGTTGCTTTGCCCCAGCTCCTGCCAACCTAACAGTTCAAAAGAATGCCAGTGCAAGTAGATAAATAGATACCGCTGCGGCAGGAGGGTAAACAGAGTTTCTGTGCACTCTGGTTTCCATCACGGTTTCCGTTGCGCCAGGAGCAGTTTAGTCCTGCTGGCCACATGACCCGGAAAGCTGTCTGCAGACAAACACCGGCTCCCTCGGCCTGAAAGCGAGATGAGTGCCACAACCCCATACAGTAGTACCTTGGTTGTCGAACGGCTTGTCTCCCAAACAAGTGAGTGTTGCAGTTTGCGAACATTTTTCGGAAGCCGAACATCCGATGCAGCTTCTGCAGCTTCCGATTGAGTGCAGGAAGCTCCTGCAGCCAATTGGAAGTCGCGCCTTGGTTTTTGAACGGTTTTTGAACGGGAGTCAAACGGCCTCCCGAAACGGATTACGTTCAACACCCTAGGTAGAAGAAGAAGAAGAAGAGTTTGGATTTGATATCCCGCTTTTTCACTACCCGAAGGAGTCTCAAAGCGGCTCACATTCTCCTTTCCCTTCCTCCCCCACAACAAACACTCTGTGAGGTGAGTGGGGCTGAGAGACTTCAGAGAAGTGTGACTAGCCCAAGGTCACCCAGCAGCTGCATGTGGAGGAGCAGAGACGCGAACCCGGTTCCCCAGATTACGAGTCTACCACTCTTAACCACTACACCACACTGGTGGTAGCACCATAGTTCCATAACCATCTGGGGGTCCTTTACCTTTTCACCAACATTTACATCCCCAGGGGTCAGTAACTGAAAGTGTTCCCACAGAACTGGACAGGTGCATCCTGCCCACTTGCTACATGTTTAAACACCATCTATTTTGGCCCTTGGATACTATGATGCATGGAACATAGCCAGCCCTATGGCCTGTGGCTGTTCTGGGATACTGCTGCAAAGCCTGAATTCTTCAAGCAAACAAACAAACACACACATAACTCAAAATAGCCCTGGTGAGCAAACTGTTCATGCTGAAAATATGTTTTTCCTCTTTAGCCTGGCAAGAGAGCATCATTATGATTAATGGCCATACATACAGATAATGGCCTGTATCGCTCATAATAAGACACCATATAGTTAGTGTGTGTATCTTGTCAGCCTTGTTTCTGCTGGTCCACCGCTTCAGAGTTTAACCTAAGCTGAGGGTGGCAGACCCCGTTTGCCAAAAGTGGTTGTTAGCGATCTTTGTTTACCTCTTTGGCAATCAAGGCACTTTTGCAAATATTTCTAAAATAAGCCAAGGGTAGAAGATGCTATGTGTATTAGTGGATTTTGGTTGAGGTCTACATCTGGATATGCATACCTCATTTAATCTGCTCTCTCTTTGTGTTTTAACATTGGGGGTGCATGTTTGCACAGAGCCAATCCACTGCCATGCACCCTGCTCAGAATTTTGTCTGCATAACAGTCTGGAAATTTGCAACAGGCCCCCCAAGTTTCCAAAGCATGCAGAGCTGATTGCTCTCACACACCTAAATGTTGATATGACTGAAATACACTTACATCACACAAAAGATGGATGAGGGAAACCAGTGCTGGCTCATCCATGAGGCAAGGTGAGCCAATCGCCTAAGGATACAGCTTTCCCAATCCCTTGTTCCTGAACTTCGCTCACCCATTATTTCCTGGAAGGGAGGGGGGTGCCATTCTGTGGTTTGCCTCAGGTGCTGAAAAGTATTGGGCCAGCCCCAGGAGACACTACAAACACCTAGTTTATGTTATGGAGGAATCAGATTTCACTATTAAACAAAAAAAATGGAACACAGAACCAGTGGTAAATATCAGCGAGGACTTGATTTGAATTATGGTGGCGCTTGATTTGAATTATGGTGGCTTGATTTGAATTATGGTTAAACCAGAGCCTAGGGCTTGCTGATTAGAAGGTTGGCGGTTCGAATCCCCGCGATGGGGTGAGCTGCTCCCGTTGCTCGGTCCCTGCTCCTGCCAACCTCGCAGTTCAAAAGCACGTCAAAGTGTAAGTAGATAAATAGGTACTGCTCTGGCGGGAAGGTAAACGGTGTTTCCGTGTGCTGCTCTGGTTCGCTAGAAGCGGCTTAGTCATGCTGGCCACATGACCCAGAAGCTGTACGCCGGCTCCCTCGGCCAATAAAGCGAGATGAGCACTGCAACCCCAGAGTCGTCCGCGACTGGACCTAACGGTCAGGGGTCCCTTTACCTTTAGCTTTATGCAGAAATGGCGAACATGACTGGGAAGATCAGACACCAAGATGACAGTCAATTTAAAAAAGAATGGCATAAATTTATAGAGTACATTAAGGAACAATGTAAAGATTTAAAGACATTAGCAGGATTGATATATAGCACTTGTGATTTCTTAATAGGTAAAGGAATAAATAAGGATTTGATTAAAATTGGATATATGAATTAGATGCGGTTTAAAAAAAAATTAATGTATCTGTGGCAAACCAGAAGGGGGAGGGGGAAGTCCGGGGGTTCAGGGAACCCCACAATTGTATAAATATTGTTGAATTTAAGTTTGAATGATGTTATTGATGAAAACTTGAAAAAATGGGTTGGGGTTATTCAGCATAATAAGGAAAGCAATGGATATCTATGGGAGAGCCACACAATTATGTAAACCTCTTTTTTTTAAAAATGGCTTACACAGAGTATCAGCACTGCTCTAGTTACTCCTCTATGATGGGTACTGGTATCAGAAAATCTTGCTCAGATACAGCTGGAAGCTTGAAAGGTAGCTCAGTCAATAGAGAATGTGGCTTAACTTCACAGTCGTGAGTTCAAGCCCCACGTTGGCCAAAAAGATTCCTGCATTGCAGGAGGCTGGCCTAGATGACCCATGGTGCCCTTCCAAACTCTACAGTTCTAGGATTCTAGGATT